>NC_052664.1:23804117-24122736 GCF_016802725.1 Solenopsis invicta | reverse complement strand
TATAATGCCAAAATATTTTCTCATGATCAGTTTATAATTACTTTTATTTTTCTATCTATAAAAGTCTAGTTAAAGAAACAATTTCTTCAATGAAACATAACTTTTATTTGAGTGTACGTGTAATAATTGTTGTTTATATTTGTATATTTATTATAAATATCTTATGGCATGAGAGAAGATGGCATGATTTGATAAAAATAAATAAAAAAATTTATATTTCTTTGCAGGATACAGTATGCTGGGAAGCGCAAAAGCCATGTTCGCAAATAAAGTTTCGTACTCGTTTGATTTTACTGGACCTAGTTACGCAGTGGATACGGCTTTTTCATCGTCCATGTACGGGTTACATCACGCTGTGAGCGCAATACGCGCCGGCGAGTGCGATGCTGCTATCGTCGGTGGACTGAATCTCGTGTTAAGGCCGAATTCCTCACTTCAATTTCACAAATTGAATATGCTGTCCCAGGATGGCAAATGTAAGGCATTCGATGCTTCGGGTGTCGGTTACGTGAGAGCTGAAGCGGTGGTGGCAATATATTTGCAAAAAGCAAAGAATGCGCGTAGAGTATACGCGACGGTGATACACACAGGGACAAATATCGACGGCTACAAACCCCAGGGTATTGTGTATCCCAATGGTGAAAAGCAGAACCAATTGATGAACGATATTTATAACGAAGCAGGAATTAATCCCGCAGACGTGAGTTACGTGGAAGCTCATGGTACTGGTACCAAAGTAGGTGATCCAGAGGAGGTAAATTCTATCGACAAACTATTCTGCAAAGACCGGAAGACTCCTTTGCTAATTGGCTCAGTCAAATCTAACATGGGTCATGCGGAACCGGCCAGTGGATTATGCTCAATCGCTAAGGTATTGATCGCAATGGAAGCAGGTGTAATACCCGCAAATTTGCACTTTGATACTCCGAATACAAATATTCCTGCCTTAAAGGAAGGACGCATTCGAGTAGTCAACAAGGCCACACCATGGAACGGTGGTCTTGTGGGCATCAATTCGTTCGGCTTTGGCGGCGCAAATGCGCATGCCATTCTTTGCAGCAATGCAAAACCAAAACTATCACCGCTATTGAACATGACCGAATTGTTGCCGAAATTAGTTGTTGTATCGGGTCGAACGAAAGAAGCGGTACACACTTTATTGGACAAAACAAAAGACCATCGTAATGACGATGAGTTTCTCTCGTTGCTGCACACAATACATAATAACGATATTTCCGGCCATGAAATTCGCGGTTACGAAATAGTTAACATTGATGGTACGCGTGAAGTGAGCGAGAGAACGAGTTATAAAGAAAGGCGACCCATTTGGTTCATATTTTCCGGTATGGGCTCGCAATGGCCAGGCATGGGTCATGGATTGTTCGGCATTGAAACTTTTCAACGTAGTTTGCGACGATGCGCGGACGCATTGGCACCCCACGGCATCGACCTCATTAATATCATCATGAACGCCACTGACGAGACGTTCGAGGATATACTCAAATCTTTTGTGACTATCGCGGCTATGCAGGTAGCTCTCGTGGATATTTTAACGTCGATAGGTATATCGCCGGACGGTATAGTCGGACACTCCGTTGGAGAATTGGGTTGTGCTTATGCTGACGGTGCGTTTACACGGGAGCAAACTGTCTTAGCGGCTTACTCTAGAGGCAAGGCGATTATGGATTCCAAGTTGGAACTTGGCGCTATGGCGGCAGTTGGTTTAAGTTGGGAGGAAGCCAGAAAAATGTGTCCACCCGATATCGTTCCAGCTTGTCACAACGCTGCGGACTCGATCACTATTTCCGGTCCGCCTGAGTCTATGCAAAAATTTGCAGAAACGCTCAAGAGCAAAGATATCTTCGTAAAGATGGTGAAAAGTTCCGGCTACGCCTTCCACAGCCAATACATCGCCTCGGCCGGGCCTAAGCTACGCGCTTCGCTCGACAAAATCATCCCGAATCCAAAGCAAAGATCAGCCAGATGGATTTCCAGTTCCATACCGGAGTCTGCATGGAGCAGTCCGCTCGCGCAATCTAGCTCGTCTGCGTATCACGTAAATAATTTACTCTCTCCTGTGCTCTTCCACGAAGCGATCGCGCGTATTCCAGAGAACGCGATAACAATCGAAATTGCACCACATTGTTTGCTACAGGCAATTTTGCGAAGATCGTTACCACCAACGGTGACCAACATCTGTCTCCATAAACGCGATCATTCGGACAATTTAATCTTTCTGCTGTCTAATGTGGGTAAGCTATATATGGCTGGTGCGCAACCGAACATCTCCAAATTATATCCAGCGATAAGTTTTCCAGTTGGTCGAGGAACACCGATGATCGGGCCTCTAATCAAGTGGGACCATTCTATCGCGTGGGATGTCCCTAATTTTAATCAGATATCAAGCCACTCGGGAGAAAATATAGTTGAAATAGATATAGCAAAAGAAACAGATGCATATCTAGCTGGACATGAGATAGACGGACGAGTGCTTTTTCCAGCCTCGGGCTATATTCTTCTAGTATGGAAAACTTTAGCGAAACTACGCGGCACTGATTTTGAACAATTGCCTGTGATATTCGAGAACGTGTGGTTTCAGCGAGCGACTATTTTGACGAAGGAGGGAGCAGTAAAATTCTCGATAACCATTTTCGAAGGAACGGGCGACTTTGAAATCTGTGAGGCCGGTACAATCGTCGTTAGCGGAAACGTCCGCGTGTCCAAGGCTATCGAGAAGGATCAATTGAAGCTGCCGACACCACCAATGCCACCTACCAACGAGGAGATTTTGCCATTGAAAGCTAAAGATATTTATAAGGAATTGAGGCTGCGCAGATGCGAGTATCGCGATACTTTTCAAGGAATCAAATCTTCTGATAATTACAGCGTTGTCGGTCAATTGTACTGGTTCAATCAATGGATTCCGTACGTAGATACTATGCTTCAGTTTAGCATAATGTCCTCTAGACATAGACTACTGTATTTACCGACGCGTCTCCAATACGCCGCGATCAACCCCGTTCTTCATAAACGATTGGTAAAAGAATTGCCAGAAAATGGTGGATTACCGGTGTATCACTATAAGAACATCAATATTGTTAAATCGGGTGGTATCGAGCTCAGAAGAATAAAATTTTCTTTGGCACCTCGACGACAACAGACTCAAGTCGATCCCAAATATGAACGGTACACTTTTGTGCCTTATGAAAATTCGAATAATCTAATAGAAGATCCAAAGAGAGGAAAAATACACGCACTCACTGTACTTTTACAAATTATGTGTGAGAACATGATGGCAATGAAACTGAAGGCCGTGGAAGTTGCAGGCGAACGACCCGCAGAAGCTCTTTTGGCCCCCATTATATTTGAAATTTTCAATGGTGAACTAGGCTCGCCTATCGTAAGTGTACCGCAAGATTGTAATAAAGAGTTTATGTCAGTCAAAATGAAATAATTTAGAAAGTTCCTAATACTTTTTCGTGTATACAATATCAAAGATTAACGTAAACTCTAGAAATTCATAATTAGAAATAAAAAAATCTATGATTGCGCTGATTATGATGACGCGCTCATTTGAAGAAAGCATTTCGGCTTACTAAACTGTTTACTTATTTCTTGTATTTGTATGCACAGCTTTAAAATGCATGTAAGCTTACAAATGAAATAAGGCATGTCACAAATTGACAGACATAATTTGTTTCTATTTGTAATTACTTCTTATTAAGAAGTCCCTTTTCAGTATTTAAAATTACTATAAAACCACTTGATTTGTTCCAGATTGATTTACAAGTGATCGCAGTTTCTGCCGACAATTACATAGAGTGTTTAAGTCAAATGAACGTGAATGCCGACGTTGTAACGCGAGATGTAAAGTCTGCACCTCCCGCTCAGGATGTGCACCTCGTCATAGCGGCGGATGTTTTGTCAAATCAGTCTCATATTATTCTCCAAAACTTGGTGGCTGCTTTAAAACCTGGTTGTTTCATTCTTCTGGAGGAAACCGCTAAGCAACTGGATTTGAAGATCACGTTAGAGGAAACTGATCTGACGTTGGCCGGGAAACAAACCGATCCAGCAGGAAAAACATACTTGCTGCTGAAAAAACGAGAAGAAAGGAGAGAACCGATCGTCATACAAATTACAGAGAAAAATCTCTCATGGCTGGAGAATTTAAAAACAACATTGAAGAAATCTGATAGCGAGGGTCAAGAAGTACTCCTTGTATCCCAGGGCGAAGAAACCCTTGGTAAGATAGAAAAAAGTTCATTTTTTTTATTTGCTCTGCAATCCTAATTATCGGAACAAAATCAAAGTAAACGGGTCAAAATCTTGTCTTTTTATTCATAGGCTTAGTCGGACTCATGACTTGCATACGGCGCGAAACAGGTGGTGCAAATGCGCGCTATGTCTTCATCCAAGACAAGAACGCTCCCAAGTTTGGCTTATCCTCACCGTTTTACGCAGAACAAATAGACAAAGGATTGATGGCCAATGTGTTAAAAGGAGGACAATGGGGCAGTTATCGACACTTGCCATTGGATCAACAGAACAATGTATCTTCCCTACAGGTGGAGCACGCTTACGTAAACACATTGATGAGGGGAGACCTCAGCAGCTTAAGATGGATGGAAGGCCCATTAAGTTACTACCGATCTGACAATTTTCCCAATATGACGTTTTGCCACGTGTACTATTCTTCAATTAATTTTAGGTAAGTATTATTTATCAACGTAGTATTTATTGGAAATTTATTGAAAATTTTCAACGATAGCATTCAATTAGAATAAATGGATATAAATTCTTTGAATGATAGGGATATCATGTTGGCAAGTGGCAAACTATCGCTAGACGCCTTACCACGGAATATGGCTACGGAAGAGTGCATATTGGGACTTGAATTTTCTGGAAGAGACACCGATGGTCGTCGCGTAATGGGCATGGTTGCAGCTAAAGGATTAGCGACTACCGTGGTAGCGGAACGTGATTTTCTTTGGGAGGTACCCGACAAGTGGAGCTTGGAACAAGCGGCAACGATACCTGTCGCTTACACAACTAGTTATTATGCTCTGTTTATACGGGGTCGATTGAAAGCAGGCGAAAGCGTGCTAATCCACGCTGGTACAGGCGGCGTCGGTCAAGCTGCAATTGCCATTGCTCTGTACGCTAAGTGTACCGTCTTTACTACCGTCGGCACGCCGGAGAAGAGAGAATATTTGAAGAAAGTCTTTCCGCAGTTAAACGACAGGCATATCGGCAATTCCCGAGATACAAATTTTGAACAACTGATACTTGTTGAAACAGAAGGGCGTGGAGTCGACGTTGTACTAAATTCATTGACAGAGGAGAAATTGGAAGCTGGCATTCGGTGTCTGGCGTACGGTGGCCGTTTCCTTGAAATTGGCAAGTATGATATGTTGAATGGCAGCCGTGTAGAAATGTCAATGTTTTTGAAGAATACGTCTTTTCATGGTATATTGTTGGATGAGCTATTCGAAAAAGACAGCGTGGAAAAAAAGGAATTGATAAAACTCGTTTCGGAGGGAATCGAAAATGGCGCGATACGTCCGCTCCAATCAAACATTTTTACAGAACAACAGCTTGAATCGGGATTCAGATTCATGGCGACAGGCAAACATAAGGGTAAAGTGCTACTAAAAATCCGTGATGAAGAACCAAAGAAACGTGCGTCACCAACGCCAAAGACAGTAGCCGCGATTCCCCGTACTTACATGAATCCGGAGAAATCATACATCTTGGTTGGCGGTCTCGGTGGGTTCGGTCTGGAGTTGGCCGACTGGATGATCAGCCGCGGCGCCAAATTTATCGTTCTCGTATCACGCTCAGGCATACGTACCGGTTATCAAGCACTGTGTGTACGTCGCTGGCGCGAAAGTGGCATACAAATTGTTGTTTGCACAGAGAATATTACGACGTTAACGGGTGCTAAAAGATTAATTCAAAAAAGCAACCGCATCGCTCCGGTAGGCGGTATATTCAATTTAGCAGCCGTCCTTCGTGATGCTCTCATCGAAAATTTGGAAGAAGCCGATTTCAAGACAGTTATTTCACCGAAAATCAATGTTACAAGAAATTTAGACGCGGTATCGAGAAAACTCTGCCCATCGCTCGATTACTTTGTGGTATTTTCGTCTGTATCAAGCGGTCGTGGTAATATGGGTCAAACAAACTACGGTTTCGCAAACTCAGCCATGGAAAGAATGATGGAAGAGAGGCAGACTAATGGTTTACCTGGTCTTGCCATTCAATGGGGTGCCATCGCAGACGTTGGCTTAATCATGGGTAATATTATATTAATATATGAAATGTTCCAAAAAAATAGAAATCTTTTTTTTAATCAAATTCTTGAATGAATCGTCTCTCCAAACTTTTTCCGATTTGCCTTTTCTTTACCTTTGTAAACTCAATCTTTATTTTATGTCCTTTTAAAAAGTATAATTTATAAAATAATAATGAAACAATACGTAATGCATATTTTATATAACATTGTTGTCTACAGAATTTATTAATTTCATATATACACAATTTTTCTTATGACATTTTTACCTTTTCAGAAATGATGGGAGGTAACGACGCCGAGGTGGGCGGTACTATACCACAACAGATATCAAGTTGTCTCGCAACGATGGATATATTTCTTCAACAGTCACATCCGGTGTTGGCTTCTTCGGTGTTAGCTGAAAAATATAAATCCGACGATGGCAACAAGGCCAATCTTGTCACAACTGTTGCCAATATCTTAGGTATTAAAGATGTTGATTCGATTAATCCCAATAATACCTTGGCCGACTTGGGTATGGATTCGTTAATGGGCACGGAGATAAAACAGACTCTTGAAAGAAATTACGATATCGTATTATCGGCGCAAAAGATTCGTGCCTTAACTATTGGTACATTGCAAGAATTATCAAGAAGATAATATGGATCAAGAAGATTATATGGATGTCCATTTTTGGATATATTTTGGAATATCTTAAACAGGACATTTTACAGATATGTTCTTGGACACAAATCTTATATATAATGTTTATCCATTAATATATAATATTTTATTTCTATTGTATTTATATGACACAGACAAATACAAGTTTTGGAAATTTTTTATTTGTATATGCTTCTTAATCTTTATTTTAATATATTATAATAACAATAATGTAATGTTAATATACCAAACGTTTTTAGAAAACTTTTGTAATTTTGTAATCTATATAATAATTGTTACAGATCCAGTTCAAATTGATAAATTCGAAGAATAAAAGGTGGTAATAAATAGTTATTGCCTCATCTTGTACAATTTTAATTACTGAAATTTTTTATAACAATAATATGCGATAATTTTCTTTTATTCTCTAATTTGAAATTAATGGTTGCGCGCTTCCAGCCATTCACTGAAAAGCGCTATTGCGCAGGCTCGATTTTTCTAAGCTGGAACTGGCCAGAACACACGGCAACACGCGGCATATACTGGTGCCGGCCAAAGTTAAATGTTTACTTTTCGCGGACATAAATGTGTTTTCAGTGCAAATGATCTTTTTCTGAACATTGTGTAGTACTATAGAAAACGCATTGTGTAGTATAGAACGTTGTGTAGAAGCAGGGAAAACTAGATACAGTAAGTATATTTCTTTTGATGAGTCTTCGATTTCTTTTAGATTATAAACCATCTAAATATTTCTTCCTCATTATTTCTATAACGTAATTATACATGCATTTTGCAATGTTTAATGCTTCATATGTGTAAACAAACGTAAAAATCTGTGGACAGTTTTAATTTATACTTATAATTTATAGCTACAATAAAATACGCAATATTGATATTTGTTAACTTTATATATACTGTAACGAAGCGATCACAAGCATATAGACGCATGCGAGTGGAAGTGTGCGTGTTGTGCGGGGAGCGGGCGATGGATGGGCGATGCGGTGTAAATTAAAACAAAGGGAAGTCGCAGTTGTCACCAGGGGTCTCAAGCCCCCGAATTTTCCTGTTACTATGCAGCATTCTTTTGATAAAAAATTGCAATTCAATTACGATATCGCTCGTCTTGATGCCGCCTCTCGCATTCATTACGTTCTCGACCACGGGCCAGAGTACACGCTTCCGCACGTACGAAAATCGTGAATTATAATTTGATACGAAATTATTCACTCTTTCTTTTCTCTAAAGACGAGGATTAAGTAAAGAGTTGAGATACGAGTGGCTGCTTCAGAGTGTGCCAAGACGAAAGGTCAAATTCAGTTATTAATAATAAGTGCATGTATCTTATACGATTATATTTGTGACTATAAAAAATAAATTCAGTGAAACGAAACTAAGTGAGGAAAAATTAAGTTTATTCCCGCTGAGACATATACATTTTAGAATTGTTATTTATTTTTGACGAAGATTTATATACAATTAAAAACAAGGTCCATAAAAAGTAAATAAAAACGAGGAACACAAAATTCAATATTAAAATATGACTAATTCTTATTTGTAGTCTTAAAGTGCACACCTTTTTTGAAGCTAAGAACCACATTTTGATTTGTACTTATATGCAATATAAAACTTGTTTCTCTAATATTCACAAGCAATTGTATTATAAAATTCATGTTTAATCTTCGTTACACATAATAATTCTTCACAACATAGTGCTCTCTGTATTTCCAATGTTACGGACTTTTTCTTCATATTATTAGTTTTTTTTTCATTAATAAAGCTTTAACTTATGATTATTTTTATAATTTCATATATTCTTCTAATTATTTTTTACATTATCTACTAAATAATATAATTTATTCTTTAGAAATCACTTTCTTAGTTTGAAAATTTATAAAAACCTATAAAACTATCAATAATAAATCAAACCATAATGTGAGTCATTAATAAGAAAATGTTTTTTATACAATTTGATACAAAACTGATTTAATGTTGCACTTTTTGTATATGTATATATTGTAATTGGAAATAGTTCAATTCCTTCTTTTCTTTCCACAGAATTTTTTCGAAGGAAATAACATCACAAAGATTACGGCAAGATTAGATCAAAATCAAGTAAGGAAACGAAATATAATTTTGATAAAAAATGCCAAAAATAAAATATAATTATTATCGACGAGCGAAAAAGATATCAGATTCGGTGATTAACACTATACAAAACATTTGTGAAACGTCATTATTAAGAACTTCGTTCCCGAATTCTAATAATAGCGTTACTAGACCATCACTTGAAGCTGACAATAGGTTACATGAATTACATAATTTATCATTGAATTTGGATAACAATGGTGAATTACTTGTCGAAGATTCTGATCACTCCACAAATATAAATATCGATTGTGAAATTGAAGTAATGAATGAAAATAATTCTAATGACGAAGTAATTTATAATGCTAATACAGAATCTAACAATTTTTATTCTGATGACTGTTTAAATTTTTTGCCATGGCTTCGAGATTGGGCAATCAGAAATCACATATCACACGTTGCATTGACCGAATTAATGACTCGCATAAAACCCAAGTATCCGGAATTACCTACTGATGCACGTAGTTTATTAAAAACTCCTAGGAAAATTAATGTACAAAGTATTCCACCAGGATATTATTATCATTTTGGATTGCGCAATTGCATTGAAGAACTTGTATCGCGATATTCTGAAAATTTGCAATCTATTCAAGTTAATGTGAATGTCGATGGGCTTCCTTTATTTAAAAGCTCAAGTAATCAAGTATATCCCGATTTTATGCAACTTAGTAGAGAATTATAGCGAAGTAAATGTTGTTGAGATTTACTATGGAAATGAGAAACCTGGAGATGCAAATTTATTTTTACAAGCTTTTACAGAGGAAGCAATTAATTTTACTTTAAATGGCATAACAATTAATGGGTATAATTATGCATTTAAAATTAATGCATTTATCTGTGATGTACCCGTTAAAGCATTGATTAAATTCACGAAAGGACATTCGGGTTATTATTCGTGTAACAAATGTATATGTAAAGGAGAATATTATCTTGACAGAGTGTGTTATCCATATGTAAATAGTTTTGATCAAAGAACGGACCATGATTTTCGTCGAAAATTACAGAAAGGTCATCACACAGGCCCATCTATACTTGAAACAATTCCTAATTTAGATATGGTAAAGGATTTTCCATCTGATCCAATGCATTTATTGTATCTAGGAATTGTCAAAGCGTTAGTTTTAAAAATGTGGTGTCATGGCAAACCTCGATGCAAATTATCTTTTAATCAAATATCAGAAGTCTCTGCATCATTGGTGAAACAAAATCGTCATATACCATGCGAAATTAACCGAAAATCAAGATCATTAATTGAAAGCAATAGATGGAAAGCAACTGAGTTTAGAACTTTTGTGTTATATACAGGACCACTAGTTTTAAAATCTGTTCTGGATGCTGATAAATATGTTAACTTTTTAACTTTACACGTAGCTATCATTATTTTATCAAATTCAAAACACATAGAATTGTATTTAGATTATGCGAAATCACTGTTGAAATATTTTGTAAAAACGTTTATAATTCTATATGGAAAAGAAAATGTATCACATAATGTGCATAATTTACTTCACCTTTATGATGATGTTGCAAAATTTGGAACATTGGAGGAATTTAGTGCATTTGCCTTTGAAAATTATTTGCAAACAATCTTAAATATGATTCGTAAAAATGAGAAACCGTTAGAACAGATTGTTTGTCGCATAAGCGAGCAAAATTCTTGTGCAAAATCTATCGATAAATTAAGAACAATTAATAGAAAGCCACAACTTCAAAATCTACACTTTAATGGTCCGATTATAAATGACATTATTTACAATTCAAAATTGAGTCAATATAATAAAATTGTGTTTAAACAATTTATATTAAAAACGGCAGCACCTGATAATATCTGTTGTTTAACCGATGGAACTATTATAATTGTTCAGAATTTTATTTCAACCGATGAAAATACTTTTGTAATTGGCAATAAATATCAGTCACTTACTAATTTTTACTCGGAACCATGTGAGTCATCAAAGTTAGAAATTTATGTTGTTGATCGTATCCAAGATTTACAAATGTGGGATATAAAACAAATCGCATACAAATGCCTGAAATTAAAATTCAAAAACCAAAGTATCGTTTTTCCTCTTTTGCATTCAAAATAGTTAAATAATATATTAAATTGTATGTTATATTCATGATACAAAGTAAAAGTTAACTCAATTAACAAACCGTTTTTATGTTTTTATACGATAAAATATAGTGTTCTAATTTTATAATTTGTTGATAAAAAATGTTTCCAATTTTGTTGTGAAAATTTTTCTTTCAAACTTGATCAATCTATATCAAAAGCTATTTGTAGTTATGCCTCGTGCAAAAGTTTTTTTTTAATTTACATAAAAATTATTATATATAGAATGCATATATAAGTGTAAGTGCGATTTAGAAATTATGTTAAAGTTTTTTTTTTAATTATTAAGACTAAAGGCTGCGTTTGATTCATTAATTGGAGCAGTAGAAATGTCAGATCAAACATGGACTGTCGTCAGATTTATTGACGAAGATACAGTCGAGGCAGTACCATCTAGTTGGATCATACAAAACCGATGTTATTGGCCGCCGTTTAAAAACGATAAAATTATGGCCATTATTCGGAAAAATGAACAACCGAATACATGTTGGCCTTCTTACGAAATCAGCATATTTCGAAACAGCACTTTTGGTAAGTATATGCAGTATTTGTTTATATATCTATGGTAATTTGTGCTGGTAATCAATAATTTGTGATGGTAATCAATCACAAATAAAATCGTACTAAATATTTCTTTTAAAAAACGCATGTGTTAACATTATAACATTAAAGACATTGTAAACATTTTTTCGATTGATTTTTATTTAAGCCTAAGTAAATTTCTTCTATATGTACAATAAATTAATTTTTAAGTGTTTTAGTTCATATTATGTTTTTAGATAAAAATATCACGCGTAGTCCTTAGATTAAGTTCTGATATAATCTGATTATCAATCTTCATATTTCTAGCCGATTACAAAACTGCCAGGGAAAAATGCAAAAGTCAGAATGCACTTCTGATTTAAATTCTGAAATAGATGTACGGCGAAAGCGACCCAGTAAACGACTATTATCTTCTTCCGATGACGAGGAGGATAGGACCCTACCAACACCTCCGCTTTTAAAACGTTTGTTTAAATATATTCTAACTATATGTACTGTGGCAAAATGTACATTTTGTATAATTAAATTTCAGAAGTGACGGAGCTCAAAACAAAAAAAAGACAAAATCTCAATTCAACCTTTCGTCAAATGAAAGTGATGCATCCAGTGTGTTACATGATGAGCCAGCAAACATTTTAGACAACAGGATTTCAAGCAATAATTTGATTTGCACTTGCAAACATTGTCCAATTCACAAAGAGTTACAAAATAATAACGGTTTGTATATATTGACGCAACAAATATTAATAAATATTTTTGGTGTACTCTTTAAATTTAACATAGCTATTTATTCAACTAACTAAATAATTAAATAATTGTGTATTCAATGTACGCAGTTGACTATTTGATTCATTAATCATATGTTTAATCCAAAAGTTTTGGAAAATGCTGATGGATAAAACATTCTACATTTCAATACATGTATACCATCAAATCTAAAAGAAAATGTAATCGTTACAGTTACTGAAATAAAGAACAAAACTTATAATCCGTAGTAATATTTGGTTGATTCAAATGCAGTACTAGAAAATATAAAATACCTTAACAATTTATGTTTTAGTGACATATTTTAAAGAAATTATACGACAACAGCATCCCCTTAAAGCAGAAATTTGGCAACAAAGTGACAATTTAAGAATTATTAAAAATGCAGTTGAGAATCCGAATTATGCACATTTTAATAATGCAGACGATGTCAGGAAGCAATCCATTTTTTATTCCTGCAATATCCCTATGGATAATGAAAGGCAATTAGAGCAAATGGAAGGCTTTTTGAAAACGGATGAAAATTTTAATACATCGGTAAATATTTAATGTATATAGTTATCATTTATTTCATATAAAATTATATTATTTATTGCTCCAAAATTAAAAACTAAACGGGAAATAAATAATAGGCAAACAGCGTAGCTAAGTTTACGTGCCATCAAATATTTATTTTATTGATGTATAATATTAAATTATTATAATATTCACAATGGTTACATTTGAAATTGCGTTTAGTGAACATGTTTACTACAAATGTAACTTTTATTCCATCATTAAATGTTATTTCAAATGTAACCATTGTAAATATTATAATAATAAGTTACACCATTAAAATAAATGTTAGATAACTCGTTAACTTAAGTTCTTTGACTATTATTTATTTTTTGTTTAATATTTATTTCACAATTCCGTATTTCTATACTGCTGTTTCATAATAACAAAACTGTTTCAGATTTTAGAAGCTTCAAAAATTGGTGGGAACAATGCATACGAGTTCATAAAACGCAACTTGAGCCAAATTTTCACCAATAAACTAGCTTCTGAATATAGTTGGTTGGGAAAAAAAAATAAACGTGTATTTCGATCATTAAAGCTATCACAGCTATTAATCGGTACGTTTTTAATAATCCTTACTTTTTTAAATTATGCTATTTTAAATAAATGTTAAATAGGTAAATATATATCGGATTCTGTTATAGCCGCAGGCGAAATAGTCAACGCTATGTTCACAAAAAAGGATATCGAAGAGGCAATACAGAAATGGCTCAAGAGGGTAAAAGAAAGGCTTAATGCGGAACAAAATAAATTAAACGTTCAAAGGCAACTGGAAGATCAATGAGATTCTTTTAAGCCTCAGTTTCAGTTCTTATTTGGTTTACTTATATAGTTTGTTTTTTGAGTTAATTATAAATAAGAAATAGTTTTTAACAGCTTTTGTTCCTATTTGGTTTACTTAGTTTGCTTTTTGAGTTAATTATTAATAAGAAATAGTTTATAACACATAATTTTTGACATCTTCATGTATCTACGATAAAAAGTTTTTTATTTTGAATGTTTATTTTGTTTAGATATAGTTTATTAATATTACAATTTTATGTGATAATATATTAAGATAGACTGTATGAAAAAAATCAGAATATATGTTTTTATAATTATATGGAAAATTGTTTTTTTAGCATTTGATTGTGTTTAACTTTATTGTATCACATTTGATAAATTAAACTTAATTATATTGTACGCAACTGACAATAATATAATGTCAGGTGTTCACAAAAATTTTATATATACGCTATATATATTCGCAGCATTTTTTACGTTTTCATCACTATTTGATTTATTTTAATTAATTAATAAATATAAATTAAATTTTATAAATTTTATGTCTTTAAATATTTTTAATAAGCATTGAGCATATTAAAATTTATAAAATTAATTGAAATTACAAACACGGAACATGTTTTGGACATTCTGTGGATGTCTGCTTGTGAAAATTGGACTATCCAATGAATGTCCAATTATAGTCCGCCGGACGTTTGATGGATGTCCAGCATGGACGTTCTATGGACGTCCAATCGATTTGCAAACGTACCTCGAAAGAACGTCCATTGGACGTCCAAGGGGGCCCAAATTGGGCGTCCAATGGACGTCCCATTGGGCGTTCGCAAACGAACGTTCGATGGACGTCCATGTGCTATCTGGGATGTTACTGAAAATCTTATCGGTAATATGCTGAATCAGTACTACTATTCTGTACTAATCTACATAATTTGTTTGTTTTCGGTTCCTAAACTCTCTGAATTAGTGTACACTTGAAATGAAATAGATAGATGTTTAAAAGTTGGCGAAGGTAAGAAGGAACATTCCAGTGTAGTCTAGTGCAGGAATAGAAAACAAGCCTAATGGGCTAGTATGTACAATACCATTAATTTTTTAATGTTGGTCTAATAGAAGGCCAGTACTGAAATATAAATCTTATTTTTTGGTGCAGTATCGCTATCTCGTCAGTATTCAATACTGATTCAATGTATTTTATTCCTACTTGGGTATATAACATAATATGCATAAAGTTAGAAAATATTTATCAAATTTTAAGGTTCCTGAGTACTCGCCGCGACTATATTGAAGTCGTGACGTCAGAAGCAAGAAATTGCGTGAAATGACACGTAATTTTGTCAAAGATGCCATTTCTAAATAAAGCCAATTTGGATAAAACAGACTAATCAGATGGCTTTAAACCACTTCTAAATATCGGTCACGACTATCTTTTTTTTGCCTAGCAATTATCTTGAATTTTATTCGTAGAGATGTGGCTTAAAATGTTTCACGGCCCATACAATTGCTGACAACTCTTTTTCAGTCGTACTCTGTTATATAACTATACTTTTTTTTAGCGCGCGATGATACGCGGCTGACATACGCGATCGGGCGATCCTGACCTACCGCAAACTTAAGACTATTACGACGCGACAGCGTAATCCGACGCGTTTGTCGTCACTATGAATTAGATGTGTAGCTGTTTGAGAAAAAAAAGCTGAAAATCTTACGTTTCATAAGTTCATTACTTATTCTTTTTGCATATTCTATTATACTAGAACAACATTAGCGCGCGCTTCGCCCGCGCTATTTATTTAATTTCATGTTTACATATAACTAAATATAAATAATAAAAATTTCAAAAATTAATTATACATTTTTAATTAAAAATAATAGAGTTCACGATGACAAATGACAGATTATGTTCTTGATGACAAATTATAAATAAATAAAAATAGAATATGATTGATTTATTACTAAATGTCTATAAAATTATCATTAATAAGTAGTATACATTAATATCACATTCTTGTAATCATTCAATAATAGTCTAATATGCTGCTCTCATGGACATATTTGAGTCGTCTGGAGAGAAGCGAAGATTGTAAAAATAACGTTTTTCGGCTCTGAACTATTTTAAATATATCAAGATGGTGCAAGATGATGCGCGCTAAGCTTATAAAAAAGACGCATAAGCGTCTTCAGTGCAATCAGTTCGTGCCTGTTGAAGTCGCAAAGCGCGCACGCATTTAAACTGCTTTTACTTGTAACAGGTAAGATACATATAATTTTTAACATACTAGAACAAAACAAGCGCGCGCTACGCGCAGGCTACAGAGCTTTTAATATGTATATATATATATATATATATATATATATATATATATATATATATATATACATATATATAGTGTGTGTATGTGTGTACATGTGTATGCATACGTATATATACATTCATATAAATGTATAAAACATTATATTATATTTAATTATAAACAAATTAAAAAGTTAATCAAGATAAGAAAAATTTTACATAAATTAATAAAAATTTATTTATATTTTTAAAAAATAATTTACACAATTTTCTTTACTAAATTGAATAATAAATTTCAAAAACTAATTATACATTTATGATTAACCCTTAAACACGTAAGTGGGTTTGAGAGACCCCATATAAAGTTTTGAACGCTTGCTATGTGAAGACGGAATGAGATAGGAGGTTCGGACCAAGACGTAAAAAAAGTTTGAAATCTCCTCTTTCGATTGATATGGTTGATCAACTTTTTTGGTCAACTAGAATTCGAACGGCACGGCAGCAAAGTTTTGTTAGGGTCAATGCAACCCATATAGTGTGTAAATAAAACTTTTTTTGTGAGTATTTTACATAAAAAAACTGGACATAATACTTTCGAATAGGTTGGTTTGCGGATGTTACTCGCATATACTCTGTCTAAAGTTGGAATACTATAAAATGCTGTAGAAAAGAGAGTTTTTCCAAAATATATCATGAAACACATCAATTTTCAATTGTAAACACGACTTAATCAAAAATACCTCATATTCGCCTCGTTATATAAGTACATTTTTTAATAGAAATGACAATGATATAACTTTTTTTTGAAAGTATGAATCTTTAGCTTGCAAAAGCCGTATTGTAAAGTTCTTCAAAGTTTTTTGTTGCAAAGATATGATTTTTTTTTTAAAGTGGATTTTTAGATGCCTAAAAATATCTCATATTCTCCATGTTACATAATTATACTTTTTAAAAAGAATGACTTTGCCAAATTTTATTTTGAAAGTGTGACTCTTTAGCTTTAAAACCCCGTATTTGAAAGTCCTTAAACGTTTTTTATTGCGAAGATATGATTTTTTTGAAGGAAAAGTGGATTTTTGACCAATTTCTCATTTTTGCTTAATGGTTTTTTTTTTATAACTTCACAATAAATTATTTTTTGGCAATGCCGATTGTGCAGTCACACTCTTGAGATTTTAAACTTTTATTTAAAAAAAAATCGTAGAAAAATATTGATTGTAATCAAAGTTATAGCTTCTCAAAGTTGAAAAAGTCTCCCAGACCCAAAAATGTGTTTCCGTATTTTACAGGATCGGTGTGTTTAAAGGTTAAGTATAATAGAGTTCACGATGACAAATAGTCATGTTCTCGATAACAGATTATGAATAAATAAAAATAGAATAGATTTGATTTATTATTAAATGTCTATAAAAATATCATTAATAAGTAGTATGCATTAATATCACATTCTTGTAATTGATACTCGTATATGTAACTTTTTTATATTCTTCATATATAACCCAAATCTATACAAAACTTAAAATTTAAACATTTTATAATTATTTAATATAGAATAACGTTTATACTTAGCACGTGATACGATTGCATTTTTGTATTAAGAAAAAAATATTATACACGAGTCATCAACTTCCAAGCACACAAGATTATCATATGTCAATAACTTCTGAATCGATTAAGTACTCTCAAACGATACCTTGGGTAAAGCTGTATAATGAAAATGTTTTTATTTTTTCTATCCGTGTTCTGTTGATATTGCAATGAAAAGTTCAATCCTCTGAAATTTAATTTTTTTTTGAGATACAGGTGATCATTAAGAAAATCTTCAAACTCATGTTCAATTGCACTCTTAATTCCTTTTGTCCTTATTTAAAAATCTTTACATTCTCAGCTTTCTTTAAACCCTTTCTACTTTCTATTATTTTCCTATTTTATACTCTAACAATTCTTCCTTCTTCTTCCTTACATTATTTCACACATTTTTTTAAAATCTTTACTAAAAGAGATAATGTTCGGTTAATGAAATTTTAATTCTTAAAACACAAAATGTCGAATTACTATGATATGCATTCATTATTAAAAAAATTTTTCAAATTTGTGTTTAATTACATTCTTAATTTCTTTCGTACTTTATTTAAAAAACTTTGTCTCCTCCACCTTCTTTAATTCCTTTCTCCTTTCTATTTTTTAATTATTTTACATTCTCACGATATTTTCTCCTTCCTTCTTACATTATTTCAATCCTCTTCGTTTCTTCTCTACTCTCATTACACATAGTTTAAAATCTTTACTAAAAGGTATAATGTTCGATTAAAGAAATTTTTATGTCTACAACACAAAACCTCAAAATATGATATGATATTTACCAGTTATTAAAAAAATGCGCAATGATTGAAAGTTTACATTTTCAAGTGAATTTTACTTCAATAAAATTATAATTTAAGATTTAGTTACAAAGATATTTAATGTTAAAAATACATAAGCAGCACAAAATTTTATTTCAAAAGACTATATAAACCTCTATTGTTTGCTTTTTATCGTTTTATGAAATAGGCCCAAACGCAACAGTCTTAATTTTTTGGATCAAGACCAGAGTTAAAATAGTCAATAATTTAATACTGTCGTTATTCAATATTATTCAGAGCTCGGTAAATCAGTTCAATCATCGTTAGAATTAACATATTTAATGTTGTATGAAAACATTTTTGTAGAAACCTAATTAGAAATTATATATTCTAAGATTGTAATTTAAATGTAAGTAAATCCCAGATAGCCAAATAATTGCAAGTTGTCGACAACTTGTCACAAATATTCATATTAGTTGTCAGCAAAGCAACAGAAGGGGGTATCCTCTTACCGTTACGTTCTTGCCAGCAATAGTTTTTAAAATATAATACCAGCAAGTTTCCAACAACTTATCAGCATTATACTTATTACAAGTTATAAATGGGAATTGTTGCTCACATGTTGCTGTCATGTTGCTCGCAGATTGCTATAAACAATTTTTAAAATATAGTAATGGCAAGCTCTAAACACAACTTACCACAATATAATAACACAGATTGACTTCAATAATTTTTCTCGACAATAAAACTCAGCATATTGATACTAAATTGACTAAAACATTTTTGTCGCATTAAATAAAAGGCAACGTAATAGCAATTAACAAGCAATTTAATCTGCGCGATGATTTGCTTTAGATTGAGTTATCACGTTTTGCTATCTGGGATGTTAGTTTTTCTTCAATTAGCAACATTTGCAAAAATCTAATATATTTTATATATGTTAATAAAACAAACATTGGCGCGGTCACCATGACATTGAAGGTGTTAAAAAATTATATGACGTGATCAAGAATTGAGTGTGACTTGTACTCGAACGTGTGCACTTCAAGTGCACTCAAGATGTGCACTTTGATCTTCTCGACTATTGACGCGGAACAGTACGAATATTATAAATGATATGGAAGTGATTTGGGCAATGTCGTGAAAGTCAGCCGAAAAGGGCCTAGAGCACATCGTCACATCACCTTCGAGCTAACTTTTGTCATAAATCATGGGAGTATTTTACTTTCATATTGTACAATAATATCAATCAATGATTAGTCGATAGATAAGAAAAATTGGAGAGACTCGTATCGTGTGTTTCCTCTGATTATTTGATTTCTCAGTCAATCTACGCAATTATAGAAAACAACACTTGCTATTCTCTTTAATTCGTACATCAATTTTAAAATCGCTATTAAAATGCATGTTATATTCGGTGTAGAATAGATAAGTGAGATCGATTCATTTATCCATGTCATCGTTCGTATATATGAAAAATGATCCGATCTTAGACTATGAGTGTCTCGGTGAACGTAGAAAACATATTTCGCTCTTGTATTAACTATTTCGAGACGAGTGATATAATGAGAATAATACAATCTGTCGCATTTATCGAACCGTCCACACACCTCTTCGAGAGGACTTTCTTAGAAACAAAGAAAATTAATTAGCTCTTACAAAAATTTGATGAAGATTACTACTACTACTACTACCACCACCACCACCACCACTATTACTACTACTACTACTGATAATAATAATAATAATAATAATAAGTAAAATTTTCGTAATAATAAGAAATTAGTATTTATAAACTATTTTGAGAAGAAAGCGTTTAAAAATTGTTGACATAGAAATGCAATTTAGAAGAGTTAGATTATGTAAAATATATACACTTATATCGAGTAATAAATATACTACACATGAAAGCAAATTCAAAGACTCAGACTTTAATGAATTACCTGAAGTATCTTTTATCCGCGGAGATCATTCGATATGAGGCAAGATACTCGACCAATTTAATGTAAAAGTTAGAATACAAGATGTTTGCAAGGCACTGTACTCTTACGATTATGACCATTTCGGCGGGAACGGAGAACACGTACCGTCGAAGTGCGTACGCAGAAGCTCTTTGCTGCAATTTGTTGGCGAAAATCGCGCGACTTTATTGACAATTTTAAATTAATGAATGCATTAGTAAGTTCTTCACTCTTGTTTTTGTTTTGGGTATTACTCAATTTCTTATTTAACTCGCCAAGAATCAATCGCTAATGAGCAATCACACCCGTTCATGTTCCAAATCCTTGCTCCCAATTATTATTATTATTATTATTATTATTATTATTATTATTATTATTATTATTATTATTATCATTAGTATTATTATTGGTATCAAATTTTTCTCTTCCGCATTAACACAGCAATTCCCATTTAAAACAATTTCCCGACTTTCCCTCTAAATATTCCTTAAATCTCTACGTAAAAATGAATGTTCTATTTCCATTCTTAAATTTTAAGTTCTGATTTGAATTAATAGTTTAATTAATAGTTAGCATATGAATCTCCACGCATAATTATAAATTTATTAAGGAATAAATTAATTCCATCTCCTCCTCATATACGGATTTATCATCATGTTAAAATTCAACTTATTCGTAAACTCCATCTTTTCCGTTTAATAAACATAATAATAAGATTATAATTTAGTAACTAATTACCTTGCGGTAATTTCAAGCACCATTCATGTATATTCACTACCGATAATGTATGCCGATTTTAACCTCTTTGTTTTCCTCCTGTCTTTATAATTTTGTTTGATTTTTTTTGTCGAGTTATATAACAACAATGTATGTAAGACCTAAAATTCAAAATATATGTTAAATTTTAATTTTTAAATCTAACCAATTTATTTAATCAAGACCGTCATCCTTCCTTCTGACTAAAAAGGTCACGCTAGGTCCGATCCCGAGTTAAAGGGATTAAGTTCTCTGACTCTAATCAGGACCGACGACCGCACGGCTCAAGAATAGGCGTTAAAGCGTGTCACGGCACGTTGACCCATATTTCTGAGCCATGTCAGTGCGTTCGCCCTCGAGCCGTACGTCCGATCTGTACGGTCACGAGATAAAGCATTCGTTACGTCTCTCCACGCCTTGCTCGTACCCCAGGTAGCCTATCCTTCCTACCTTTCCCGTAAGGCTGGAGATAACAATAGTTATTTGTTAAAAATATATTAGTTATGTAGTACTAAATAATTGGACAATGAAAATTGATATCATCTAGCTTTTGGCTGAAATTATAATTTTGTATTGGAAAAAAATATTTATTTTCTGGAGGATTCTATTGCAATTCACAAATTTGTTTTATGGTGTGATATTCTACATGTATTGACGTATTTTTGAGAATTTCTTCAGATTTTTAAAAATGGATAAAATTTAGTTTTTTACTTAAAACTAAAAAATTAATTTTTTTAATACTATTAAATTTTTCTCACCAAAATTAATATTTTTATCTAAAAGTACAGAAAAAATCCTAAAAAATCATGTCTCTAAAAATTTTTTTAATGTTAGTTGCAAATGTTAAAAAAAGAAAAAAATTTTTTTTAATTTAAACGATAGTCTTCAATATCTTTATTGTGAGGCATATAATACTTTTTTTATCATTAATCTTATACAATACATCCACTAATATGTTTTTATTATCATTTTAAAAATCCCAAACAGTTTATTTTTAGCTGGACCCCTTGGGGCATTTCACGTAAAATGCCCCACATACACATGCATGCATGCGTACGCGCACTTACGCACACAAATATATTTAATGATACGTTTATCAAAAATGTGCTATAAATTCAGTTTCAAAAGTTTTTGCTATAAAATCGCACTTTTAAGTGACTGCAACAATCTGTTGTGAACTACTTTTTTTAGTAGAGCATTTTGCAATGTACCTATGTATGTATAATGTGTAAAAGAAAAAGTACAAAATTAAAATATGATTTTATCATTTATTAAACATTAATAGAGATAGGTGTTAAAACTATGAACAAATTAATAAGAAAAAGATTAATATAAAAGTTGTAAATTTTATAACAGAATTCCAATAAAATAAAAATCAAAACATGAACATATAATAAAATTTAAAAAAAGTAAAAAAAAATGCAAATAATAAAATCTTTGACATTGCGTTGACTATTCTAATAGTTCTTGCAGTGCTATAATTTTTTAAACTTATTTGATTGAGATCAACTAAAATAATGATTTTAAATAGACGTAATTAAAGAAGAAAGAAAGATCTACCAAAAAATGTTGCAATTGACTGATTGGGCACCTCTGCTATAGGTTAACCAAACATTGTAAATTAAAAACATTGTAAACAACTACAGCAATGTGCGCCGTAGTAGGAGGAAAGTGAGTGGCGTTAGTGATATCACAGACGGCTTCCCGTGATAATACAGGCCTATTTTAGTCTTTTATGTAAAGTAAATATGTAATATGTTTATCATCACCTTTACGCAATTGAGAAATGACATTGACTTTATATGAAGTAAAAACAAAATTTCGACAAAAAAAATGTACTACGCATTTTTTAATCAATGAATTTGACGAAGGAGAATTTTATCTTCGAATGATAATTTACAATCGTTTATTTATCATCATGTTTAACGGAGTTTAAAATGACCTTTACCACGAAGCTTGAATAAAGTTGTAAGAAGGTAAACACGTTTTGCGAATTGCAAATTAAAAGTTCATTTTAATGTCGTCCTTCACTCTTCAATGGAAGTGTATAAAAAACAAACTATTGGGAAAAATTATTAAACAAATCGATGATTAAAGCAGCATCTTCTCAGGACATAAATCTAGTTGAAATAAACCGATTTTCCGCTGATTAGCTTGCCAACGCGGACACTTCAAGTTTGAGTACTAAATTTTAACAAAGCAACAAAGTATGAATTTGTTTCAATGGTAAAGATAATGGTTAACAATAAAATATTATAACAAGTTATATATAATTGAAATCACACAGAGATGTATTGACAACTAACATGAAACGCGAATTATCTATGCGGATAGAAATATTAACAATAGTATACCCAGCGTAAACGAGATACGCGGTGCTCGACGATACATAGAGAAAAAGGTTTCTTTAGATTCAGTATTTTTATTTATTTATCTGAAATTTGTTTCATTGAAATAACATATACTTATACGAAACATTTGTTTAAATAAAAATTTTATTGTTTTGTTAAAAAAATTTCTATTATTTGACAGAAATAACACTATTATTTAAAGTAATATCTTTCAACCAAATAATATATTATTCGATTACAATAACTATACGAAAACAATTAAACAAATAATTTATTTATATGAAAATAGCAAAATGTATTACTTAGTCAAAAATATTATATATTTTGTTTCAAATAAATGATTTATTTAAGACGAGAATATATATTGTTCCAAATTCAAATAATCGTACTAATTGATTCACACATTGATTTGTTTGGACCATTCCAAATAATGTAATGCGTAATGGGTTGTCAACCGTACTTAAGATTATTATTGTGTCTCCGAGTATCGGGGGTTATCTCGATAATGCACCGACACTGCGGTCGCTATGCGAGTACAATTGTTTTTGCTGTTGTTGCTGGGCGAAGCTCGCAACAGAGTTGCAAATCGAAGCAGAACCGAGCAAGACGTATCTCCAATAAACTCCCATTCCTTTACCTGTGTTTTCCCGCTTGTGTTTCCATCCTGACGACGACTAATTATCTCTCCCTTACAATAACAAATTTGTTTGGATACAATAATATTTATTAAGTTTGAAGAAATCATTTACTCTGTGCAAACCGGGTGGCATACGTGGGCCACGCTGTTGCGTAATTTCTGGAACGCTCGCGAAAATAAGCGTGTTAATTGGGCGGTACGCAAACTAACATGAATGTGCAATTGATAAGTCAACATCAGTCGCTGCGATAATTGCGATAAGACACCTGTTTTGTAAATAGGACTTATTGCATCAGCCAAATACGCTTGGCCCGAATCGGCGATTGAATTTTTTATGCAAACCTATGCTACTTAAAATTAATCGATAAAAATAATGCGTTTTAAATGACTGTGAGAATTGTTATAGAACATAAAACCTCTGAAACATTCTCACAAAGTAAGTATTAAAATTTGTTGAAAAACTAAAATGTTTAGTTTAATATGTTTAACTAAATATTGGTTTAATTAATTATTGATTGACAAATATTAATGGCTAACGTGAATAAGCTATACATTATTTTGTGTAACTAAATAATTGTTGAATCAATCATTGGTGGAAAAAAATAATTTCTTTAAATTATTACCAGTATACCTCTTTTTTTTAAATAACTCAGTAAATATAAACGGGATACATTTTTTATCAACACCAGTTTGTTAGTCATAAAGTTCTAGCAATTATCTTATAGAGGTTTTTTGGATATATGTAATTTATAATTTAGTGAAAAGAGAGAAACATTTGTGAGATAGCAGTGGAGTCGTAAAATACTAACAACTAATGTCATAAAAATTACAATTAATGATTTTTCTTGCAGATGTTATAGACTAATAAGTACCACAAAACACAATAAACATTTTATAAAGTGTATTTTATTTGGAAAAAATCTATTGACAATAATTTCCTTATCCAGTGAGCATTATGCAAGGTTGTAAAACCACAACAGTGGTATTATATACTTGTAACGTAACTAGTTTACTATCTTACCACCTCTCTCACTACATGATATAACTTTATATGTCGAATTCATATACGCATTACGGCATACAATAGCCAAGAAAGTAAATTTGTCTTTTTTCGTTTCTTTAATCTTTAAACACACCGATCCGTTAACACATTTGCCGGTTTGGGAGATTTTTTCAACTTTGAGATGCTTTGGTTCCAATGAATATTTCTCAATAATCTTTTTTCAAATAATAGTTTAGAATCTCGGAAATGTGACTGCACAATCGGTATTTCCAAAAAATAATTTATTGTAAGGAAAAACCATTAAGAGAAAATAAAAAATTGTTCACAAAAAAATCCACTTTGTAGGTGTTCGAGATTGCACGAAAGTTTATGCACTCGAATCTGCCTGCTGGCTCCGCTTAGAGAGAGCGCGATTAAAATATTTTATATTTTATTTTTTAAGTAACTCAGACACTTTCCAATCATTTTATGTATAAAATTATAAACATTGTATACAATTCTTTCTTTAACCGACATAAATTGCAATACCTCCAATATGTCTTTAATTTTTACTCTAATATTGCATCGTTATATAATTCTCATATTCTTATTTTGCAATTTTTATAAGCATTGTATATTAGTATCATTTAGACATAATCAGATAGACAAGTAATACTCAAATAATGGAGCAACTATGTTCTACGCACTTCATATATGATGTCAAACTCGCGCTAATTAGAAAGAGAGAAAAAGATAACATAAAAAGAGATAATATTGTCCTTGCCGATTTAATACGTTTAAGAAGCAATAATACATCACGAAGCGCAACGGAACAACGCAATTTTTAAAAAATTATTATTTTTTTTTTTACCTATTAAAGAAGCACCGTGGCAGTATGATCGTGTCTTTAGAGAAATAAATATTGCTTTACCAAAATAATATATATCTTATAAACAAAGAAACTTTTTTTTATATTGTACGTTAAAATAATTTAATAAACTTAATAAACTTTAAATTTTTAATTAACATTTATTGTACATTTAAATAATACAATATGAATATTTAAACAGCATAATATTAACGTATTTTTAAATTTATTTTACTTAGATTTATATTCTTTTATATAATGTATTTTTTATTTATTATTATATTTTTTATTAATTTTTTATAGTATTTTAATTCAATGTCTTGTCATCAATGCGAAGGTTAACTATTTATAAGTCCAAGTTAAATGAATCAATAACCTAGTTTACATCGTGCACTTGATACGCGTACTAACTAGTACCTTTCTATTAAATAATCTTACTATTCTTTAAGTTTATTGCCAAAATTATGATTATTTATTAGAAAGTTACTATAAGTTAGTACCAGTGCACCGTATCAAGTGCACGATGTAAACAAGGTCAATAGCTATTTTATTTGAATCATTAAACTTTTTCCTCCAAAGTTAATTATTTTGTATGTTATTTTGGATTTTTTTCCGAGGTAATTTTATATTTTTCTCATGTTTAAATCAAAACTTTCACCAAGAGAATTAAAGACCTAAATCAATTTTTTTTTTATGTGAACAATAGAATACAGATAAGAAAAAAGTAACAACAATTTGAAGTGCTTTGTTCCCCATTTTTTTCTACAAGTTTAAAAAATAAAAAATTGTAAAAAAGTCCAATATTTAGATAGTTATAACTAATATGGGAAACCCAGAAAAAAATTCAAAATTTGCACCTCAATAAGACCTTTTCATGTTGTTCAAAACTAGAACAATAATCCTCGTAATTAAATTAAATTAATAAATAAGTGAAACTGTTAAACTCTCGAATCCGTGCATAATCACTCAAATATTATATATTGCTGTTCATGATCTTGTAAATATTCAAATAGTCTGTTTCGCTAATTTGCCTGTAAATAATAAGAGTCTCAACGTTAGCCTTCGGTCATCGAAACACCGTTGCTTTCGGCGCAAGTTGTTCCGTTTTCAAGTCCGTGCGAGAGAAAGTCAGCCGTTAACGAGAAATTGCAAAATATTGATTTGATAAACTAGCGGCCTGCTAGTTTATCAATTCAAATCAACTGTAACGAGAGTCCGCACGTCGATTTGAGTCAATGGCGACTTCCCATAAAATTTCGCTTCTCCCGGCTCGCCTTTGTCGAACGATCGCTCCGAGGTTCGCGCTCTCAAGCTGAGGATCGCAGCTTCAGAATATTCAAGTGACACGCGAGTGAACAACACATAGATCCATCGAAATTAGTCGTGCGAGCAAATAGTACACGGTCGTATAGGACTTTATCGTGCGATGAGAGGGCCTCTAGTATAAACCAAAGTATTAGAAAAAATATTCTACGTTATTTTACTTCAAAAGATCTACAATTAAAGAGGTTCATATATTCATATGTTTTGTAGAATTTATTTTCTGCATTTCAAAATGTGTATTATATTTAACATTTTAAATATTACAAATTATCATTTACATAAGGTAACTATAATATATCCAATATAGCTTACCCAATATGACCTACTTACTATTTGTAAGTAGTTACACAGAATTTAATATAATTGAATTGAAAATAACGCTAAATAAAAGTTTAATAATAACGATTTCCAAGTTTACATAACTTTGGGTATTGACTCGCACGTATCGGCCAGATGAGGGACGTAAAGCGGGTATTTTAATATTTATAAGTTCTAATGTTGTAAAAGTTCCGATTTTTAATTATTTATAAAGCGCTAAAGGTGGCTCAAAAAAAAGCCGAAACGTATTCATACACAAATAGATGCATTATGGATTCATAAGATATATTAAGTTGAAGGATATAATATGTGAGAAATATAATTCGCACACGTTTACCTGCATTTACCGTCCTTTTATTGGATGTATATTTGTTCTTTATAATGCATTTAATTTATGTTTTCATCAGAGTTTTAAAATTTTAATATTGCATACATAATTTCATATAAATTACAAAAATATTACATTATTAACTCTTTAATATACATAGTCAAAATACGCAATGGTAACTAATAAATAGTCTCTTCGACCTGTTGGAGTGCGGAGAGGAGAGATACGCGCGGGAGGTACCGCCGTGGCGATTGACGTAAGTATGATGATGTGCAATCGAGGGTTCAAAGGGAGCATTTTCTTGTTCCTGCCCCGGTCGGGAGAACACTTTCTAAACTACCGCCGGTATCCCGAAGTAGAGAACGGGAGATATTGCCTGGTATTCATAGTCGATTTTTATTTCAAGATCGTCTTAAGTAACGTCTTAAAATGCTAATACAGCTCTCTGATTGGTTGATGGCATCTTAAGATGATACTTAAAATCATCTTAAATATAATATCATCTTAAATATAAGAATTGACTATGAATATTGGCCATTGAGAGTGTAGAGTAGAGATAATAGCGAGAATTTGGTGCGAACTTCTTCTATGTCAAATTCTCACAGGGGACCGGTGGCTCGAGCGGAAGCAGGAGAAAATAAATAGTTTGTTGACCGCGCCTGAAGGACGAGTTCTTCGATTTCTCCCGCGCGTATCCCCCCCCCCCTCAATGCTCAATCCGCTTACTCTAATTGTTTCCCCCCCACTCAATTGAATCATTTTCAACATACAGATACCTATAAAAGATACCAAACGTCGAAGGAGAGGTCAGAAATCTCTTCGTCTCTTTGGAGATAAGTTCTTCTTTTTGGCAGCGATTCACAGCAACGTGCAACGGTGAGTTTAATTAAAAAAATTTTTTTATATTATAATATTGTATAATAATAGCATCACAAATTGAGGAAAATTTTAAATAATTGCGCTAAGATGATACGTTAATATAAAACAGTTTGGTCGAAATAAAATCTCTAAATAATATTTGTTAAACTTAGATATATCTAAATTTGAGATATATTTAAAAAATCGTTTGATCCTTTATTTAACATTTTACCATGCTAAATGTGTAATATTTTATACAGCAATGTTTTTACATTATAATTTAGGAATAATTGTTTTCCCTACTCAATTGAATTATTTTTGACATACAGATACCTATAAAAGTACGTCCAGGAGTGTAAGTTGAAGTTTGCCGGTTTTTTCGTTAAAAAAAACACATAATTTTTAAGGGAATCTCAAAATATTTTTATTCAAAGTATTGACCATTTGATTCTACACATTTCGTCCATCTTTCAGGCAAATTATGGATACCATTCCAAAAAAACTTTTTCTCTTTCGAGGAAAATCGTTCGACGAGCCATTTTTCAACTTCTTCAAAATTGACGAAGTGCTGCTCTGCAAGTGAGTGCCCCATCGATGCGAAAAGTTGGAAGTAGGACGGCGCGAGGTCTGGAGAGTACGGCGGGTGCGATAATATTTCCCAATTAAGTGCTTTTAATGTGTCTTTCACGGATCTAGCCGTATGTTGCAAAATAACTTTGCCATGTCTTCGGGCCCATTCCGGTCGTTTAACGATCAACGCATGATTCAAATTGATCATTTGTTGTCGGTAGCGATCCGTATTTACCGTTTCACTAGGTTTTAATAGTTCGTGGTACACCACACCATCCTGGTCCCACCGAACATAGAGCATTGTCTTACGGCCAAAGCGATTGGGCTTTGAAGTGGATGGGGCGGCTTCACCAGGTGAAAGCCATGATTTTTTTCGCTTCGGGTTCTCAGAAAAAATCCACTTCTCGTCACCCGTGACAATCCGATGCAAAAAAGACTTCCTTTCGAACCGTTGAAGCAGCATTTCACAAATGGTTTTTCGATGTTCCATTTGCCTGTCGTTCAATGCGTATGGCACCCATTTTCCATACTTCTGGATTTTTCCCATGGCTTTTAAACGTTGGCAAATTGCTACTCGGGACACATTAAGTTTTTCTGCCAATATTTGTTGTGATTGGGTTGGGTCTTCATCCAACAACATCTGCAAATCCTCATCTTCAAACCTTTTCGCTGCACCAGGATGTTCATTGTCTTTCAAATCGAAATCTCCACTTTTAAATTGACGAAACCATGTCTCACATGTTCTAATCACTGGAGCATGTTCACTATAAGTTTCTACTAGCAAACGATGTGCTTCAGCTGCTTTTTTCTTTTGATGAAATAAGAAAAGCAACGAATGCCGCAAATGCTCTTTATTTGGAACGAAACTCGACATATTCATTGATATTAAACGACTATGACGCTATTATTTTGACAGAATGAGACTTAGGTGTTTTTGGAGGTTAATGTCAATAGAAAACAATCGTGTATATAACAAATCATAGAAATGCCTACATCCTGCTAGCGACACCTACTGTAAAAACCAGCAAACTTCAACTTACACTCCTTTTTGGCAGTGATTCACAGCAACGTGCAACAGTGAGTTCACTTTAATTCAATTTAAAGAAATTTTGTAAACATTTATTTTGATTAATTTTATTTCTAAGTGTTTTACACATAATGCAGATAAAAATATTTTTCTTAATAATAATATAAGAATTTTTTCCAAATTTAATTTTGCAAATATATCACTAAGATGATTCCCCATATCGTTATAGTTTTATAACAAAATAGTAATTTGAAATTAATTAAACAAACAATTATCAATATTTTATGAAAGGTCAATACTTTTACATCTATTTTTGTAAATGTACCTACATAATTCCTGATTATAATTTTTATGCAAGATTTCGTCATATAATTCAATAAGTGTTGTTCTATCGGGATATTAGTCATAACAATTGGTTTCAATCTTAATATAGATGTAATGCGAATAATGTGTCTAAAAATATGTTAATACAGAAACAAACGATTAATTCCAATATTTCATCAACGCAACGATAAATATGGGATATATGGTGTAATTTCTTCGATGTAACATCAAAAATCAAAAATGGACCCAACAGATGTTGTTACGCCGATAAAATTTCAAAATTAATTGTCTCTTTGTTAATGATATATGTTGACACGTATTTTTGAACATGATGTTCATATGACGTTTATATCAAAATTGAAATATCTAGATGAGACAATGTTCATATCTTCATATTCTCATTACGTTGTGAATTCTTGTTTCCACGCAAAACCATTTAATACATTTATCATTGGTAATATTTAATCAGTTTACCAAAAATTAGTGAACATTCTAATTTACGTAATAAAAACAATATATTATTGAAATTTATAAATTTTGAAATTTAAAAATTTAAAAATTACATCAAAATAATAATTTCGTTGACAAATACTGATTTTGAAATTTATAAATTTTGATATCACATTGCTTATGTTATGTAAATTATAATATTTGTGTTACATCTCTTACAAAATTGTTTTAAAACTTAAAGATGTTACCAACAGAATTTTAAAACCAATCTCCGAGTCATTTAAACCTGTTAAAGATTTGACATACAGCTCAAAGACAATCATCATATTTATCTAGTGTAATGATGTAAAAATTGTAAAAAGATCATTATTTTGATTTTTCATTCTGAAAAGTAGACCAATTTGACACAATTTTTGTCAAATTATATTATAAAAATAAAAATCTCGATGTGAAATATTTTCACATATAATTTGTTTTTGAAATCAATAGCCAATTTGCCATATCTTATCACTCTCATAAGGCTAGTATTTCCTATTGAGGAAAAAACGCGTTCTCGAAGAGTTTTAGATGCCGATTTATGTATTCGGCCTATAATTTTCCTTTGGCCTATAGTTTTATTAATATAGATTTTGATTTGCAAAATTTTTTTACTGCATCTTTTATAGTGATGCTGAATAGCTGATTTGAAATAATTACCTTTGTATTACGGACGTATAGCTAAATCACTTGATTTTTTATTATATTTAGCATTAGGACGTCGCATAACTTTTAATTCGCCTGATTAATAATTGAATTGGTAATAAAAAGATGTTGCCCATTTATACAAATTTTTTAAATTAAGATTTTGCGCTCTGGCTGTTCTTTGGGAATATAAAAAATGTCCTATTTTTCTTTTACATTTGTGTTTCCTGTTGATATGACGACTCAATTTTGTTTGTTCCGTTTGATAATAAATACAAAATTCCTTCTTATCTCTATATTTCACAGTTTTTACAAACATGTTTGCGTTATCAGATGTTTAATTGAAGTTTTCTAGTATTACGTGATGTTTTTAATATTATAAATCCTAATTTTTTTTATATTGTATAGAAGTTTTTGAATTTTCTATTTCATCATTTGTAGAAGTATCTGAACAAGGCACGTAAGAAGAATCACTTGCTTTAAACTAGACTTTTTTTTCTAAAATTAAAAAATAATATATTGTACTTTTAGTACTTATTATTCTTTTTTTATTTAATACAATATTATCATTATTTATCTTCATAAAAATGTTTTGTTATTACATTGGACACAACACTGTTTATAGAACATCAATATAAAATCATTGTAATTAGCTTTAACAGGTTTAACTTCAATATTGTCTGTTTTGTAGCTAATTATATATACGTATGTTGTAAAAATTATTGATTATTCTCACATTATTCATTGAGTTTTTTTCAGTTTTGTATCGTTCTTAACTATTTCTTGCTTTTTTCATTTCCATTTCAGTATACGTTAAATCAAAATATGCATCACCTGCAGCCGTAACAGAAGTAATTTTATACATGTATAAATCAATATAATTATTTTTTCAATAAATTATTTTTTATTCAAGATTAACGAATATAAATAAATATATATTTATTAAAGTAGTTGAGAGAGATTGGCCGTTGCTGTATCAATATGCGAAAAAATTATAATTAAATAAAGAAATTTTTTAATATTTGTAATTATATGCTTTTTATGACAATAAAATGTACATAAATATACATATAATAAAATTAATTTTAACAAGTGAAGAGAGTAAAATTTTTAAAATCAAAAATTTGTCAGAAGGTAATTCTACGTCTAAAGCTTTTATTTTAACTTGATAGAAAAAAAAAGAAACATAATTATACGCTGTAAAGTATTCACTGACTGATTGACGGATTTATGACAAATTGTTTCATGAAGAATCGTCTTGCTGATATAACACAGAACATAAATAAAATATCGCGCGCGGTGCTACAAAAACAAAAAAAAGTCTTAAACTTCTACCTACAAATATGACTATTTTGTATGCTACATGTCCGTAAATTGTTATATAGAAAGCTCCATAGGTATTCTAAAAAATTTTTTAAAGTGATTTCTCACGTTAATTTAAAACTTATATTTTTCATTCTAATCAAATATTTGAAACAACTTGGTTTCAAAAATACAAGTGTCAAAGTTGAAAGAATTTTGTTTCAACAAAAAATTTTGAAAATGAATTGTGTATGTGCATACTTTGTGTTCAATTATGTGTATTCAACATGACATTCTGTACCTTTAAAACTAAGTCATTTCGGACACATAAATTTATGTATAACAGAAAACATAAAGAATAATTAAAACTTATGAGTGTATTTCAGAATGGACAGAATGGATAATGATTAAAAAGATAAAATTAAATAAAAAGTAAAAATTAACAAAGGTCCTTATTCTTGACAAGTATTGGTATCGTCGTTATAATGTCATCGATATTGTTATAAAGAGTTAAAAATAAACCTTTTTAAATGAAATTTAAGATTAACTTATTTTTTAAATAAATTAAATTTTGAGTTCAACTAGAATTAACTGACTTTCCTTCAAATTATTAATTTGTTTTTAGCATGTACAAACCGTTATCTATATCTTACGTAACGGTTCGTATATGCTGAAGCACATTGATAATTTGATGGAAGATCAGTTACACGACCAAAATAACATAGAATGCATGTATTGAATCTTATGTAAACATTGTTTTACATATAGTAAATTAAACGTTTTGGCTTTATTCATCCTTTTTCAATCGTGTCAGATAATATTAATTTTAATTTCTTGTTATTGAACTGTATTGTTGAATTGTATTGTATTGAAGTGTATTGTTAAATGTGACGGAAAGATATGGAGCTTGGGCTGCCGTATATGCAGCTGTCATTTGTTATCGCGGATGAAATTAAATTTTTATCTGTATTTATGTAACCCGCGTATAAAACGTCGTAATATTTCGACGTAACAATCTTTTGATAATAGTTCTATATTTACACTTTATTTTTATGTGTTTTGTGGCCAATTTGAAGAGTGCGAATAAATTTATAGAAGCGCCATAAAATTTTACCTTAATTTAGAAATACATTTATGGATATAGATATAAAAAAATATAATAAAATAATTAATAAAATAAAATATAAATGGTAAATAAATATATATATAAAATAAGTGAAAGGAACAAACTATAAAATAATATAAATAAATAGTAAATAAAATAAAACAATTAGTAATCGGGAATTAGGCTAATGAGAATCAGCGCGGGTAAAAGTGCGCAATTGTATTAATATTACACAAATTATTTATTTATCTTTGAATTACAAAAATAAACGAGCGTTTTGACTCGCTTTGGAGTCATCTTCAGCGTATCAAAAATATATGAAAAATTCTAGCCGTTATCTGTCACCAAAAACGGGAAGCGAGTCACCAACGCTTTGCCAAATTCGTAGTGGCATCTTTTCCCGGTAACAGTGTCGCAGGCAATGACACTTCTCTGTATCACTATGGTATGTTTTGTTTTAGATAGTGAATAATTATCTTAAATAAGTATTTTTGTGACTCACCCATTCGAACTAACGAAGCCTTGGATAAATTTTGGTTCATAAGAAATAAATTTCGCTTGTCAAAGTATGCACTCAATCGTTTATTGTTTAACAACAACCGGTGCTGACTGTCTCAAGTAAGAATGTATACTGATTGTAAATCGAATCGCTCCGGTTATAACATTTTACTTCATCGTTCACAAAAAATCAAGCGGTCAAGAATATACAAATAATAAATAAGTACGAGGTGTGTTCAAAAAGTATCGCGAATTTTGAATTTTCGCGGGTTACGTATATTCGAATTTCGATCTTTTTGTGGCGTTATGTTGGTACTCATGTCTCTCACTTATGCCGACAAGCTCGGCCATTTTGAATGTTCACTTAATTGTTGACAGCTGCTTTGCTTGCACGTGTTTTGGATCGTCTTCGATTTTTACCTATTCAAAAAAATGGATCAAAGAACCTGTATCAAATTTTGTGTGAAAAACGAAATTAAGTGCGCGGATGCATTCCGAATGTTGACTGTGGCATACGGAGAAGCTACCTTGGACCGAAGCAACGTTTATCGGTGGTACAAAATGTTCTCAGAAGGCCGAGAAGATGTGAACGACGAAGAGCGTGCCGGACGCCCGAGCACTTCAACAACAGACGAAAAAATTAATGAAGTGGAGAAAATGGTATTGGCCAATCGTCGAATCACCGTTAGAGAAGTTGCTGAGGACCTAAACATATCGATTGGCTCGTGCCATTCGATTTTTATCAATGATTTGGGCATGAGACGGGTCGCCGCGAAATTCGTACCAAAATTGCTCAATTGCGACCAAAAACAGCATCGCATGAAACATTGCTAATGAGATGTTGGACTCTGTCCGCGACGACCCAAATTTGCTCCAGAGGGTCATAACTGGTGACGAATCGTGGGTTTATAGTTATGACGTGGAAACCAAAGCTCAATCATCTCAATGGAAGCTGCCGCACGAACCAAGACCGAAAAAAGCGCGCCAAGTTCGGTCGAATGTGAAAGTTTTGCTGACAGTTTTCTTCGATTGCAGGGGCGTGGTGCATCATGAGTTCTTGCCACAAGGTAGAACGGTCAATAAGGAATATTACCTGCAAGTTATGCGCAATTTGCGCGAAGCAATCCGCCAGAAACGCCCGGATTTGTGGAAGAACAAAAATTGGTTTTTGCACCACGATAACGCCCCTGCTCACACATCGTTGCTTGTGCGCGACTTTTTGGCCAAAAACAACACACTAATGATGCCGCAGCCACCGTATTCCCCAGATCTGGCCCCCTGTGACTTTTTCTTGTTCCCTAAACTGAAGAGGCCCATGAAAGGACGACGTTACGCTACGCTTGACGAGATAAAGACGGCATCGAAGGAGGAGCTGAACAAGATAAAAAAAATGATTTTTTGAAGTGCTTCGAAGATTGGAAAAACCGTTGGCACAAGTGTATAATATCTCATGGGGATTACTTTGAAGGGGACAAAATAGATATTCATGAATAAATAAATAATTTTTGAAAAAACACAAAATTCGCGATACTTTTTGAACACACCTCGTAAGTATACGTGCAGCAAGATTATATACAGTACGTTATCCAAATCGTATGCATCCTGATTGCAAAACTTTTTAACCGACTGGACCGCAGAATTCTAAATAGTAATTGTTTGATGTCGGCATCAAAAGTTGACGTAGGTCGTAATCGTCGAATAAGAACGATCGGAATGAAAAAAAGAATTGTAGAAATAATTGCTCAAGATTCTATTACTAGTATGTACACGTGTAATAAGTCACGAATCAGCTACAAAATCTTAGAAACGACCTTGATAACGACTCTCTTTTCGAGGATTTGAATTTGATTATAAAAAAGATGAAAAGATTTTACTGGCTCTTTATATAAAGAGAAGAAGGAAACTATTTATTAGATTACTTATTATTTCAAAATTATTTTTTAAAATAATTTAGGACAACTTAATGATGTCGGTGCCTTCAAATATAGTTTTCGTCTTTTGGGTGGTCTTGCAGGTTTAATTACACGTGTTGGTTCTTTGACATAAACAAGGACGTGAGACGTACTAAATCGAGAATCGGGACATAACTTTGATGTGAAATATCTATGTGTGAAGAAAATACAGATTGTCGTGATTCATTTGTTCGCGAGTGAACGGAATGTAACACTATTGTATTTCTTTATCTTTCGCCGATTAATTATTACTATATTAATGTAAGGTCATCAGCAGGTGACAGAGTTCCGAGCTGGTATCCAACGCGGTATCGCTATAAATTAAATTGTCAGTGTGTACCAGCGAGCATAACATTATGTAACGTTAAAAATGGCATACAAATTTAGAAACTGAAATATGAGATTTTTACTCTTCGCTATCGTAACGTGAGCTTTAACGCGCCGCTCGGGAAGAACCGGTTTTATGAATGGTCCAGTTTTGCATAATTAGTAGGCATCTCTTTCCGCGTAATTACATCGTTGGCGTACCGGCCAAAACATTTAGTATTTTTAATATTCGCGAAAAAAAAGATTCTATTGTCACACGAAATCATACAAAAATGAAACAAATTGTGTTATTGCGCGAAATGCTGATGTTTATCTTACTTATGTGCTCGTAAAATAGATCAGTTGTTTTAATCCAGCAATTAATCATTGTGCGCAAAAAAATTTTTTATAGTTACTCAAATATGTGTGAATAATAGTTTTTTGCATCAAAACTTGGGTATTATTAAAATGGATAGTAAAGTAACACAGTTCAGCGTAGCTGTCAAATAAATCATTCAAAACACGGCCTGTTAAACGTAACTTTTAAAATAGCTTAATTTTATAAACTTTTAATTTAAGTAAGTTTTAAAGAAATATTAATTTAATTAATCCTGAGAATGTGCATAAACAGTAAAAATGATTCTATGTAGTTCTAATTAGCTTACCTAAAATGTATTTAAATCCCATATTCTGCAAATTGCGAAACTGATGATAAATAAATGATATTATCATTACCAAACAATGTATTATCGTTGTTGTTACATCCGTCATTATGTTCTGTTAAAAATAAATATGCACACATCAGAAATTTTTTCTATTACAATACACGAAAAAATATAGATTAAAAAACAATAGCACATATGAAATTTTTTTGCAAATTACAAAACTGTATAAATAAATAACATCTGTAAGCAGTGTATTATCGTCATCACGATAATATCAGCTACTTTTTGATATTGTCGAATAATGTTCGCGTATATAATAGCAATTTTTTCTACTAATGTAAACGGAAAAGTAAAGATAAACAGATAATAGTGCATGTAAAAATTTTAAATGCAAAAATGCGCAGATTTTCGGCGCCTATATTCAATGCCTATTCGTCGGAGTTGTTAGCGAAGGGGAATGGGGGTTATTGATGGGCGGCCGAATCCCAGGAAAGTATTGGGAGCACTTCGCGTAGGCCAAGCCAGGTTTACTGCTTACGTAAAACATCGTCGTTGGGTTAGGGTAGGTTAGGCTTCGCGGTGAATGTTTAGTTCGATTCCGTGATCCGTCTCGAGATCAGACGCAAAAAAAAGTTGGGTTTTGCCGGTGTGTATGCCGGTCACGTCTAGGTCGGCGAGTCTCATATACCCCGCGTACCGAGCTGCCGATCGCGCGCCGAGCGCTGTGGCCTCAGGGGCGTTTCCATCTCAGAAGTATGTTGAATATATGCCCTTCTACTAAAGTACCTCAAGGGTAATGTGGAAAGCTATTGTCTAAATTCTAATTACCGTACATTATTGTTATTATAAAAATTAAGTTAAAAAAAAGTTTTTCTCGAAAGGTACGCTACTAGCGTATTTTTAACTTACGGATGCTCCTGAGGCAGAGCGCCGCTCGCGTGTTCGCGAGCTCGTCCATCGAGCGTCGAGCCAAAGCGGGGGGAAAAGTGGGCGTCGCGTCAGGAATCGGCCCAAAATGTGCAGATCGTTGCGAGCTCTGCTATAAAAGATACCACACGTCGAAGAAGAGGTCAGAAATCTCTTCATCTCTTTGGAGATAAGTTCTTCTTTTTGGCAGCGATTCACAGCAACGTGCAACGGTGAGTTTAATTTAAAAAATTTTTTTATAATATTGTATAATAATAGCATCACAAATTGAGGAAAATTTTAAATAATTGCGCTAAGATGATACGTTAATATAAAACAGTTTGGTCGAAATAAAATCTCTAAATAATATTTGTTAAACTTAGATAAATCTAAATTTGAGACATATTTAAAAAATCGTTTGATCCTTTATTTAAAATGTTACCATGCTAAATGTGTAATATTTTATACAGCAATGTTTTTACATTATAATTTAGGAATAATTGTTTTCCCTACTCAATTGAATTATTTTTGACATACAGATACCTATAAAAGTACGTAATTTCGAGGCAAGGTACTAAACGTCGAAGGAGAGGTCAGCAAAAATTTCTTTGTCTCTTCGGAGATAGGCCCTTCATTTTGGCAGTGATTCACAGCAACGTGCAACGGTGAGTTCAATTTAAAGAAATTTTGTAAACATTTATTTTGATTAATTTTATTTCTAAGTGTTTTACACATAATGCAGATAAAAATATTTTTCTTAATAATAATATAAGAATTTTTTTCCAAATTTAATTTTGCAAATATATCACTAAGATAATTCTCCATATCGTTATAGATTTATAACAAAATAGTATTTTGAAATTAATTAAACAAACAATTATCAATACTTTTATGAGAAGTCAATACTTTTACATCTATTTTTATAAATGTACCTACATAATTCCTGATTATAATTTTTATGCAAGATTTCGTCATATAATTCAATAAGTGTCGTTCTATCGAGATATTCGTCATAACAATTGGTTTCAATCTTAATATAGATGTAATGCGAATAATGTGTCTAAAAATATGTTACATCGTTAATACAGAAACAAACGATTAATTCCAATATTTCATCAACGCAACGATAAATATGGGATATATGGTGTAATTTCTTCGATGTAACATCAAAAATCAGAAATAGACCTAACAGATGTTGTTACGCCAATAAAATTTCAAAATTAATTGTCTCTTCGTTAATGATATATGTTGACACGTATTTTTGAACATGATGTTCATATGACGTTTATATCAAAATTGAAATATCTAGATGAGACAATGTTCATATGTCCATATTCTCATTACGTTGTGAATTCTTGTTTCCACGCAAAACAATTTAATACATTTATCACCGGTAATATTTAATCAGTTTACCAGAAATTAGTGAACATTCTAATTTATTTAATAAAAACAATATGTTATCGAAATTTATAAATTTTGATAAAAATTACATCAAAATAATAATTTTGTTGACAAATACGGATTTTGAAATTTATAAATTTTGATATCACATTGCTTATATTATGTAAATTAAAATATTTGTGTTACATCACTCACAAAATTGTTTTAGAACTTAAAGATGTTACCAAGAGAATTTTAAAACCAATCTCCGAGTCATTTAAACCTGTTAAAGATTTGACAGACAGCTCAAAGATAATCATCATATTTATCTAGTGTAATGATGTAAAAATTGTAAAAAGATCATTATTTTGATTTTTTATTCCGAAAAGTAGACCAATTTGACACAATTTTTGTCAAATTATATTATAAAAATAAAAATCTTGATGTGAAATATTTTCACATATAATTTGTTTTTGAAATCAAATTGCCATATCTTATCACTCTCGTAAGGCTAGCATTTCCTATTGAGGAAAAAACGCGTTCTCGAAGAGTTTTAGATGACAATTTATGAATTCGGCCTGTAACTTTCCTTGGTTTTATTAATAGAGATTTAGATTTGCAAAATTTTTTTACTGCATCTTTTATAATGATGCTGAATAGCTGATTTGAAATAATTACCTTTGTATTACGGACGTATAGCAAAATCACTTGATTTTTTATTATATTTAGCATTAGGACGTCGCATAACTTTTAATTCGCCTGATTAATAGTTGAATTGGTAATAAAAAGATGTTGCCCATTTATACAAATTTTTTAAATTAAGATTTTGCGCTCTGGCTGTTCTTTGGAAATATAAAAAAATGTCCTATTTTTCTTTTACATTTGTGTTTCCTGTTGATATGACGACTTAATTTTGTTTGTTCCGTTTGATAATAAATAAAGTCCTTCTTATCTCTATATTTCACAGTTTTTACAAACATGTTTGCGTTTTCAGATGTGCTATGTTTCATAGAAGTTTTCTGGTATAACGTAATGTTTTTAATATTATAAATCCTAATTTTTTTTATATTGTATAGAAGTTTTTAAATTTTCTATCTCATCATTTGTAGAAGTATCTGAATAAGGTACGTAAGAAGAATCACTTGCTTTGAACTAGACTTCTTTTTTCTAAAATTAAAAAATAATATATTGTACTTTTAGTACTCATTATTCTTTTTTTATTTAATACAATAGTATCATTATTTATCTTCATAAAATGTTTTGTTATAACAAATTAAAGTTTACCCAATTATTGCAAGAAGTGCTTCTAATTAATTTAAAACCTTTTGATTAACATAAGATTTTAATATCCACCTTTTGCACACATTTGTTAGATTAAATAAATCTAAAAATGATACATTTTCAAGACTGTAAAAACAAAATAAATATTTATAAATCATTTGTAAATTGAATCAAGCTGGATGTTTCTTTTTCTGTTTGAAATTCTTTCTCTGTTACATCAAATGGCAGTAAAAGAATGTCCTTGCATCATATCCTGAACTTAATGAAAGAAGCTACTTTTAATTTAACAACAAAATAAATATTAATTAATTACTTTATATCTTTTGAATTATTAAGTTCTACAGGTAATTGATAAAAATCTGAAAAGTTTTAAATAAGAAATTATATATTTTAGACAATACTAATATTCAGTTTTTAGAAAAATAAAGTGATTAATGACCAATAACTATCCTGCAATGTCTAACTAGACTGTAACAAAATAATTTTAACAGATACACTTAGAATTTAATTAATTTATATGAGATATGATATCTCACCATCCGACGCGTATCTTACGATTTTCATCTTTTCTCTATTAAATAAAATTGTAAAAAATTTAATTTTACATAAATAATAATAATAATAATATAAAAATTTTTACGAATAATATCACTTATAATTCGTGGCTTTTTTTGACATTGATATAATTTGTTTACTATCACAAGTGTACTCTTTACCTCCGTATCATAATTGTCAGCAAACGGTAAAGACATTATAGATACATTATTATTTAACATTGTTAATTAAAAAATACCTTTGATTATAAAATATTATTAAATGCTATAATTTAAAGTGTGATTCAGTGACAATTACTTTCAATAAAAATAAACACTAAAAAGTTAGAGCATTTTAGAAAACATTATTTAATAGAATAATAGCAGTGTAAAAATATTGAGTTGTCCGGAAAGTCCGGATTTTTCAATAAATGATGTTTGAAGGCAAATTCGAGGAAGTTATTTCACTGTAATGTGTCAGATGCGTACGTATTTTGACAAGTGACATTTCGACGCATATTTAGTGATATTAGTTAACACATTCAAATAAAGACATTGCTCTTGGCATCAGTTTGAAAATGGAAGGAAATAACGTGTTTTTTCGGTGCATTATGCTTTCTTATTTTTGTAAAGGCAAAATGCGACACAAACTCGAGAAAAAAAATGTGTCGTGTACGGAAATGCTGTAAACGAACGCATGCGCCAGAAGTGATTTGCTAAATTTCATTCACTTGAAATAAATTAAAGATGACCCTCGTTCTGTTCGGCCAATTACCACAAATAGCAGCTATAATTCAATCGGCAATTTACAGTTCGAGAGACCGCAGCGAGGTTAAAAATTGGCAAATCAACTGTTTTCGAACTGTTTCCAAAACTTTTTATTCGAATTTTGCTTGAAAATCCGTCTAAACTTTTCGAACAATCCAATAGATGTAAAAATAAATTAAGATTGTGATATACAAGTAATCTGTAACAAATGTAAAAATAAAATGTAAAAATTCTTACATACATCATGTGTTATATTACACGTGTTTATATCGCTGAGTATAAAATTATAACATTGATATTATGTTATTGTTGTAATTTGTATTTACTAGATTTTAAACATACCTATATCTTCAAAATCATTACTTTTCATGTCATTAGAAAAACTTTTACTTTTATCAAGATCATTTGTTGTAATTTTTTGTCATTATATTTTGATGAAAGAAACATACTTTATACCAGTCAAAATGCAAATAAAAATGATAATGTAGTAATATAAATATACTTTTATGATTATGTATTACCGGTATCTTTTTTATAATCTGTTTGCTTTTATTTCTCTTTTTTTCTTAGTGATATTCTTAGTATCACTTAATAGCAATATTCTTAATAATCATCGAATCTCTCATTCAACGTTGCCAGTTTTTTCTTCCGTTCTTGCATTAAAATTCTTTATTATTGTTATTTTTACCTCTTTTCCTTGCTTTGTCAACCTAATTTCAGTTTTTTAATTTTTGAAATTTTACCTGAACCTTGAATCATAATCTAATATCATTTATTTTTTACTCGAATATAACTACCTTTATATTTATTAATGCTTTCCCTTCCGGTTCTAACGTAATCTCATTTTTTAAGAAAACTTATAAAAACACACCCAAAAATTTAGAGGATTATTTTTCAAGACGCTGTTGTTTTAAAGTCCTGATAACAAAGTTGTCGTCGCTCATTTTAGATCGTTTCTTTTTTTTAAAAAATAAACTAAAAGCTGCATTCGCTTTGAATGTACTGGAAATTATTTTATCTTCTTTTAATTTGTAATAAATGAAAAGAGAATAACATCAGTATAAAAGGATCCAAAATAAAAGTAACAAAAATGTTCACGAAACACCATGGAAAATAATGAATATTATACGACATTCCATTGTCCATGCGAAAGTTTTCAAACGAGGTACATACGTTGTGTGAAAAATCCGTGAAAGTCGCGATATACACAAATCCGAAAGCTAAACAAATTTTATATTTTTTTCAACCAGAAATAATAGTAGAATTAATTTGATGCCGATTTGATGATTTCGACGATCGAATTGTGATGTTGATTTTGTTATCATTTCTGGCTGGGTTTAAAGCGAGAGCTTTAATTATTACCTGCTGCAATCAAACGTTTATAGATTCATACTTATAAGGAATATTATAACTACCGATGAAATTGTTCGGTATTCAAACGGCATATGATGAGTTTCGCCGGGTACTGCGATCGCAGTGATCTCATTACCAATTACTTCGACCTATTTCGTGGAACCTCGGTGCGTTCCGAGAATCGCAGTGGGGAGATTAGGAGGTGATCGTCGTCGAGAGCTCATTCTTGCTCCAGCCTTCAGACTAATCATTCGTTTTGAGCAATACATAGAATCGGCGAGCGAACGTAAAGCACATTAGTTTGAACTTGTAACATAACATTCGGTCTACTCGGACTACAATACATCGCAATTCTTGACTTAAAAACAGAAATTTTTCATTTGTTTTGTGAAATACCCGCAACGACTTTATCCCTAGTAAAACAATTAATTAAGGAACATTCCTGTCGCAATACACATCCTCGCAATACACACATTATGATACAGAAATAACTTTACACCATATCACGAAACTATCTTATGTGAAATAATCATCTTTATACATAGATTAGATCACGAACCTCGTGTCATATCGTCACACCAAAATACAAATAATAATATGATTGATTGTCTTTCAACTGTTTAGAGTACTGTTGCCATATACTCGTACTTGACACTGAGGTATAGACGGCGTTGTTATGCGTAAAATTTTACCAAATTATTTGATTGACGGAAAAAATAGTTTTGTGTGAATTATTATTCTTTTTTTCTGTTACAAAAAATCTATATGTTTCTTCAAAGAAAAATAAAATTGCATTTATTAAGCATTATTTAAATTAATGTGAAACAAAATTTTATTATTACATAAATGTTATAAATTTAATTATAAAATACTTCAGTTTTGTACGTAAAGTTTAACGACAAAATTATTTGATTTACGGAACAAAACAGAAGAATATCTTCTGTGGACGCAATTAAACTTTTTATATAAAACAATATACCCGAATAGCACACAGACGTCCATAGGACGTCCAGTGCTCATTCGATTTCAGACATTGGGATATTCTTAGGATATCTAAATAAAATCCGACGGACATTTATTGGACGTCCTATGGGCGTTCGTTTTTTACAAGTTCGGACGTCCATAAAACATCCAAAAGAACTTATAATGGACATAATTTTCAGTGTCCTATTCTTCATAATGATTGTTGAAATGTTGAAAAAATATATAAAAGGAAAACTTTGTAAGCAATAATAAATCTGAAATACAAAACTGACTCAGATGTTTATTATAAAACTAAACATAAATTTTTAATGTAATAATGTACATTATCTCTAATAATAAGTAAGATAATATGTTATTATACATTGAATTATAATATATGTTATTACATTAATTAAACAAATTTTAAATTTTATTTATAGATATCCATAATTTGTTATATATTTAAAAAAACAAATAAATTTTTAAATATATAACGTTTGAATAAATAATGTTTTAACTTTCTAATTGACTTAAGCTCAAATTGACTGTGCAAAATGAAAAAAATATAAGCGCAATATTAATATATTAAATAGTGCATTTTTTTTATGGAATGGATAATATTCTTAACTTTTTAATCTTTCTATCTCACTGAACTGTTTGTTATACATATAGTCCGTACGTACGTCAAGTGCACGACACATACACATACACACATATTCATGCGGATACACACACACATATATTTATTCACACAAAAAAATAAAATGCAATCGGACGGCACGGTACGGTTAAAGCGCGACACAAAAAAAGGTAAAACTTAGACAATGAAAGGGATGTGGGCACTCATTTCCTGTTGACACAGGACTTATTCAAAATACATTATTCCGACATTGCGGCGTCGATGCTGCAATTGTTCAAATACCAAAATCATAAACATTATCATTAAAGAAACATCGGCGCCTCTAATCCTGAGCTCGTGGCAGCCGTCGGTCCCAACTGTTCGGCATTTATTTGTCGCGCTTGGAATCCGAAGATCCATATTGTCCAATAGAGACAAAGATCTTGGAAATCCAAACCAATCGGAATACAAGCTCAGAAAACTGAAAATTATAAATGAAGCAAAAAGCCTTCTCGCGTTCAGTTCGCTAAAACTCACAGCAGTGTCCAAACCTTATTGCATTGTCATTATGTAAATCGTGACTCAGGGCAATCGTTCTATACATTCCCGTAGACGGTTGCTCCTAGGCAAAGTCGCGATCACATGCAAAGTATAACGAGCTCGACTCAGGATGATCACACCCCTAAGTAAAGTCGAAGCCAACGCGTCCGTATCGACTCAGGATAGTGCACCCCAAGGCAATGTCGAACGCTGTACCGAGTGCCAGTGCTACTTGAGACGAAAATCATATAATCACAATCAAGTTCTCATGCATATACATATCTGTAGCAATAATCACGTCTCATATACCAGGACAATTATTTTTGTACAATTATTTTTTGTGAGTGAATAATAAACAATACTATACAACGCGAAACCACCAGTGTGGATATTAACCCATCCCCATTGGACACAGCACTGTTTATAGAACATCAATATAAAATCATTGTAATTTGCTTTAACAGGTTTAACTTCAATATTGTCTATGTTTTGCAGCTAATTATATATACGTATGTTGTAAAAATTATTGATTATTCTCACGTTCATTGAGTTTTTTTCAGTTTTGTATCGTTCTTAACCATTTCTTGCTTTTTCCATTTCCATTTCAGTATACGTTAAATCAGAATATGCATCTCCTGCAGCCGTAACAGAAGTAATTTTATACATGTATAAATCAATATAATTATTTTTTCAATGAATTATTTTTTATTGAAGATTAACGAATATAAATAAATATATATTTATTAAGTAGTTGAGAGAGATATTTTGGCCGTTGCTGTATCAATATGCGAAAAAATTATAATTAAATAAAGAACTTTTTTAATATTTGTAATTATATGCTTTTTATGACAATAAGATGTACATAAATATACATATAATAAAATTAATTTTAACAAGTGAAGAGAGTAAAATTTTTAAAATCAAAAATTTGTAAGAAGGTAATTCCACGTCTAAAGCTTTTATTTTAACTTATTAGAAAAAAAAGAAACATAATTATACGCTGTGAAGTATTCACTGACTGATTGACGGATTTATGACAAATTGCTTCATGACGAATCGTTTTGCTGATATAACACAGAACATAAATAAAATATCGCTCGCGGTGCTACAAAAACAAAAAAAAAGTTTTAAACTTCTACCTACAAATATGACTATTTTGTATGCTACATGTCCGTAAATTGTTATATAGAAAGCTCCATAGGTATTCTAAAAAATTTTTTAAAGTTTCTCACGTTAATTTAAAACTTATATTTTTCATTCTAATCAAATATTTGAAACAACTTAGTTTCAAAAATACAAGTGTCAAAGTTGAAAGAATTTTGTTTCGACAAAAAATTTTGAAAATGAATTGTGTATGTGCATACTTTGTGTTCAATTATGTGTATTCAACATGACATTCTGTACCTTTAAAATTAAGTCATTTCGGACACATAAATTTATGTATAACAGAAGATCCTTATTCTTGATAAGTATCCGTATCGTCGTTATAATGTCATCGATATTGTTATAAAGAGTTAAAAGTAAACCTTTTTAAATAAAATTTAAGATTAACTTATTTTTTAAATAAATTAAATTTTGAGTTCAACTAGAATTAACTGACCTTCCTTCAAATTATTAATTTGTTTTTAACATGTACGAATCGTTATCTATATCTTACGTAACGGCTCGTATATGCTGAAGCAAATTGATAATTTGATGGAAGATCAGTTACACGACCAAAATAACATAGAATGCATGTATTAAATCTTACGTAAACATTGTTTTACATATAGTAAATTAAACGTTTTGGCTTTATTCATCCTTTTTCAATCGTGTCAGATAATATTAATTTTAATTTCTTGTTATTGAAATGTTAAATGTGACGGAAAGATATGGAGCTTGGGCTGCCGTATATGCAGCTGTCATTTGTTATCGCGGATGAAATTAAATTTTTATCTGTATTTATGTAACCCGCGTATAAAACGTCGTAATATTTCGACGTAACAATCCTTTGATAATAGTTCTATATTTTCACCTTATTTTTATTTGCTTTGTGGCCAATTTGAAGAGTGCGAATAAATTTATAGAAGCGCCATAAAATTTTACTTTAATTTAGAAATACATTTATGGATATAGATATAAAAAAATATAATAAAACAATTAATAAAATAAAATATAAATAGTAAATAAATATATATATATATATATATATATATATATATATATATATATACATATATATAAAATAAGTGAAAAGAACAAACTATAAAATAATATAAATAAATAGTAAATAAAATAAAACAATTAGTAATCAGGAATTAGGCTAATGAGAATCAGCGCGGGTAAAAGTGCGTAATCGTATTAATATTACACAAATTATTTATTTATCTTTGAATTACGAAAATAAACGAACGTTTTGACTCGCTTTGGAGTCATCTTCAGCGTATCAAAAATATATGAAAAATTCTAGCCGTCATCTGTCACCAAAAACGGGAAGCAGTCGAGTCACCAACGGTTTGCCAAATCCGTAGTGGCATCTTTTCCCGATAACAGTGTCGCAGGCAATGACACTTCTCTGTATCACTATCTTATGTTTTGTTTTAGATAGCGAGTAATTATAAGTATTATAAGTATTTTCGTGACTCACCCATTCGAACTAACGAAGCTTTGGATAAATTTAGGAAATAAATTTCGCTTGTTAAAGTATACACTCAATCGTTTATTGTTTAACAACAATCGGTGCTAACTGTCTCAAGTAAGAATGAATACTGATTGTAAATTGAGTCGCTCCGGTTATAACATCTTACTTCAACGCTCACAAAAAGTCAAGCGGTTAAGATTATACAAATAATAAATAAATACGTGTAAGCGAATGGAGAAATAGTAAGTCGTTAACTATAATTATAAAATAAATAAATAGAATAAAATTAGCGGTGAGTCAGATATTACAATTCAAATGTCACAAATTTAATAAAATTATAAATAAATAGGTAGAAATAAAAATAATTAGGCGCGAGTCAATTGTAACAATTAAAGTAAATCACAAATCGTCATGATAGATGAAAATATAAATAAATAAATAAATAAATAAATAAATAAATAAATAAAATAAAAATAATTTAACGACGAGTAAACTATTACAATTAAACTCAGTTACAACCTATATCGCTCAAGAGAATATTGATTCTATTATAATTTATCCAATAACGAGAAATACGCATGATGCAGGCATTCAGTATCTGTTTATAAATTGAGATTGTTATCTTGTAATTGAATATGTAACATTTCGGATATCAACCGCCTGCCTAAGAAACATTGGTTGTCTAAGATTTTTATATTCTCCCAATCAAAATCATGATTACAATTAAGTCTATGTTCTGTGATAACCGAGAGATTATTTGTATTTTAATTAATATGAATGCAATGTTCATTAATTCTTGTTTTTAATTTTCTACTAGTTTGCCTTACATATGACGTATTGACGTCTTTACATATAATTTTATAAACAACATATTTCTTTAAGTTGCTAGGAAGAACATTTTTCTGTACATTAATAACCTTGTGATTAAAAAATAAACAAATAATTTGTATAATATTAATACGACTGCGCAACCTTTACCCGCGCTGACTCTCATTAGCCTAATTCCCGATTACTAATTGTTTTAAACTTTGAGAGTCCTAAACTAATTTAATCAAATAAAATAAATAACAAAATAAATAAAATAGAATAAAATTAAGAAAGATTATTGTAAACGTATATCATATTTCTGTGGGCAACAAGAAATTCACAGAACAATAACAATTACAACAATTTTTCTAAATTATTGTATATAATTTCGCATTTTTATGTGACTGATAACATATGTCTACAGAATTAAGGGAGGTCTTGCGTTTTGAACTTTGAATGACGTTTCTATGGGATTTTGATGTGCTGAAAACGACTGTTGTCCATTTTTTCCATCACCCTCCATTTTTTAAATAATTGCAAAAACTTTCTTCAAACATGACTTCTTTATGAATTTTTTTTATTTAAAAAAAATGATAGCGAGATCAGCTTTACGGTTTTCTACGCAGAAATGTTCCCACAATACATAAAATATTTTTGCGCAACTTATGAAAATGTTTTATGAAAATCGTAAACAAGAAACTTTGAAAAAATAGTAAAAATTAAAAAAAAATTATAAATTTTGAAATATAAAATCAAATAATTAAAAAACAAAAAGTCTTAAAATATATTTGACAATTTGGGAAAATTAACTGTATGTTTCTGGTTTAAATCTTTCTTTGAAAAATTTATTTCCGACCATTTGTTCAAGGGCGTCTTAAGCGGGGGTGCAAGGGGTGCATGGCACCCGGGCGGCAGGGCTTAGGGGGCGGCAGCTAGGTCGGATTTTTTTTAATTCGAAGCTAGCCAAAATTTTTTTTACTAATATTATAATGCAAAAAATTTTAACACTAAGTAGAGTAAACAAAAACTCAAAAGTGTTATGAAAATATAATTTTTTCTTTAATTCATATACAGTTGTAAAGTAAATTTACAATTGTATATGAATTGAAGGAAGAATTTTATATAAACACGTCAACTCTATCATTTGTTCTATCCCTTTCTCTTTTCGTCGCTGTATTTTGTTTCAAAGGCTGCGGCCGTCGCGCCGCCGCAAACCGTGAGCTCGCGACGCCTCAGATATACGTGGTTTTCGTTGTGTGCGTTATCGCTACGGAATTGTATTGTGTTTAGCCGAAAATTTGTAAGAGGGTACTTTTTTTGTAAAAAAGTTTACTTTTTCCCTTCTTTTCTCTCTGAACATTTGCCCTCTAGTGTAGATATATTACCTATTTATTGGAGCATTATTTTACGAAGTATCATCAATCAACTGTAGAATAAAAAGTAAGTTGTATCCGTTTTTTTTTTTTTGTAAAATATAGTTACCGATGGGTGACACTCTTTTGGACACAGCACGATTGGACACCAACTAATCATCTTGACCTATTTAACCAAACCAACGAAAAAACTCTAGGCATCGGCCGCTGTGAGTGGTGGTGTCCAATTGTGCGGTGTCCAATCGTGCGCACCCCGTTACCGATTTCGGGAAAATTTTCCAAAAATTTATAAAATTTTGAAAGTACAGCAGCTGCGATAAATGTTAGTAACACAATTATATTACACGAACTATTTATTTTATCTATTACATATGGTCGCGATGCGGAATGATTTTTCGAAAACCTTCGTTGCATTGAATCACCAAGGGAAGATGTTCCCTAAAATACATCTTCTTCCCGCGTCGCGATCATATCTTTATGCATAACAATCTCCAAATTTCAGTAAGTCAGAGAATGTACAGCAGTTACGCATTGTTTCTATTCTGTTATTCATTTATTTGATTATAGTAATATAGATATTATTTTTGATATTATACTATTTATTAGATAATTATAGATGGCTGATGGAAGAAAGAGACTTTCTGGCTTTCAATATCGAAAACGAAAATTGGAAAAGGAAGAAACGCAAAAAAATGTACAAGTTCGATCAAAAAGTTTCTCCAGTCAGGACCTTCAACGAGTTCAGATAAAGATACGAATCTAATATTTGAAGAAGACGCTGTAACAATGCCGATATTAGAAACAGCATCAACTTCAACAATAGTCTCAGCTTCGACATCAGTTACTGAACTGTCTAGTAATGATATTTCAAAGTCCTCCGAGCCGTTACTTACAAGTTGTTGTAAGTACTTGTTAGTATCGATTCATTGACAGATCCTGCTCTTTGGCCACATGTTATGTCAGATAATATTAAATTGTCAATAGTTGAAATAGCCAGTACAATTAAAAAATATGAAGTTTCCAACAGATGAGTCAAATCGATCTTTTTCAGCTGCGTATTTTTTTAAAAAGCTCAGTAATAACGAAACTGTCATACGGGATTGGCTTCTTTATTCAAAATCTAGTAATTCTGTATTCTGTTTCTATTGTAAGTTATTCAATAACTCTGTGAATGCATTTAATGATAAAGCAGTTTACAAAGATTGGCGTCATTTGTCTAGGAATATAGAACGACATGAAAAAAGTGCAGCACATTTTCAAAGTGTGAGGCAATATGTAAATTTAAAACAAAATTTAAAGAAAGAAAAAACTATAGATTGCATAAATCAGGCCCAGATGGATCGTGAAAAAAAGAGGTGAATGGCAGTTATTGAAAGAATTATATACGTTATTCAATTTTTAGCCAGACAAAATTTAGCTTTTAGAGGGCACACGGAAAAATTGTTTGAAAAAGATAATGGAAACTTTTTACAATTAATAGAAACTATTTCAAAATTTGATAACGTTACAGCAGAACATATTAATCGCATTGAAAAAGCCCAACACCGCAATATGCCTCATTACCTTGGTCATAACATTCAAAATGAACTAATCACTATAATAGGCGGAAAAATTAAACAAACTATAATTAATACTCTAAAACATTCCAAATATTATTCTGTTATTTTAGACTGTACATCAGATACCAGCCATGAGGAACAAATTACGGTAGTTTTTAGATTTGTTTATTTAAATCCCTCAACGAAAAATGTTGAGATAAGCGAGCATTTTCTTGGATTTTGTCCTATTACTGACACGACGGGACAAGGACTAACAATGTTTTTACTGGACTTTTTAAAAAATATTGATATTAATGATATGCGTGGCCAAGGCTATGACAATGGTGTTAATATGAAAGGTAAAAGGATTGGCTTACAAAAAAAAATTTTGGATATAAATCCTAGAGCATTTTATGTACCATGTGCAGCACATAGTCTTAATTTAGTTATAAATGATGCAGCAAAAAGTTCGCTGGAAGTTACTAATTTTTTTGTTATTGTCCAAGAAATATATGTATTTTTTTCGGGGTCAACATCGCAATGGCAAATCTTAAAAAAAGAACTTCCTACTTTAACTTTAAAGCCACTGTCCGATACACGATGGGAAAGCAGAATTGATGCCGTGAAAACTCTTTGTTTCAATTTGGAAATTATTTATGATGCTTTGTTTTTTATTTATAACGATTCAAATAAGGACAATGACACAAAGAACTTAGCAAATTCTTTGATGTCAAAAATAAAGTCATTCAAATTTGTTTGTTCATTAGTTACTTGGTATGCTATTTTCTTAAAAATTAATATTGTAAGTAAAATAATGCAAAAATCCACTGTGATACTTCCGGAGGCTATTAAAATGTTAGAAGAAGTAAAAAAATACTTGATTGAACGTCGGACGGATTTAGCTTATACAGAAATGCTTAATGAATCAAAAGTTATTGCTGAAAAATTAGATTGTGAGATCAGTTTTCCAGCAATCAATACTGTGCGACTTAGAAAATAAAGGCCTGGAATGTTTGATATTGAAAGTAGAGATGATGCTATACAAAATCCAGAGTTGCATTTTAAAGTTAATTTCTACTTTTTTTTATTAGACACCGCTATAACTAAACTAGATGAAAGGTTCGAATTACTAACTGATCACAATAGTTGTTTCTCTTTTTTACACAGCCTTGACACTTTAACAAAATTAGATTCGAATGATAAATTCAAATACTGCATGGATTTACAAAATAAATTGACAGATTTTGGAACTAATCATTCTGACATAAATGCAATAGATTTACAAAATGAAATAGAGATTTTAGCGACCTATTTAAAATCTACCGCTTCATCGCTTGATATTTTAAAATATTTGTTTGAAAATAACTTAATTAGCACATTTCCAAATTTATCGATTGCTTTACGCATTTACTTAACATTACCTGTCACTGTTGCTGAGGGTGAAAGATCATTCTCTAAATTAAAAATTATAAAAAATTATTTAAGATCAACTATGACACAAGCAAGGCTATCAAATTTAGCTATAATAAGTATTGAAAACGACATTGACATAGACATAAATGTTATTGTAAAAGAATTTGCGATAAGAAAATCAAGAAAAGTTGATTTTAGCTGTTAAAAAATTATTTTCAATATTATAATTGATATTTTAATAAATAAAAATGTTATTTAGTTTATATTAAGAATAATTTTCTCTTTTTAGCTTTATTTCACTCAAATCATTCATCATCCCTAAGTGTCTAATCATTAAACCCGCAAACTAGAGGAGGGGGCGGCATATGAGTCCTCGCACCCCGGCGGCAGTTAAGCTAGAGACGCCCCTGCATTTGTTAAAAGTTATTGAATTTAAACCATAAATGCATTCCGCACGCGCCGTAAACTACAGTGTTTGTTTTTGCGATTATTTAAAAAAATGGAGAGTGATGGAAAAAAAACGGACAACGTTGTCGTTTTCAGCTCATCGAAATCTTATAAAACCATATCTCAAAGTTCAAAACACAAAACCTCCCCTAAATGTTGTAGACCGTAGGTGACGCCGCGCGAGGAATGAATTGTGCTTTAAATTCAATAACTTTTTAACAAATGGTTGGAAATTAATTTTCCAAAAAAGATTTAAACTGCAAATATATAGTAATAAGCCTAAATAATTAAATATTTTTATAAAATTTTTTCTTTCGAATTATTTGGTTTTATATTTCAAAATTTATCATTTTTGTACAATTTTTTCAAAGTTTTGTGTTTACGGTTTAAATAAAACACTTTTACAAATAGCAAAAAGATATTTTCTGTATTGTGGGAACATTTCTACGCAAAATGCCGTAAAGCTGACCTCGCTATAATTTTTTCTTTAGCCAGAAAAAATTCATAAATAAGTTAAATTCCAAAAAGTTGTTTGCAATTGTTTAAAAAATGTAGGGTGATGGAAAAAACGGACAACGTAGTCGTTTTCAGCGCATCAAAATCCTATAGATACGTCGTTCAAAGTTCAAAACACAAGACCTCTCCCTAATTTTTTAAACCTGTATAACCTGTGCTCTAACCGTAGGCGTAGGTCTAAACGTTGTAATAGTGACCAGGATAGAGATTAGGATAGGCTTTTGTGATATAAAGTATAAAAACGCCGTAGTAAGAAGAGGGACGCAAACAAAGTTTTCACAAAAACACGGAGTATTTTTTAATCAATGAGATAATTGGCAAAGAAAGGTAGTGTCTTGAAATTTACGAGTACATCACCATGTTTATGTAGTTGTTGACCTTTATCATGAAGTTTAAACAAGTTTCACGAAAGATGAACATGTTTTATAAAATAATAGTAGAGGAGAAGAGGGTAATATGGCACCCATTTTTATTTTATTGAATAACTTTGTTCATAATTAATATTTTCTGTTAAAACTTGAACGATTACATTCGTCAGAGTTGTTTGACAGATTCCAGACTCAATGTAATGAAATATTTATTATTTAAGACGTGATTTATAAAAATCTAATGCACTGCATAATTGGTGGAAGAAAAAATGTGGTTGTAATATGGCTACACACATAAAAATAATTTTTAAAAATCAGTTTAGTTTAAGAAAAACACAGTATCTTGTTACATAATTATATATTTTTAATTTTCCATTGTTTAGAATTTTCCTGATTTAGAAGTTTCGTGCGTTTAGAAGCTTTAAAAATACCATCAAAAATTTTATTAAAAATATCATTTTATCCCTGTTTAACATTAAACAACAAGCATAAGTGATGTCTCTAATGTTTCTGAACACCAATCTTTAGAATGACAAACGATTTATTGAAGAAATATTTCGATATAAAAATTATGCTTAAAAAACCATATTAACAAAATTCCATGTTATTTTAACTTCGTTTAATTTGAAATGTATACGGCCGAATAAAAAGTTAAATGACGAAAAAACACTCGAGTGTATGTACCTTTGTGTGATAATACACTCAAATGTAAAAATAATGAGGAAGTGTATGTAATTAAAGGTTAAAAGGGTACTTAAAAAGTTTAGAAGTGCTCAAAAGTAAAAATGCCTTATAGCAATTGTTAGTCGTTATGTATTGGCATATTAGCATTACTAAAAAACGACGGGCTAATAAACAAATAACTTCATAAGCAATTGTTAGAATATGTCACCTAGTAACAGAAATAATAGGAGTAGCCAAATTGTCGACAGTAGCCATAATACCTTCTCTCTTAAGAAAAAATTCCGTGAAAATTGATTAAAAAACTGAGCCTTAACTGATGGATAACTGGTCATCAGTTAACTGATAAACAAACTGTAATAATTGGAAATAAGTTTTTTATTAGTTACTGTGTTTTACCAGTTATTGATGAAAAACAACTGGTAATATATTAGAACTAGTTTTTTGTTAGTATTAATCAGTAACTGATATAAATCAGGTTTTATCAGTTACTGATTAATATAAAATTTGATAGAACTGGATAAATATTCGTCGAGATTTTTTATCAGTAACTGGTAAAACTTAGTAACTGATGAAAAACTTGTTTCAAATTACTACAGTACTTTTATCAGTTAACTAATGGTCAGTTATTCAGTTAGTGCTCAGTTAGTGCTCAGTTTTTGCATGAGTTTTCGCAAAATTTGTTCTTATATATTATCAATTACTATAACTATCAATCACATAATTGATGGTAATATCAGTTACAATTAAATTACCAGTTACTTATCAATTAGTGCTCAGTTTTTACGTTCTCTAGTTTAGCTATCAGTTTATTAATTAATTATATTTGAAAGATAACTCATTGAATTAAAAGAATTAAAAAAACCTTTATTGAAATATTTATGTGTATGTTTATATACACTACTCAAAAGAAAATAGGGAACACTTTCCAGACACCAAAAATTAGGCTATTTTCAAATGACTGTAACTCGGTGAAAAATCATCGTAGATAAAAAATAAAAAAAGCATTTTGAAGCTTGAAGATCCAACTTTAACGCTCTATCAGCAGATTTTCAAAATTCTTTTAACTTCCTTGTCTTATGCAGTAAAAAAGCACACCCTGTTTTGTTCCTTAAAATTTCGTATCTTTGACACTTTGCAGCTCGACCAACAAATTTTTTTCGAACAATTCAAGTAAAGCTTCATAAACTACAACATTTTGCCTATAAAATGCTTTTTTTAAAATTTCTCTACGATTTTTTTTGACCGAGTTACGCTACTTTGAAGCTAAACCTGCATTTTTTACAAATGATATCCGTACTCCGTGAAAAATCATCGTAGACAAAAAATCAAAAAACCATTTTAAAGCTCGAAGTTCCAGCTTTAACATGCTGTTAATGGTTTTCAAAAATTTTCTCAATTTCTTAGTACTATGCCCCAAAAAAGATACACTGTTTTTTCCTTAAAATAACGTATTTTTAACAGCCTGTAGCTCAATAAAAAAATTTTTCTCGACAAATCCAATGCAAGTGCCATAAAGTATGACATTTTCTCTACAAAATGCTTTTTTTAAAGTTTTCTCTACGATTTTTTTTGACCGAGTTACAAGACTTTGAAGATATACATTTTTTACAGTACATTTTTCCGAAAAATGACGTCTACCGCCGACATTAGCATTACCCAATGTGCACCACGTGGAGGTTGTCGGTCGGATTTTTGCACATCGTGTGTGTGTGTGTGAGTGTGTGTGTGTGTGTGTGTGTGTGTGTGTGTGTGTGTGTGTGTGTGTGTGTGTGTGTGTGTGTGTGTGTGTGTGTGTGTGTGTGTATGTATGTATCACAGCAGAGATAAGGACCCCGCAGTTCGTCACTTCTGCAGTATTTAATGACTCCAAACCCTCTCTGCTGTGTGTGTATGCGCTCGCGCGCATGAGAGTTCAATAGTGTGTATTTCCTCCTCTCTGATCAATTACTGCTTGCAAGCGTTCTCGCATATTTATACATCTTGCAATACGATCTTGCGGAATGTTGTGCTAAATTTCCGTTAAAATTTCTCCCAATTCTTCTAAATTTCGCGGCTGTTCCTCGCGACGCCTTAATCGTCGTTCCATTTCATCCCAAATGTGCTCGATTGGATTTAAGTCCGGGCTATTGGCAAGATGATTTAACAGTCTAGTTGCGTGTCGTTCAAAAAAACGTCGCGTTATATTCGCCGTATGAGGTCGAGCGTTGTCCTGCATAAAAATAAAGTTCCGACAGGTTCGATTTAATAGCAAAACGTGTGGTCGTAGAATATCGTTGATATAACGAACACCCGTCATTGCCGGAGGTGGCAGGATCATTAGATCACTTCGTCTTGTAAGTGATATACACCCCCACACCATCACGGAACCGCCGTTGTAGGATCGTATTGGCATAACGCAACGTCGATCATAGCGTTCATTTCGTCGATGCCAAGTACGTATACGAGCATCATTGCCATAAAGGCAAAAACATGATTCGTCGGAGAAATATACATTTCTCCAATCCTGTGAACTGTAAACATATAGTCGTCTTAGTCTAAAAAAAATCTCTTTTTAGACAAAGATGACCATATGTAAACATTGCATGCACAATACAATAAAATTTTGTTTAGTACGCCGGCGATTCTCGCAGTGTGATAAGCGACACGGAATTTTCAAAATGCCGCGTAGACATTTATCGGCCGTAGAAGTTGCACGCATAATTGCGCTTTTGCAACAAGGTTTTAGTATGCGTTATGTGGCGCAAGATATTGGTGCATCTGTGTCCGTAGTGAGTAGAGCTTGGTTACGATATCAAGACACGGGAAATTACACGAGACGTGAAGGTAGTGGTCGTTCTCGATTAACGACAAATAGACAAGATCGAGCCATTGTTTGTTATGCATTAGAAAGACGAATAATTACCGCAAGAAACATTCGTAATGACATTCATTTGCGCCATGTGTGCGAACAAACAATTCGCAACCGTTTGAGAGAAGCCGGTCTTCGTTCTCGTGTTCGTGCACAAGTACCAAGACTCACACTCGTACATCGCCAAGTACGTTATCAATTTGCGCGCGATCACATAAATTGGACCGCTAGGGATTGGAGAAATGTATATTTCTCCGACGAATCACGTTTTTGCCTTTATGGCAATGATGCTCGTATACGTACTTGGCATCGACGAAATGAACGCTATGATCGACGTTGCGTTATGCCAATACGATCCTACAACGGCGGTTCCGTGATGGTGTGGGGGTGTATATCACTTACAAGACGAAGTGATCTAGTGATCCTGCCACCTCCGGCAATGACGGGTGTTCGTTATATCAACGATATTCTACGACCACACGTTTTGCTATTAAATCGAACCTGTCGGAACTTTATTTTTATGCAGGACAACGCTCGACCTCATACGGCGAATATAACGCGACGTTTTTTTCAACGACACGCAATTAGACTGTTAAATCATCCCGCCAATAGCCCGGACTTAAATCCAATCGAGCACATTTGGGATGAAATGGAACGACGATTAAGGCGTCGCGAGGAACAGCCGCGAAATTTAGAAGAATTGGGAGAAATTTTAACGGAAATTTGGCACAACATTCCGCAAGATCGTATTGTAAGATGTATAAATATGCGAGAACGCTTGCAAGCAGTAATTGATCAGAGAGGAGGAAATACACACTATTGAACTCTCATGCGCGCGAGCGCATACACACACAGCAGAGAGGGTTTGGAGTCATTAAATACTGCAGAAGTGACGAACTGCGGGGTCCTTATCTCTGCTGTGATACATACATACATACACACACACACACACACACACACACACACACACACACACACACACACACACACACACACACTCACACACACACACACGATGTGCAAAAATCCGACCGACAACCTCCACGTGGTGCACATTGGGTAATGCTAATGTCGGCGGTAGACGTCATTTTTCGGAAAAATGTACTGTAAAAAATGTATATCTTCAAAGTCTTGTAACTCGGTCAAAAAAAATCGTAGAGAAAACTTTAAAAAAAGCATTTTGTAGAGAAAATGTCATACTTTATGGCACTTGCATTGGATTTGTCGAGAAAAATTTTTTTATTGAGCTACAGGCTGTTAAAAATACGTTATTTTAAGGAAAAAACAGTGTATCTTTTTTGGGGCATAGTACTAAGAAATTGAGAAAATTTTTGAAAACCATTAACAGCATGTTAAAGCTGGAACTTCGAGCTTTAAAATGGTTTTTTGATTTTTTGTCTACGATGATTTTTCACGGAGTACGGATATCATTTGTAAAAAATGCAGGTTTAGCTTCAAAGTAGCGTAACTCGGTCAAAAAAAATCGTAGAGAAATTTTAAAAAAAGTATTTTGTAGGCAAAATGTTGTAGTTTATGAAGCTTTACTTGAATTGTTCGAAAAAAATTTGTTGGTCGAGCTGCAAAGTGTCAAAAATACGAAATTTTAAGGAACAAAACAGGGTGTGCTTTTTTACTGCATAAGACAAGGAAGTTAAAAGAATTTTGAAAATCTGCTGATAGAGCGTTAAAGTTGGATCTTCAAGCTTCAAAATGCTTTTTTTATTTTTTATCTACGATGATTTTTCACCGAGTTACAGTCATTTGAAAATAGCCTAATTTTTGGTGTCTGGAAAGTGTTCCCTATTTTCTTTTGAGTAGTGTATATTTGCACATTTTTATATATTTGCATTTAGACGAACAATTAAAGATTTAATTTATCTCTTTCAACGCAATTAACAGGTGGTATATAATACAAACACCATTACAATATGAAACAGATACACACTTTTCTCCTAATTTGGTAGGTTTTCGAGATAAAAGACTCTTATAGATGCTTCTTAGCATATTATACATTAATTATCAATTTAATGTGATATATAATCTTTCTGCCTTAATGGCTACGTTTTAAAACTAATAATGACAGAACACTGTTCGGAGAACAAGAAAATGTATATAAAATCATATATAAATTATTATTTGATTACTAAGATCCGCTATGATTGTTCGTCTCTTCTCGATTTTAATCCTGCAATGGTACACACGAGCCTTTCATGTCTAATGATTCTTATTTTTCATATATCTGTACACCTGGTCTCTTATACCTTTCTACATAACAAAATAATTTTGTAGAGACCTTAAAAAATGCATGTGAATTTAAATAGAATTTTTCTAACATTTTAAGAGTTTCAAAATTAGGTTAGCCCTAATGACCCATGTCACGTACATCATGCTACTTTCAATTACTGAAAATATGTCACTGCAGGGTAATTATGTTATACACTTCACGGTTTTATGTATCTATGTAAAATCTTATATATGTTTATAAGGTTGAAAAACTAAACGTACATAGTTTTGTACAATATTTAACATGCAGCAAACATATTGAAAATACAATCTACAGTAATTTGACAATTTTTTTTTACAGTAAGGGAGAGGAGGGTAAATAGTGACGAATTTTTTTCTCTTTCTCCTGCAAGCAGATTTTAAGTTTTTAAGATATAATTTTTTACTAAACAGATACTTTTCACCTTAAAATATATGAAAAAGTTCATTGGAGATTGCATAAGTCATATATAAGAGTTAATTTTTCATAAAAATTCAAGTCTACATTTGTCACTATTAGCCCTTAATGTGGGGCAAATAGTGACACCCTAGGGGGCAAATGGTGACAATTACAAAAGATCATAGTTTTTAATACCTATTCAGTCTTCGTTTTGACGTTTTGATTAAATAAAATAAAAACTTAAGTTCTTTGTTATATGCAAGAATTTTATATATTGATAGTATTGATACATAATATGTGTAAATATATGTACCATTTGTTGATGCATTTAGTTTTTAACAAAGTTTTTACAGCTAAATTTATATATATTTTTTAAATTTTAGTAAAAAGTTTAAATGTTTTAAAAGGATTATTAAATAAAAATAATTATACATATTTATTGCATTTATTTCAAAATTAAAAACTAAAATAAACAAATCTTTGGCTGCTCTTTGTATAACTAAACTAATTTTATATATCATTTTTACCTTACTTAATAATCGGTAAGGCGCTCATCATAGGCAACTCACCAACTTGTAGATTATTAGTAAGATCACGGGCGGGCTAAATCTTACAATTAGTTAAAATCATAGGGTTCCATCGAATCCTATCTAAAATAGAAATTTATTTTCTTGAAAGTTAATTTCTAGAATATGTATAATTCTTATCGCAATTTATTCCTCTCAGAATTATTCTCTCTAAATTTAATTTATTTAAAAATTATTTTTCTCGTAATTTAATTCCTTCAAACTTATTTCTCTAAAAATGTTCTCTTCTAATTTATTTTCTTAAAATTTAAAATCAAAATTCAAAAATCTATTTCTAAATTCCAATTATTAAAATCTACAAGCCATCTTCCTGAATATCTACTTTCTTTAAATAAATTTGTGTTAAATTTAACACATTCTGCATGTTCCAAACGGTCCACCCAAATTTTTATGTTAATTTTACATAAGGCAAATATGTTAGTCAATCGCGTAAATATTTATTAATAAATTAACACAAAAAACGTAACACTATCACATAATTTTGCAAACATATTTAGTGTCCCGTAGACACATTTATAATGTAAAATTTAAGTAAAATAGTATGATGTTTTTATATTTTATGAAAATAGTTGTTTTATATATTGATAAAATCAAAACGTAAAATTAACACAAATATCATGTAAAAATTTGACACAAAATAAAACATTTGATACAATTTAAAATTAAATTTTGTTAAATTAACATATTTGTAATGTTAAATTTTAATGAAACAATATGTTACTGTTACATATTTTAAAAGTAATTATTCAATATGTTGATAAAATTAAAATATAAAATTAAAGATACATAAATGTTAAGAATTATGTATCTATACATAGAAAAAATGTTAATGTTATTTTCTTTCAATGTTAAATATTATTAATTAACTAAAGTATTATAAAATATTATTAAAAAACAACAAATTAATAAATAAACAAAATTTTATTTGATATTTTTATTACATATTCATTAATATTACAGAAAACGTTTAGTTATAATAATATTATCTTTTTCTGATATTTCATAAATTTCCCAACTTTTTGTGTATGGTAAATTGGCTACATTCATTAAAAACAAAATACATTTATTAGCAATAAGATATCTTAAATTTAATGGAGATGTACCTATATAATATTCTAACTCTCACACAAAATAAATACTTTTGAATATACTGAAAACAAAATTTTTATTTGACTAAAGTTAGCTTTAACTCTCACAATAGCTTACAAAGTCTCACTTTATCCTTCATTAGCTCTCGGGAGTGTAATACAAGAATCGCACACGGGTACGACTGTGCGAACGATTACATCCGTTCACTATCAAGTGATCTACAGACGGACTGACTGTCCTACGAGACGGTAAAACGCTCGTTTTGGAGATTCTGGTATACTCCGATGAAATTCATAACAATCGATCACGTGATAGGTCAACACAGCGTCGCTGAGCAGATTCAAGAATCTCGCAAATACGAAGTACATAAATGTGATTACATTTTCAACGAATATCTATATATTTTGTATACGTGCCCGAAGAAGAACAATTAAATATTTCTTTTATGTACGTAACAAATATGGTTTATTTTATACACACTTATTTTATTTAAACAAATCATTTTTAATTAAATCTAACTTAATAATTATAAAATTTAATTTCTTCAACATTGTTGTTTTATCAAATTAACAACTATTTGATTAGTATAACAAAAACATTAATTAAATGAAACAGTTTCACAAGATTATAAGGTTTCAAATTATACAATTTTGTTAATTATTAAATGCATATTTAACTTAACAGTATATAATTTAAATTAATCTCCAAATTGAAACAACTAAATAATTTTGTTGCTGAATTTAAATGAATTATCACTCTTTCTCTCTCTCTCTCTTGTTGTAGTAATGAAATTATAATCTTTTGGAATAAGTTGCAATGTTGAATCAATCGTACTTATGTGACATTGATTCAACATAAAGTTTATTGTGTTCATGCAGCTTCCTTATTAAAATCAAATAATCGTTTAGTTGTATAGAATAAAATATTTAGTTGAAGCAATAAATAAACAAGATATACGATTGAAATGGTTTAGTCAAAACAACTAATATTTATTCTATGCAACTAATCGATTATTTGGATTAAACGAGGAAACTTTAACATAACAATATTTATATTGAATCAATTCTATATATGTGATTGGTTTAATATTGCCGCTTATTTTAATTGAATATAATTTGATTAGTAAAACAAGATCTTAGTTCATTTAATTAAACACGGCAACCAAATTATTTCATTGTCTTAAATTGCAGATATTAATTGGATTTACTACAATGTATTTGAGTCAGATATTTTAATATTTGAACTAAGCAATTTATAACCAATTAAACGCATTTAGTTCACTTAACATCTTTTTTCTCAGAGTAAGCATAAATTTATACCAAGAATTTTCTAAAAGATAAGTACAAGGTTAAATACGATCCTTTGTACTTTGCTGCTGATTTTACGTTCGTTCCCGGTTTATACTGCGTGACTCTAATTAAAATCAAGTCACCTTCTTTATACTTATCGTTAGTATTAACTTTTTATTCCCTCTATTAATAATATTATAAGATATTATTCATAATATATTTAATTACAAAAAATGTTACCCATAAATTATATACATGTATTAATTTAAATAAAAGTACACTTTTATAAGTATACTTTAGATATACATATATAATATTAAACATAGTAAATGGCACATTCAAAAATTTTTTACGATCTTAGACTATATATAGTGTCGTTCCTAAAACCGAGCGTCGCGCGTTATGATAACATAGCAATGAAATGAGGAATAAAAACGGTAATCATAGGTATGAACACCGATAAACATTTTAATTTCAAGCCTAAAAGTACAAATCCAAAATAACTCTGTTTTAAATAAATAAATTGTTATTAATAAATATATACTAAAAAAATTATCATTTTTTGTAATAAATTTGTTTGCACAAAGTTTGGTTCTATTTTTGCAGATCGAGAATAAAAGAAGGTCCATTCGAGTCTTCTACAGCAAGATGTCTACTCAGTTTGAAAGTGTCAACGGTCCTAAGACGCGAGAGTCCGCGATTGAAAATGAAGTACCATATTCTGAAAGTGATATTGCTATTACGGGAATATCAGGTAATTGTCGATTATAGTAAGACTTGCCGAATCGCTATACGCCGAGAGCGTAAAGCCGGGGTCCCACAGCACGTGGCTCGCTAAGGCTCGTCTAGGCTCGTCACAAGCTCGGCGAGCCGATTGGTAAAAAATAGGCTACAACCGTGGTCGCACGTCGCGTAGAGACTCGCCGAGCCATATATAGCGAGCCATAACAGATTTTGGCTCGGCGAGCCTCAACGCGCCATGGAAACATGGTGGCCCGTTATCGTTCGAGATAAATCGTGACTGGCTTGTGGCGCGTCGTATGCACAGACTGTCGGTAGCTGTTCACGAGTCAAAGAGTTCGCGGCTGACACGAGATAAAAACAAGCGCAGCATTGTTAGGCCACATTTCCCCATTGCATAAACGTGTCGAATCTTGTTCGATATTGATAGATCGTATACACTATGGAGTGGTGTAATGAGAAAATTATTGATTTTTTGCAATTATATGAAAAAGAAGATTTATTATGGAATCCAAAACATCCACTATACAAAGATCGAAATGCAATGAATGATTCATGGAAAAGAATAGTAGAAAATATAAACATTTCGGTGATGGAAATAAAAAAAAAAGATAATTTGTTAGCAACCTATAGAAAAATACATAAAAAAGTTCAGGCTTCAAAAAAAAAAACTGGAAGTAAACGTTCGGAAATTTTTAAACTATCTTGGTTCGCATATGATATCATGGAAAATATTACTAAATTATATTAAATATTTATTCAAATAGTACTAATTAAATATAAATTCAATGTATAAATATATATTTATTTAATACAAGAATCACTAATTTAAGTATTACTTTTTCTTAGAGTAAGTATTTTTGTACTATAAGTAAATATTTTATTAGTAGTATTTGAATAAACATTTATAAAAATGTATGAAATTTTTCTCACATAAATATATAGCGCGCCAAGTGACTTGGCTCGTCCACAAGTCCATTGATTCGTGCACTTACCGACAATCTTCGAAAACGAAGCTTTCCGAGCCACGGACCGCGAATGACAACGAGCCACCCCAAGGGGGTAACCACTAGCTAAAATGTTGTCCCACAAATTACATGATTTCATATGATTTTATTACGATTTCTGGTGATTTCTCCGATTTTATGATTACATCTAATTGCAAAATGATTACACGGGGATTTGTAAGGATTTTATTATTATTTTATATGATTTCATCTAATTACAAATGATTTCATAAAGATTTCATAATGATTTCGGGGACTGTCCCACGATTACATGAAGTGGTTACCCCCTCGGAAATTCCAAAAGGGTTTAATGGAACGTTTGCATGAAATAACGACTTTATCCATTCGTTATCCCGTGTTATTCGAGTTTCTTGCATATTGCTTCTCTTATAAAGTCACCTCGTAATAATCGTCAACGAGCAGAAGTTTGCTCGTGCACCGTCAATTGGCAAATAGTTCTGTTTGCAGTTGTTTGTCATGCTGACTCTGATGCTTGGCGGCGCGCTTTTTTCTAATTCCATGTGCGTGTGCATAAGTATACATTTTATGTACCGAGAACTCTCTTCTTCTCTCTCCGTTCCATTATTTTTTGTTGTGAGATGATCTTTGACCTCTCTAGCTGATAACCCCATCCGATGTTCCATGAATCAGAACACTTGTTTCTTTGAGTATATCAATATCTGCTTCTGGTTAAAGAGGTGCCGATCGACGTTTAAATTTAGCCCCACGATTTTAAAAAGAGCCGAAGATCAGTACAGTAAGACGCTCGGTGTATCGTGGAAGTATCGAAAATGACACGCAAGGTTTTAGTTATTTCTTCGTCGCTCTCTATCTCATTTACACAGCTGTGTTTTCTTCCGCGGTATATGGTGGAGTAGTTTGCTTACAAGTGACTTTTATCGATACAGTTATTTTAATTTAATTTTTTTTACACAAGAGAAATTATAATTAAAATCATAATCTAAGTGTGATGTAGATTGGAGTAAAAAGAATATGGCAAATTTGGCATCGTCAAAAGTATCGATGTTTTACTTTATCTAATATTTTGTACGAAAATACGAATTTACAATGCAATACTTTTAGGTCGATATTTATAGTAGTAAATAATTTTTAATCTTTGATTAATTAATTACAGATTTATTCATAAATTTGTTACATTTTTTTCTTTCAATCAAAGATTGAAAATCATTTATGACTATGAATATTGGCCTTAGACTTCTCACTTTTTCCAAGATTGATAGAGCTAAGAAACTCATTTACTTTTAAATTAATAATTTTGTTAATGAATTGTCTTGCAAATAAATCGAGTCAATTAAAGATTGAATTTAATATATATTTATTTGTCACACACTATGGCCAATCTTACATTGCTGTCGCTAATTGTACATATTGTCGAGGTTTTCTCGTTCGCTTCTCAAGGACAACGACAACGACTGATCAACGCGTGCACAAAATTCTTTTCTTACTCTTTCAATCGTATTTACATGCTATTCAAATTTTTCGACACAGTCAAAATTTGTTAATTTTAATGTAGTCTCATTCTATGAGCGAAATGTTATACATCCCGCCCACCAATTAATGCTAATTAATTAATACAAAAAACCTTTTTTACAATTGTCATCGTTGCTGTCAGAATCTGGAAGCTTACATAATTTAGTTAGCGACCTTTTATACATTCCGGTTGCGGTTTTTAATGTGACAACTCGAACCTTGTCATCTATGCCCTTATGGATTTCAATTACCCTACCTAATTTCCATTTTAACAGTAGTGAATTATTATCTTGTGTTAATACAACGTCATTGATTGCTAAGTTAGATTTTTCGACCCCCCATTTCACCTTGCCTTGTAATGATGTTAAATATTCGATACTCCATCGCTTCCAGAAATCCTGCGTAATTTTTTGTAATAATTGCCAACGATCAAGCCGGTTGATTTAAACGCTGGACAAGTCATTGTCTGGAAGACTTGTTAACGGCTCTCCGATGAGAAAATGGCTGGGTGTACGTGGTTGCAGGTCTTCAGGTGTGGAAGGCAGTTGGCAAATTGGACGCGAATTCAAGCATGCTTCTATTTGAATTAAAATTGTATTTAATTCTTCAAAGGTCAAAAATGTGTTGCCAATTATTCGTTTTAAATGAAACTTACAAGATTTGACTCCTGCCTCCCACAGCCCACCCATGTGAGGTGATGAAGGTGGAATAAATTTCCAATAAATGCGATTGGGCACAAAAAATTTATCGTTTATTTCTCGCTTATTTATCGTTAATTAAGAAATGCATCTCGCTGAGCTCATTTTTCGCTCCGACGTAATTCGTCGCGTTATCGCTAAAAAAGCGTTGAGGGCAACCCCGCCGACCCACAAATCGTCTAAGTGCAGCAAAAAATAATGTCGAACCGAGGTCGTTAACTAATTCGAGGTGTATTGCCTTTGTCGCAAGACAGATAAACAGTGATATATATGACTTATTGGTCTTCCTACCACGTCCGCGATTTACTAATGATCTGATAGGGCCAGCAAAATCCACGCCAGTTACGAGAAACGGGCGTCCCGGAGTGACACGATCTGCGGGTAATTGTCCCATTATCTGCGATAATGTTTTCGGCTTATTTCGAAAACAAATCACATCCATGAGCAATCCTTCTAGCGATGCCCCTCCCTCCGAGCGGCCAGTAATTCTCACGAATAGCGTATAATAGATTTTGCGGACCGGCATGTAATAATCTATGATGTCCTCGCTTAATTAATAATCGTGTAAAATTGCTGTCTGAAGGCAACAAAATATGATGTTTTTTCTCAAATGATGAGACCGCGTTTTAAATTCTGCCGCCCGCCCTGAGAACACTTTTTTTTGTCCAGAAATGGACTAAATTGCGACAACTTACTTGTTGCATTAACATGACCTTTTGCTTGTATGGCTGCTATCTCACTGGCAAAATGAGCCCTTTGCGTAGCTTTAATTAGTAATTGATGTGCCTTACCGATTTCTTCCACTGACAAATAATTGAAATTTCGATTTACTTTACTTAATTTTGCATTCTGACTAAATTGCAAAATCCATGCTAAAATGCGCTCGATCTTTGAGAGCGAAGAATAATTATTTATTAACGTTTGAATTAAATTGTTTGAAGTATTAACGCTTAAGTTTGTTCGTGAATTTGGCCGTTGTTCGGCTTCAATTTGATTTATCTCTGATTGTGACAATTCAGTCAATACCGATTGTAACTCATTTTGCGAGCAATCATCACACTTCGCTAGCCAATCGGGACTCTCCCACCATAATCTACTTTGTATTAGATTTTTCATACTTGTGCCTCTTGATATTAAGTCGGCTGGGTTGTCCTCGCTTCGGACATAACGCCAATGATTCGACGAGAGAGTTGACCGAATTTCGGCTGTTCTGTTTGATACAAATATTTTTTGACGCGATGGACTGCAGGCGATCCATGCCAACGCCACCGTGGAATCGCTCCATGCATATATTTCGTCAAAATTGATTTTAAGAGCTTCCCTTTTTAATAATCTAGCTAAAACAATGGCTCCACATAGCTCTAACTTCGGCAATGTAATGGTTTTATTTTTAATTGGCGCTACTCGTGACTTTGAGCACAACAATCTTGAACTATAATTATTTTTGTTATCAATTGTTTGTAAATAGATGTATGCTCCGTACGCTTTCAACGAGGCATCGCAAAATGCATGCAGATAAAATCGAATCGCATTAGAATGTGAGATGACTCTTCGAGGGATCCGAATCGTGTGGATTTCCTTGAGATCACCCACATAAGCATTCCAATGCCTGTTGCAAATCGTGCGTTAACGGATCATCCCATTCCAAATTTGCCGCCTATGTCTCTTGCATGATAAATGTTGCGCGAATTAAAATTGGACTAACTAAGCCTGTGAATCGAATAATTTTGAAATTGCTGATAAAATTTTGCGTTTTGTTTTTACTGAATTCGTTATTGGTTAAAATGTAAATTGAAATGTATCTAGCTCTGGGTGCCAGTTTAAGCCTAATGTCTTAACTAAGCCCATATTAATTGTAACCGTTGAATTTTCAACTTGATCAGCATTCTCGAATTCACTCAGAATTTTCTTGCAATTTGAATGCCATTTATGAGCCTTAAATCCCCCGCTATTTAATAGTTTTATTAATTACGAAATTAAATTAATTGCTTTAGCCTCACATTCAACTCCGATAAGGATATAAATCGACATATAAATCGTTTAATAAAACCTTAGACGCTTGACCGACCTCCTCGCCGGCGCCACTAGCTAAATATCGAACGCAACGTATCGCTAAAAATGGAGCGCACGCTAAGCCGTATGTTACGGTGTTTAATTCAAATTCCTTTATCGGTTCATTCGGAGAAAATCGCCATAAAATTTTGAAATTTTTGTTCTGAATATTTTATCTGCGTTGCTCAATCGGCTGTTAGATAACGACCTAAGTCTGGAGCGTAATGTAAATGTACTACCAGACAATCATACTGTGGAAATGTGTAATTTATTAAATGGAGACTGAAAATGTGTCACGATATATTTTTTCTCTCATACGTATATATGAGAGAAAAATATACAGATGGCACATTGTCAGTCTCCATTTAATAAAGTTTATATAATTAAACGTTATTCAGTTTCTATTTGATTATCATGTCTGGTACTGAATTCACATTACGTTTTAAATTTATGTCGTTATTTAACAGTAGATTGAACAGAACAGATAAAATATTTTTAATCCAATTTGTTCTTTTATTTCTATATAAGGTACATTATATTACATTGATAAAAAAATTAAGCTTACTTTGGTTTTTAGTAAATTGTTAATTTAAAAGTATTAAATAAGTTTTTTTGCTGTACCAATCTTGTAAATATAAATAAATATAAATACCATATAAATGCGCTGGTTGAAGTTTGGAACGTTTCTGGAGCAATTTTTTAAAAATTATTTTTTACGATTCTACTTTGTCAAACAATGACTGTTAAGTGCTATAAACTGTGCTAAAATCATAATGATTACGCATGATTTCCATTGATTACACAAAAGCCCAAAATGATTTCTGCTGATTACATATGATTTCATTATAATTTCTGGTGATTTCATATGATTTCATTATGATTTCTAATGATTTCATATGATTTCGTTATGATTTCTGATGATTTTATATGATTTTATTATAATTTCTGATTTCATGATTACATTTGATTGCAAAATGATCACACGAAGATTTCGTAAGAATTTTATAATGATTTTATATCATTTTATCTGATTACAAATGATTTCGTAAAGATTTCATAATGATTTCGGGGACACTGTCCTATGATTACATGAAGTGGTTATCCCCTCGAGCCACCCTGTTCCTACGCGCGTATAGGCTAGTCGAGCCAAGGCGAGCCTTGGCGAGCCACGCGCCGTTGGACCTCGCTTCAACGAACAAACCAAATAAACACTTTTTCCAGGTCGTTTACCCGAGTCATCTACTATCGAAGAGTTTAAAGAGAATCTCATGAAAGGAATAGACATGGTCACCGATGACGAGCGCCGTTGGCCTACGGGCCTTTACGGGCTACCAGCAAGATTTGCCAAAATAAAGGATCTCAGCAGCTTTGATGCCACTTTTTTTGGAGTTCATCCTAAACAAGCAAATGTTATGGATCCGCAGCTTCGTTTAATGCTCGAAGCAACATACGAAGCTATAATTGATGCTGGTATCAATCCTACAACCGTGAGAGGATCGCGTACCGGTGTATTTGTAGGAATATGTAACTCGGAATCGGAAGAATTTGGGATGAGGGACCCAGAGGCCATAAATGGTTTGTATATTATGAAATATAATGCCAAAATATTTTCTCATGATCAGTTTATAATTACTTTTATTTTTCTATCTATAAAAGTCTAGTTAAAGAAACAATTTCTTCAATGAAACATAACTTTTATTTGAGTGTACGTGTAATAATTGTTGTTTATATTTGTATATTTATTATAAATATCTTATGGCATGAGAGAAGATGGCATGATTTGATAAAAATAAATAAAAAAATTTATATTTGTTTGCAGGATACAGTATGCTGGGAAGCGCAAAAGCCATGTTCGCAAATAGAGTTTCGTACTCATTTGATTTTACTGGACCTAGTTACGCAGTGGATACGGCTTGTTCATCGTCCATGTACGGGTTACATCACGCTGTGAGCGCAATACGCGCCGGCGAGTGCGATGCTGCTATCGTCGGTGGACTGAATCTCGTGTTAAGGCCGAATTCCTCACTTCAATTTCACAAATTGAATATGCTGTCCCAGGATGGCAAATGTAAGGCATTCGATGCTTCGGGTGTCGGTTACGTGAGAGCTGAAGCGGTGGTGGCAATATATTTGCAAAAAGCAAAGAATGCGCGTAGAGTATACGCGACGGTGATACACACAGGGACAAATATCGACGGCTACAAACCCCAGGGTATTGTGTATCCCAATGGTGAAAAGCAGAACCAATTGATGAACGATATTTATAACGAAGCAGGAATTAATCCCGCAGACGTGAGTTACGTGGAAGCTCATGGTACTGGTACCAAAGTAGGTGATCCAGAGGAGGTAAATTCTATCGACAAACTATTCTGCAAAGACCGGAAGACTCCTTTGCTAATTGGCTCAGTCAAATCTAACATGGGTCATGCGGAACCGGCCAGTGGATTATGCTCAATCGCTAAGGTATTGATCGCAATGGAAGCAGGTGTAATACCCGCAAATTTGCACTTTGATACTCCGAATACAAATATTCCTGCCTTAAAGGAAGGACGCATTCGAGTAGTCAACAAGGCCACACCATGGAACGGTGGTCTCGTGGGCATCAATTCGTTCGGCTTTGGCGGCGCAAACGCACATATCATTCTTTGCAGCAATGCAAAACCAAAACTATCACCGTTATTGAACATCACCGAATCGTTACCGAAATTGGTTGCTGTATCGGGTCGAACGAAGGAAGCGGTACACACTTTATTAGATAAAACAAAAGAGCACTGTAACGACGATGAATTTCTCTCGCTATTACACTTAATACACAATAATGATATTTCCGGTCATGAAATTCGCGGTTACGAAGTACTGAACATCGATAATACACGAGAAGTGACCGAGAGAACGAGTTATAAAGAAAGGCGACCCATTTGGTTCATATTTTCCGGTATGGGCTCGCAATGGCCAGGCATGGGTCATGGATTGTTCGGCATTGAAACTTTTCAACGTAGTTTGCGACGATGCGCTGACGCGTTGGCACCCCACGGCATCGACCTCATTAATATCATCATGAACGCCACTGACGAGACGTTCGAGGATATACTCAAATCTTTTGTGACTATCGCGGCTATGCAGGTAGCTCTCGTGGATATTTTAACGTCGATAGGTATATCGCCGGACGGTATAGTCGGACACTCCGTTGGAGAATTGGGTTGTGCTTATGCTGACGGTGCGTTTACACCGGAGCAAACTGTCTTAGCGGCTTACTCTAGAGGCAAGGCGATTATGGATTCCAAGTTGGAACTTGGCGCTATGGCGGCAGTTGGTTTAAGTTGGGAGGAAGCCAGAAAAATGTGTCCACCCGATATCGTTCCAGCTTGTCACAACGCTGCGGACTCGATCACTATTTCCGGTCCGCCTGAGTCTATGCAAAAATTTGCAGAAACGCTCAAGAGCAAAGATATCTTCGTAAAGATGGTGAAAAGTTCCGGCTACGCCTTCCACAGCCAATACATCGCCTCGGCCGGGCCTAAGCTACGCGCTTCGCTCGACAAAATCATCCCGAATCCAAAGCAAAGATCAGCCAGATGGATTTCCAGTTCCATACCGGAGTCTGCATGGAGCAGTCCGCTCGCGCAATCTAGCTCGTCTGCGTATCACGTAAATAATTTACTCTCTCCTGTGCTCTTCCACGAAGCGATCGCGCGTATTCCAGAGAACGCGATAACAATCGAAATTGCACCACATTGTTTGCTACAGGCAATTTTGCGAAGATCGTTACCACCAACGGTGACCAACATCTGTCTCCATAAACGCGATCATTCGGACAATTTAATCTTTCTGCTGTCTAATGTGGGTAAGCTATATATGGCTGGTGCGCAACCGAACATCTCCAAATTATATCCAGCGATAAGTTTTCCAGTTGGTCGAGGAACACCGATGATCGGGCCTCTAATCAAGTGGGACCATTCTATCGCGTGGGATGTCCCTAATTTTAATCAGATATCAAGCCACTCGGGAGAACATATAGTTGAAATAGATATATCAAAAGAAACAGATGCATATCTAGCTGGACATGAGATAGACGGACGAGTGCTTTTTCCAGCCTCGGGCTATATTCTTCTAGTATGGAAAACTTTAGCGAAACTACGCGGCACTGATTTTGAACAATTGCCTGTGATATTCGAGAACGTGTGGTTTCAGCGAGCGACTATTTTGACGAAGGAGGGAGCAGTAAAATTCTCGATAACCATTTTCGAAGGAACGGGCGACTTTGAAATCTGTGAGGCCGGTACAATCGTCGTTAGCGGAAACGTCCGCGTGTCCAAGGCTATCGAGAAGGATCAATCGAAGCTGCCGACACCACCAATGCCACCTACCAACGAGGAGATTTTGCCATTGAAAGCTAAAGATATTTATAAGGAATTGAGGCTGCGCGGGTGCGAGTATCGCGATACCTTTCAAGGAATCAAATATTCTGATAATTATAGCGTTGTCGGTGAATTATACTGGTTTAATCAATGGATTCCGTACGTAGATACTATGCTTCAGTTTAGCATAATGTCCTCTAGACATAGACTACTGTATTTACCGACGCGTCTCCAATACGCCGCGATCAACCCCGTTCTTCATAAACGATTGGTAAAAGAATTGCCAGAAAATGGTGGATTACCGGTGTATCACTACAAGAACATCAATATTGTTAAATCGGGTGGTATCGAGCTCAGAAGAATAAAATTTTCTTTGGCACCTCGACGACAACAGACTCAAGTCGATCCCAAATATGAACGGTACACTTTTGTGCCTTATGAAAATTCGAATAATCTAATAGAAGATCCAAAGAGAGGAAAAATACACGCACTCACTGTACTTTTGCAAATTATGTGTGAGAACATGATGGCAATGAAACTGAAGGCCGTGGAAGTTGCAGGCGAACGACCCGCAGAAGCTCTTTTAGCACCGCTTATATTTGATATTTTCAATGGTGAACTAGGCTCGCCTATCGTAAGTATTCCACAGGTTTTTAATAAATTGTTTGTACCATTTAAAATGAAATATTTCCTAATTTGAAATTTCGATCGTCCCTATTGTACGTGTATACAATATCAAAGTTGAATAAAAGTTTTAGAAATAAATAATTAGAAATGAGAAATCTGTGATTGTTGATGATTATGGCACGCATATTTGAAAAAAATATTTTGTCTTACTAAACTGTTTACTAAACTTGTTTCTTATATCTGTATGCACCGTTTTAAAACTTGCAAATAAAACAAGACACGAATCAACCTTCAGTTTGCTTCTATTTGTAGCATCTATTGCTTCTTAGCAAGAGATCCCTCTTCAGTATTTAAATTTTAAATTACTATAAAATTGCTTGGTTTGTTTCAGATTGATTTACAGGTGATTGCAGATTTTGCCGACAATTACACAGAGAGTCTGCATCAAAAGAACGTAAACGCTAATGTCGTAATACGAGATGTGAAGAACGCACCTCCCGCTCAGGACGTGCATCTCGTTATAGCGGCGGATATTTTGTCAAATCAATCTCGCGTCGTTTTGAAAAACTTGGTGGCTGCCACAAAACCTGGTTATTTCATTCTTCTGGAGGAGACTGCGGTGCAAGTGGATTTCAAGAGCGCGTTGAAGGGAACGGATGTAACATTAGTCGGGAATCAAACTGATCCGGTAGGAAAAATTTACTTGCTGTTGAAGAAACGGGAAAAAAGGAGAGAAGCCATTGTAATACATGTCACCGAAAAAAATCTCTCGTGGCTGGAGAGTGTAAAGACAGCATTGAAGACATCTCGTAGCAAAGATCAAGAAATGCTCTTTGTATCTCAGAATGAAGAAACGCTTGGTAAGTTACAAAAGAAATGAAAGAAAAAAATTATCTCGATCTTTTTAATTTCCTGGTAATCCTAAGAATTTGAATGAAATCAAAATAAACGAATTAAAATCTCGCGATTTTGTTTACAGGCTTAGTCGGACTCATGACTTGTCTACGACGTGAGATAGGCAGTACAATTGCACGCTATATCTTCATCCAGGACAAGAATGCTCCTAAATTTGATTTATCCGTACGGTTTTACGCAGAACAGTTGGACAAAGGATTGATGGCCAATGTTCTAAAAGCAAGACAATGGGGCAGTTATCGACACTTGCCGTTGGATTATCAGAGCAATGTATCTTCCCTACAGGTGAAGCATGCATACGTAGACATATTGATGAGGGGAGACCTCAGCAGCTTAAGATGGATGGAAGGCCCATTAAGTTACTACCGATCTGACAATTTTCCCAATATGACGTTTTGCCACGTGTACTATTCTTCAATTAATTTTAGGTAAGTATTATTTATCAACGTAGTATTTATTGGAAATTTATTGAAAATTTTCAACGATAGCATTCAATTAGATTAAATGGATATAAATTCTTTGAATGATAGGGATATCATGTTGGCAAGTGGCAAACTATCGCTAGACGCCTTACCACGGAATATGGCTACGGAAGAGTGCATATTGGGACTTGAATTTTCTGGAAGAGACACCGATGGTCGTCGCGTAATGGGCATGGTTGCAGCTAAAGGATTAGCGACTACCGTGGTAGCGGAACGTGATTTTCTTTGGGAGGTACCCGACAAGTGGAGCTTGGAACAAGCGGCAACGATACCTGTCGCTTACACAACTAGTTATTATGCTCTGTTTATACGGGGTCGATTGAAAGCAGGCGAAAGCGTGCTAATCCACGCTGGTACAGGCGGCGTCGGTCAAGCTGCAATTGCCATTGCTCTGTACGCTAAGTGTACCGTCTTTACTACCGTCGGCACGCCGGAGAAGAGAGAATATTTGAAGAAAGTCTTTCCGCAGTTAAACGACAGGCATATCGGCAATTCCCGAGATACAAATTTTGAACAACTGATACTTGTTGAAACAGAAGGGCGTGGAGTCGACGTTGTACTAAATTCATTGACAGAGGAGAAATTGGAAGCTGGCATTCGGTGTCTGGCGTACGGTGGCCGTTTCCTTGAAATTGGCAAGTATGATATGTTGAATGGCAGCCGTGTAGAAATGTCAATGTTTTTGAAGAATACGTCTTTTCATGGTATATTGTTGGATGAGCTATTCGAAAAAGACAGCGTGGAAAAAAAGGAATTGATAAAACTCGTTTCGGAGGGAATCGAAAATGGCGCGATACGTCCGCTCCAATCAAACATTTTTACAGAACAACAGCTTGAATCGGGATTCAGATTCATGGCGACAGGCAAACATAAGGGTAAAGTGCTACTAAAAATCCGTGATGAAGAACCAAAGAAACGTGCGTCACCAACGCCAAAGACAGTAGCCGCGATTCCCCGTACTTACATGAATCCGGAGAAATCATACATCTTGGTTGGCGGTCTCGGTGGGTTCGGTCTGGAGTTGGCCGACTGGATGATCAGCCGCGGCGCCAAATTTATCGTTCTCGTATCACGCTCAGGCATACGTACCGGTTATCAAGCACTGTGTGTACGTCGCTGGCGCGAAAGTGGCATACAAATTGTTGTTTGCACAGAGAATATTACGACGTTAACGGGTGCTAAAAGATTAATTCAAAAAAGCAACCGCATCGCTCCGGTAGGCGGTATATTCAATTTAGCAGCCGTCCTTCGTGATGCTCTCATCGAAAATTTGGAAGAAGCCGATTTCAAGACGGCTCTTTCACCGAAAATCGATATTACAAAAAATTTAGACGCGGTATCGAGAAAACTCTGCCCATCGCTCGATTACTTTGTGGTATTTTCGTCTGTATCAAGCGGTCGTGGTAATATGGGTCAAACAAACTACGGTTTCGCAAACTCAGCCATGGAAAGAATGATGGAAGAGAGGCAGACTAATGGTTTACCTGGTCTTGCCATTCAATGGGGTGCCATCGCAGACGTTGGCTTAATCATGGGTAATATTATATTAATATATGAAATGTTCCAAAAAAATAGAAATCTTTTTTTTAATCAAATTCTTGAATGAATCGTCTCTCCAAACTTTTTCCGATTTGCCTTTTCTTTACCTTTGTAAACTCAATCTTTATTTTATGTCCTTTTTAAAAAGTATAATTTATAAAATAATAATGAAACAATACGTAATGCATATTTTATATAACATTGTTGTCTACAGAATTTATTAATTTCATATATACACAGTTTTTCTTATGACATTTTTCATTTTCAGAAATGATGGGTGGTAACGACGCCGAGGTGGGCGGTACTATACCACAACAGATATCAAGGTGTCTCGCAACGATGGATATATTTCTTCAACAGTCTCATCCGGTGTTGGCTTCTTCGGTGTTAGCTGAAAAATATAAATCCGACGATGGCAACAAGGCCAATCTTGTCACAACTGTTGCCAATATCTTAGGCATTAAAGATGTTGATTCGATTAATCCCAATAATACCTTGGCCGACTTAGGTATGGATTCTCTAATGGGAGTAGAAATAAAACAGACTCTTGAGAGAAATTACAATATCGTATTATCAACACACGAGATCCGAATTTTAAAGATCTCAAAAATGAAAGAATTATCGTTAAATAAATAATGAGAAATATCACGGTGCCGTCATTTGAGGCCATACTAGGCGCGCGAGGAGGAGTTGTTTACTCTCCGCGAGCGTCTCGTAAGATACTTGAGCCGAATAAGGCCCAGTACTAAATAAGGCCCATTTTTAAATTTATCATTTAAAAATACACTTTATGTTTAAAATATATGCTTAAAAAATGTGTCATAGAAAGTAGATAAAGACCCAGCAGACGAGAAATGATTAGATTGGATAAATCTATATGAATTATGTTTCTGAATCCGCGAGAAGGTATTGAATTTTATAGAAACTTAACACATTGAATCCGTTTCCTATATCTCTAATTAAATAAAATTCATTACATTTTTTTTACGTAAATCATTCAAATGGAATCTACGTGAGTAAAACAATATTTTTGTAATATTTTATGTAATAAAACAATTTTTGCAAAAAAAATCAATTTCTTAAGAATTTTTTTCGGAAATTTTCAAGCGGTCGCCCATCCAAGTCGCGACTCCAGTGAACGTTGCTTGACTTCCGTGATCGCTGCGAACTGATCTCTCATGTTGACCTGTGAACACTTTATGCTGATATGTGTATATAATTGTTAGATCAGGTCAATATACGTTATCGAAAAAATGAAATATGTATAATTAAAGCATATTATTTATATAAACAAATATAAAATTATAGTTTTTTTACTAATTTCGCAAATGTAAAATAGCATCTGGAATAACTTTTCTGTTATTTGTTTAAAAAAAAATGCAATTAGAAAATATATATCAATATAATACAATAATTAAATCAAATATAAAAAAATTTTTATTAAAAAACTAATTAAAAAATATTGTTTGCTCATTGGGATGTAGATCAAGGTTTCTTCATATATGGACCTATTTTGTCTATTGATATGAGTATTTATGTTTCTCAACAATACATGATGCACATAGGACTACAGGACCGTATGCCTTTTTCTAAACGTCGTAAAGTCGTGATATTTGAAGGACGTCTGCGGACGTCTATGCAAAGTCGACTTGCAATCAACTCCGAAAGCCTGACTTAGAAAAGTCGATTTACAATTGACATATGGATGGTTGTGCTGTTAGGTTAGTCAAATATAATTCATTGCATTGTACATTGAATATGATACCAAAAACAAATGGCCAATCCACAATTACGGATTCAAACGAATAGACTCACTTTCATTGCATTGAATATTGAATATGATATCAAAAGCAGATAATCAATCCACAATTACGGATTCAAATGAATAGGTCGCACGTTTTACTTTTATGTATATTGAATAAGATACAGAAAGCAAATAGCCTATCCGTAATTATTGATTCAAATGGATTACGGATAGAAAACTGATTCAAAAAGTCCAAAAACTGGATTTGATTTTGTTCTATTTATTAATCTTAAATATTTTTCAATTATTTCTCGTTTGCTGAGGAGGGACTAGGGAATTGATACCGGTAGCAACATGTTTATTCAGTGGAACAAAAGCGATTTTATTTATTTGTGTAATGAAGAAAAGATACATATAAAATACATATATTTATATGTACCTTTTCTCCATTACACAAATACAATCGTATTATCGACACAAGAGATCCGTGCTTTAACGATCTCAAAAATAAAAGAATTATCTTTGACAAATAATAAGAAACATTATTTGTCATGACAGGGCATGTTGTAATAAATCATAAAATAATGTATACTTATTAAATTTACAACAAATTTTTATAAAAACGATTAATTTCCCCTTTGTTACAAGCTTTTGTTGCACTGAATAAACATGTTGCTACCGGTATCAATTCCCTAGTCTCTCTTTATCTACTTTCTATGACACATCTTTTAAGTATATATTTTAAACATAAAGCGCATTTTTAAATGATAAATTTAAAAGTGGGCCTTATTTGGTACTGGCCTTATTCGGCTCAAGTTACCCGGGACATAACGGGTATAGTCATTTTAAACTAGTTTTAAACATATTAAAAGTAAATAAATCACATTGATTTTTTTTAAATATTCTTTGGAATATCTATTTTAAGAAAAAACAAAAAATTTGCATTTCTTGCAAAAAAATAGATTAAAAGGATAAAATTATTATTTTATTGAAAACGTGCACTAATCCTATTATGCTCCGTTATGCGGGGTATAATAGGGCATCTCATAAAACTTGTTTATTTTTTAAAAATAATGTTCAAAATTTCTTAAAAGTAACTTAGAACACCTTATATAAGTAGGAATATATTATTGAACTTCCAATTAATAATATAAATATTTTATTAACAATTATTTTGATACATTATATTACTGTTATTACAAAATTAATAAAAATTAAAATTTTGTCACATCTGTGATAATATATTATATAAAATTTAATGCAAAACATAACGTACATACACATTTTTATTTGCGATTAATGTATGTCGCCAGCGCATAGTATCACGGCGCACTATTTTGCCCCGTTTTGCCGTGTTCTAGTGCCCCATTATGCCCCAAAGTGTATAAATTTACTTTAATAATATGGAACATCACAGGGAATAAATATATTTGCATAAATATTTTATTAAAGTGACAAGAAAAGATCAGTTAATAACATAAATATACTTGTGGTAATAAAAAATAGAATTGTATCATTGCTTACCTTACGCAAATGTACTCAGAAATTTTAACTTACAATTGCAGAGAGCACAACAAATACATGAAATAATTTCTAACAATTTTGAGCTAAAAATAAAAGCTGAAAATATAATATGATAAGAGACATCTAATAGTATAGTTATTGTATAACATTTCAATACATATAATAGTAACATCTCTGTGAAAAATTATGCCTCATTATACTCCGTAACGTCATTATGACTCCCCTATAATCTGTTTTTCTTGGTAGTAAGATTGATACTAGATTAAAATAAAGGATTAAAATAATGACGCACAAAAAACTTAAGGAATAAGATGCAGTAAGGAAATCAACATGTTCGCTTAGTTATTGCTTGCGTTATGACCTTACATTCTCGATTAATTGGCTGATTCGTTTACTGCCTAAATTTTGCTGCTTAAATATTTTTATATAGTCTTAAAGGGAAAGATCCGTTAGCTCACATTTTGATAGTACACATGCACTCAAATCAGCCTAGAAATTTTCCAACATACTACCAACAAAAATATTTTACGATCTCTTTCAAACATACAGAGCAATGCAATATAAGTAAGACATTATACATGTAAAATTTTAAATTAATGTAAGCGTGAAGAATTAATAAAGTGGTTTTTTTAGACATATTTGTCTAAATATTTCACATATTATAAAAATTTCAACATTATTTTTGTTATGTCATGTGATATGTAGTATCAGAAAAATAAATAATTAATTTTTGTATTGTATCAACAGCAATAATTTTCCTGATATAGTATATGCATAGATATGCAAAGGCGGACTTAATTAATTATTTATTTAAAATGTTACAATTTACATAAATAAATTATACTTTGTATAAAGTGGATAAGGAAAACAAAATAATATTACATAATCAATTTCAAGTCCAGATAGTGCAGTAATGTGTTGAAAACATATTGTACATTTTAGACGTTACGGATGTATTAAAAACATCCTGGTTAGATTCATCCAATGGATATCTTAAAAACGTTTTAGAAAAATGTTTTGGATTTTTCAAAAGCATCCACTATAGAACGGATCTACAACTGGACTAAATTAATTGAACAAATTCAAACAGACCAAGTACCTACTGTTTTCGACTTCGACCTTTGACCAGTTTCGACCGTCTCGACTCTCGATTCTTAACTCTCGACTCTCGACTCTTGACCCTCGACTCTCGATGCCGTTCGATGCTTTCGACCAAGGTTAGAACTTAGAACAGTTATTCTCTTTGCAATATGTATGTACCAGAGAGGTTTCTCTCTGCCATTACATCGTAGTGTATGTCCACGTTGTAGAGATGGCGTGTTGTGAAAAATCCTAAATCATGGGCATAGCCACTATTCAGGCTTCTTCTTTCTTTCGATTTTCTCGTAAAATACATTCGTTTTTTTTTTTTTTTTTTTTTTTTTAGTGCATAGTTTTATTCTGCAAAAGCATTTTGTGATCTACCAATTTAAAAATTAATTTATTCTGTTATGCGATTGATATTTAAGATCCTCTTAAATTTAAAAAAATCGAATATCGGAATGTTGAAATATAATCATATAATTGCATAATAATTACGTAATAGCATGTTTAACTAAATTTTTAAAATTGCAATTTTGAAAATTGAACATTTTACATTCAAATTATAAAAACTGAAACTTAGAAAATAGATAGATGAAATATAGGAGAATAAATAAAAAATTCTTCTTGTATCACATATTTATTTGAGAAATTTCTTTGGTACTCTCAAGGCATTTTTATTAGTTTTATTATAATATCGACGCTAACGTCACTTGGCAGCGTTCTGCTTACACGCGTAGGTACTATCATGTATTTTCATAGAAATCATTATAGCCGCTACATTAGCATCGGTAGAAAGTAGTTACACGTTAGTAAGACTTGCATGCCGGAAAAATATGCGAGATATGAAAATATAAGACATGTACGAATGCATATAGCTTCTCACGCAATCGTGAGACTGATTTCAATGACTCATCATTATCATCAACATTGCCATCATCGTCGTCATTGTTATCATCATTTTAAGATATTGTCTATGCAAAGTTCTACGCTTACTATCGGATTTGATTCACATGTGGCTACAGGAACGTCAATTTGACTGTATATATAAAAAGAAAGAAACGGCTATATCGTTCTTTCAACCACATATAAATTTAAAAAAAAAGAAACCCTGCTCTACGAGTAGTGATCGTGTTATATGTCTTGGCGTAAAGTGGAATTATGTTGCTGCTGCTGCTGATTTTAAAGTAGCCACTAGTCTTCATCCTTGAAACGACGATAGATGGACTGAACGTATGTGAAGACGCACTTCCAATCCGGCCGTTGCATCATCACCATGTCCTCGACGTCAAGTAACGGCGCGATTCCAGCGACTTCGCTGCAAGAGAGAAGAGTTTGCAAATAGCAAAAAAAAAAAGATTAATTATAATGACAGATTCTCGAAAACGAGAAAGATCAACATCTTGATACGATAAGTGAGAAATTCGGAACTCTTACTCGGCTTTCGTAAAAGCTAGCTCGAAGTTTTTCCTGCGATTCTCCGGACGTAGAGAATTGTAATCGAAAGCGTCCGGCCTGAAGTGATGGATCAACGCGCAAAATGCTAAGCCGTTGTTCCAGCTTGTCGAGAAGTTGTCAAGCTGTACATTCTGGAACAGAGGTGTGGAAGTTTTTATGCGTGATTCAATAACTCGTTAACTGCAGCGCGCTTTCCCTTGATAGATACCAGGGTGTCGTAAGAGTCCGTGAGTGCCGAGTAAATATTATTTTACACAACACACGATGCACACTTACATCGTACTCTTTGGTTTTCGATCGGCACCACGCCAGTAATCGCTCTTTAATTTGCGCAGCATTATCTCGCACAGTCGGTTCGGTAAATTTGAATCGAAATTCCGTTGCCGGCGATTTTACAGGGCTACATAAACAAATCAGAAACAAAGGAGCGTTAAAACGTTGGCGTAGCTTCTTTTTTTGCACTATCAATCAAAATTCCTTTTTTTTTTGTTTTTCATGATCTTTGTTGCGTTAAAGTAACCATCGTAATTGTTAATTTATATAAGTGCAGTTTTAATTTCTATTCCTACCTTGGCGACAAACTGGCGCTGTGTTGCTTATCGAGCTGACGAAACTTAGCGAACGGCGACAGAGGCTTTTTCGGAGCTGAAAAATGAACAGATCGCTCTAAAGCTACGAATGCTCAAAGGCGTACGTTATGTTAGACTCGTGTCGAGATGCATACTAAGATCCGACTAAAATATTAATGCCTCTCTAGATCTATTTTAATTGTCTATAATCTGATTCCTGCTCATAAAGGCGTCAGAGGTGCAAATTATTAGGAAATCTGAATCTAGCAGAATCGTTCGTCTCTCACATCTCGTCGCGTGCCCGCAGCGACATGCATTAGTTGTCTTACAAACAAATTCAATAACGGTTTAGTATGAAAAAGAACAGGGTATGGCGTATCATACATGTGTCTGTACAAATATTAATTGTCTAAGTATCTCTTAGCAATTCTCGGCCGGAAGGTGCAACAAATTTGCGTAAAAAAAAAGGAGTACTTCACAGATCATTGAGTTTGATTGTAAAGTGAATAAGTATCGTACTAAATTTGTCGATCAACCGACATCGATCGACACCACCGCCATGCACGAGCGTTGAAAAAGTATGTCCGCGCGCGTGTACATGTGCACGCACAATGCAGTTGTTGATACAGCACAGAACATTTTAGCAACATTGCAATATTTCAGTAATCTTGCAGAAATGTTAAAAATATCTTGGCCGAAAAAATTCTACAAAAATCTACACAAATTTAAGAAATGTTATAAAAATCTACAAAATAATCACAGAATTCGAACACTTCTGTTAATTTTAATAATTAAATGTATATATTTCTATCAAAAAATAAATATTATTATCTTGCTGAATAGTTTATCTTTTATTTCTAATTTGTTCATTCAGCCCTGTAAAATGGCAATAAAATTTTGAATTTAAATTTACCGAATTAAAAAAAGAACAAATATCTCTATAAAAAAATAATAATAATAATAATTTCTACAAATTTCTATTTTTAGTATAACTTTGTACTTATTCCTAGAAATTTTTTCCATCGGAGTAAGCTACTTAAAATATAATTCATTATAGTTTGACGTTATAACTTCACTGTAGAAATGCACTACAAAGATACACAAATTTACAAAAATTTAGAAAAATGTTTTAATTCTAGCAATTTTACGTAGATTTTTGTAACATTTCTTAAATTTGTATAGAATTTTGTAAAACTTTTTCCGCCAAGGTATTATTACAGTATTGCTGGAAATTCTGTGCTGCATGGGTTGTACTTTCACGAGGACGTCACGAGGTGTGGCGGCAAGCATGGGTAGATTTGCCGATCAGACGATGCGTTTAGGAATCAAAAATCTATTCTTTCTACTTCCTTCTAATTCGTAATTCGTAAGAATCAACGAAAACAGGAGCATTAAAGAAATATCTGCCTCAATTTCAGAAGTCTTCTAGATTTGTCGGATGTACAATTCAATGTAAATCTTTTATCATCTATAAAGAATTTTATTTCTCATTATTTTAGTTTCTAAGAACCAATTACTATTTTAATACAAATTTGCAGAATTGCTTCATGGTTTTGAATTTTAAAGAGAAATTATCCCCATGCTAGCTCAATATCATAAGACTTTCATGCAAAAACATCCGTCTAAAAAGTTAATTTTATACAAAGAAAAAATATAACGAATGCAATTTTTTAAATGAAAAAGGAAGATAATAAGTAATATGTAATATGTAATGTGTAATAATATATAATATATTATTATATTATGCAGCATTGCATAACATGGTAAGTTTCAAAAATATCACAAATTCTATTCAATTTCTAGAAGAATTGACTAAAATTAGTTCCAAATATATAATACATTCTACGAATACTGCGAAATATGCAGCTGCATTTGCAACATTGCGCGTGAAGCTACATCCTAAGTGACAAGAAAAATAGTCTTTAAATTTTTATCGAGCATTCGTATTTTCGGGGGATGTTTTCGAGAGATCTGAGCTGAATTACTCGGGCCACCACAGCATCGCTATGCTCTGCAATTGTACCAGCGCGTACTACGGCACGCGTACACTACGATTACACTCTTAGACACACTCGCAGCAGTGCAAACTGTATACGCCACTGCGCAACAAAAGGATCAACAAAAATAAGGGCTATGACTCACTGCTTTATTCGGGGATTGGCATGGTCCTCTTAGCGACTCCGTCCGCGAGAACGTGCGCGTCGCGCTCGCGACTTGGATTTAAATAAAAATAAAAGAAGACAAAAATGTTGAGAGAAAAGAGAGCAGTTGAGAGTAAAGGAGAAAGAGCACGAGCCACGAGCGTTGCGCGTGTAAAACGCGTGACTGTTTCAAATGCGGATTTTGCGGCTCGTAGCTAACTAAGTAATGCACATCGAGCGGAGTAACGGCGGGATAACCGATGCGTTGCGCGATGTTCTCTATTTCTTGCTGATTACAGCAGATTTTGCATAGCGGCTCCGTGTTGCTCGACTTTTCCCACGCACGTGCCAGAAGCGAGGCAATCTTGAGCGAGAAGAACGAAGATGTGGGTTGCTGGACACCGGCGGTGACGATGGTCGTTGAATCGATCTGCACTACCGTCTCTCGTAATGGACGAAGACCATGTATCGGCATTCAATTCCGCCGTGGTTGCGCGAAATGTGCTGCTTTTGCAAAGAGCTGTGTATAAGCTTCGTGTTGGGAACGGCGTCGCGAAACGCTTCCGTTTCTTAAAGATGCGGCTTCTAATCAGATCTGTTACGTCTACTCTCATAGTATTGCTAACATTAGTTTAATATGAAACGAGCTTCAATGCAAACTTTAATCGTAAAACGATCTCAGCGACTGCGAAAATATAAGAATTACATACCGCAAATTAGTTCCAGGTTTCATTAACCGCCTTCAGCTTCCTTAAAAGATGACTAAATTATAGAATCTAATGAAATACGTAGCATTTTATCTAAAATGCAATTAGATAATACTGGATTCACTTTTATGAAGAAGGCCGTTCCCAGTAAAAACTAGCTGAAGTTTGGAGAGAAGTGGAGGAACAGTTAAATTCCAGTCAATCTTGAACAGTTAATGTTTACAGAAGCTGTCTTATGAAAACAGGTAAACAACAATAATCATATGCAAACTTCTAACATAAACGGTCTGATTAGAATTAACCGGCTATATGCGCGACGATCCGTGGTCCTGGATGACAGCTGTTGACGGCAGGTCATGTGAATCAAAATGGGCAAGATCACAGTTTAACGATCCACCTTGTCGGCCAATTACGTAACATGTCCGTAGCAATATTAGCGGTGATCGTAGAATCGTATTTTTATCACGATGTTTAACATGGCACAAAGTATTGCTGGCTATCGCGCAAAGAGCACTCGCAAAAAATTCCAAACAGACGTCACTTTTACCGTCATCAAGTCCTCCAAGTATGCATGTCACGCCGACACTTTTACGACGCAACGAAGATTGGTCGATCAGAAACGATGATCTTCAGTCCTGGTAGCCTCCTCGAAAATATCATCAAACACCTTCTCCACGTCGGCAGTGTTGAGATTTGACACGGGAATTTGTGGCACCGCCGGGATTGTCAGGTGTAGACTCTCGTCGCATATCCCCGGCATAGTGCGACTCCTAGATAGACTGACAAGACCCTTTTTCGTCGAGTCACGCGATGAGAAACGTCTACCTTTGGAGTCCTTCGACTCCGCGACGCCGTCGTTTGGATTATCAAAGTATCTGCGAATTTTATCCTCCATTTTTTTTACGCTGTCTGAAGACGCCTCATACTGCTTCTTCATCTTGAAGGACGATGGCGATTTTGGTTTTGGCGGTTTCGGAAGGTAGGACCCGCTGCTAGCGAGGGGTTGCGACGGCAAGTTACTCTGTGCCGGGTGGGACGAAACATGATGGCTTTTCGAGAGTGCTAATTGATGCCATGACTCAGACTTTGATAGGACGATGGATCTGGATGGCCTATTGGTGCAAGATACAAGATACTCGTCGCTAGAATCCATCGTGCTCGAGATTGGCGAGCATTCCTTTTGCATGGGTCGCGACTGGCCACCCGGTTGCTCGTACTGTTCTCTGAGAGCGGTGATCCGATTTTTTGCGCCAAATCCGGAGGATGGTGTAACTGAAAGTAGACCAGTGACAACCGTCGGTGGCTCTAACCTTTTCGATGGCTCCAATTTCTTCGGCGGCTCCAACTTTCTCGGTATCTCTAATCTTTTTGGTGATTCCAACTTTCTCGGTGTCTCTAATTTTCTGGGTGGTTCCAACTTCCTCGGCGGTTCCAATCTCTTTGATCGTTCTGATCTTTTTGGTGGCTCCGGTTTTTTTGGCAATTCCGGTCTTTTCGGCACTTCGGGCGGTTGAAGTCTTAAAGGTGGACTAAAGCTGTTAGATTTATGAAAATTGTCAGACTGATTAAAATTACTAGACTGGTTGACCACAGGTACGTGAAGATCGTTTAGCATTGTTCGTTCATTTTGCAGTTGACGAACCAGGCTTTGCTGTAGCATGTTATGTCGACGTATTTCGTCTTCGGTTGTCTCGTTATCAGTTGATTTGGGATGTGGCCAGAGCTGTGAGGGTGATAAGGAAGACGATGGCGATGTTCCAGAGTCTGATCTGATCCCGTCTATCTGCATCGCTGGAACGTCCGATGCGACAGTCGCGATAGCGCAAGTGTATCGCGTGACTACGCCGGTGTCTACGCTGATATCTTGATTTTGAATATTCTGTTCTTCTGGCAAAATGCCGTCACTCGTACGCAGGCGATCTTCCTTATCAATTTCATACGACACGCTTGGCAGCCGATCCTCGAACGAATCTTCATTAGGTTTAATGTACGGGATATAAGTCGGATACAGTTGCGATCGATTATCAATCATCGATTTAGGTGAAAAATAATTTTCACATCGTGGACTCGTTTGGAAAACCGGTTCAGGTGACTGATGACTAGAAATCGTCTGAAAAGGAACCTCCTCCGTCGAATACGGCAAGCAAAGAGTGTCCTCTTTGATAAGATCACATGAATTCTTATTTGCTAAGGGCAGAGCTTCATTTTTCGAAGCGATATCAGTCGTTACGGTATTATAATTCCGATTGTGGTCAAGGATGAAATGGCTTAGATCCCCGACAGGATGATAATTTGAGTTTGATGTCAGAACGGTATTATATTGAGGTGTCCAATGTTCTTTGACTTCTACGTTTGGCTCGTTGTGAGTTTGAACAGACACATTGTTGTACGCAGTCGGTGGCCCTTTTGCGATCCTAGGAGTCACTCGAAACTCTCGTGCCTCCTCAGGATGACAATCGTCATTGATCCCCGTCTGTATGGCTACGGACGAGCTACCTTTGAGCATCGCATCGATCGGTGCGTTTCCCACGAATGCAGTTCCGAACAAGTCTTTATCATTGTGCAACGTGGCTAGAGGTTCAAAAACATTCTTCTCGCTGCGAAGATCAAATTTATTTCGAACTGGTTCCTCAACCGCGCGACCCGGCTCATTTGAACGATATTGTACCTGCGGTTTGTTCTCAGAGAACATCCTAAAGGAAATTTTTCCGTCCACTACGCCAAGGTTCTCATTCAACGGCGCCAAGTTCTTACGATGAGCAGCGTTCGAGTATTCATTACGCTTGCGAGAATCCTCGATGCTTTTGGTTTCCGGGGCGACGTTCTTGCCAATAAAGGGCGCAAACTGCTTGCAGAACAGCCGGTAATCGAGTCGTCCGTTCTCCGTGACCATCTTGTTTGATTTACCTTCGTTTCTTTCATGCTCGATCCACGGTGGTCGAGGGAAGACGGATTTCTGGGTGTTCTCGCTCATATTGAACGATTGGGATTGATTGATGTCTCGGTCAAACTTCTTGGCTTTTTCGCGTAAGGAATTTCCGGATGATGGCGCATTATCCTTCTGCCAATGGGCGGTCGGGGACTTTGGTGTATGCGGTGTGTTTGGCTTCTCGATTTTCCGAAACAACGATGAAGGCGCGTGTTTGAAGCCCGCGTCCGACTGCGGCACGTTTGCGTTTGCAAACGAGAAGCCATTATGTGCCGCGTTGACACCTGTCGACGTCTTCTTGTTCACCGGAATTTGTGGAGACGTTGATGGCGTATCCATGAAACGTTTGGCAACATTTTGCAGCCTCGGTGACAACTTGTCAGCTTCATTCACAACGGACGAAGGCTTATCGAAGGCAGTCTTGATGTTCGAGAATCGGCTATTCCAATTCTCTTTCGTTTGCGACATGTCCGCCGTCTTGGTGTAGCCGAGAGATTTGACAAAGGCGGGCGCGGCGTTGTACGCCTGTTTTGTTTCGTTATTCCGATTGATCAGCGCTAAGAACTTTTTGTCATTCTCCGTTTTGGCCTGGAACGACGGCACAATGAGATTGGACGCGTTCGCGGTAATTTTATCGCCCACGTTGATGGGTCGTCGTAGCACCGCGCACCCGAGATTGTCGTAACCGATACTGTCGGCCTGTAGCTTCAGATAGCTCGGTATGTCGATGGTGTTGGCGCGCTTGATCTTGGATTTTTTTACCGCAAACTTGTTACTGGCGTTGTTGCACTTGCCGGCGGTGATCAACTCTGCGCGTTGCCGAAGCGCTGCCGCGAGTTTCGTCACCCGACTCTGCTCCTCGCTCGCCCTCTTGATCGCAGCTTCCTCGTCGTCGTTCACCTTGTCCTGGTAACCATCGACAACTTCCCGTTGTCGAATCTGAAGTGCATTTGAATCATCCGCCGTTCTAGATGCGACCGCCGGCCGATCCACGTAACCGATCTGCGGCGGAACCAGCGGCCGATATACACTAGTGTCCTTATTCTTATCGCGCAATGACTGACGTTGATTGATTACGTCCTTCGTGTACTTATCGTGGATCTCCTCCACTTGCGGTCTCTCGCTGTTCGTCACGTTACGCGATACAGGCAGCAGGGGTTCGGATCGTTCAACCGAGAACACCTGATTGTTCAATCTCGCTAAATCCGCACTGCTCTCCTCTAGCTGTCTCCTCGCGCGTGCGATCTCCTCGGCGGAGACGCCGATGGTGTGCCTGACGGGGCGCCGTCTTCGTCCGGGTGACGCACCGCAGCCTCCGCCGCCGCCGCTTTGTGCCGTAACGTCGATCGTCTTGTCGCTCTCGTTAGCACCCGATTCCCTCTCTTCTACCGGTACCTGCAGTCGCGATAGCAGGCTCGAGACCAAACGCAGGAGTGAAGCTTACTCGTGGGATCAGACACTCCGCCGTACTTGGCGAGCGTCGCGACGTCCGTGCGCTCGAGCGTCTCGCGCAAACGGGAGAGCGCGGTCTGAATGTCCAACAGCAGTAGATCTTCCAGGAACTTGAGCTCGTCCTTCCTCGATACGGGCACGTCGTGGTCGCAACCGTGGTCGCTGCCGAGCAACGCCTCTTCCATAGAACGGCGCGCGCAGGATCGATCGCCGACCCCGTCGGTGCCGACGCCGACGCCGGGCACGGTGAGCGACGTCGCCGTCGGCTCGTCGCTGCCTCGCCGGCAACTCGCTGCCAGGGACAACTCGAGTGCCTCGCGCAGACGTTCTACCAGTACCGGCAATGAATTCCACTCACCGACTGCCACGCTGGCACCACCGCTGACGCAACGCTGTGCTCCGTCTCCGACGTTGGCGGTGGTTGCCAATGGCACCCCTGTACCCGGTTCTGCCTGCCTCGCGGCTACCCCCGACACCGGCACGCCGTCGTCTGACGACGCGCTTCTCGTGACGGTCGCCAGCTCTGCTAAAAAAGAATGAGGACGATAGTTGGAAATCATTATCGCATCGAGGTTTTATTTGATTAAATTATCTAATAAGATGTAAATCATATATAACTCAGGGTTGGAAACGTTACTCTATAAAAATAACGTGTTATCCCGTTACTTAAAAATAATTTGTTACTTTTTCATGAAATTTTGATAGCTTTTTTTTTAGAGTGGCGTCGAATTGTCTTCGCTGTTATTTGATCAGTTTAATACTATAGTGATTTTGATCAATCGCAACATGATCTATAAACATTTACTATACAATAATAATCTATTGATCTATTCTACATAGAAAAAAAAATTCCTAAATTTTAATAAATATTTATTTGATAATATTAATAAAATGTTTAGTAATGTAAATATATATTTATTTAGTACAAGCACTACTATTTTAATTTAAATATCATTTTTTTTAAGTAAATATTTGTGTACCTTAAGTAAACATTTTATTAGTACTAGTCAAATAAACATTTATTAAAATTTAGAAAATTTTTATCTCAGTGTATAGATCTATAATTGTGATATATAATATTTTTAACATCTCCAATATATAATTGTATTTATAGTTTATATACTTTGTATTTTTATATAATACCATGATCGGTATATTGTAATATTTGATAAAGTAATAGTTATGAATTATTAACGAACTATTATATAAAAGATTATATAACAGAAATTACATCAAAATCAACTAACAGGTGCTTAAACTCTGTAACGTTGAATAAAATTACGCTTTTATGCAAGTGTGAAAACACATACCTAACTATGTTTTCAGACTACGTGAAGAAAATGTTGCCAGAGGCAAGATACTGCTTTGCTAGTCGGATAGCGAAAGAAAACTCACTGCTTTTCTGCCAGAACGATCGCTATTTTTAATCCGCGATTGAAGAGTCCGAGCGTAAATCTTGACAAGTGGTGCTTCTCGAAGACTGAACATGTACATACGATTATACGCGTTAGCGATTTACGGTATACTCGCGACTTGCTTCTTGAAGTTACTTTACAACGATTCGTCGTTTTTAATCCTTTCAGTACTGAGATCGTTCGGCCTTTTAAGAGTAAACAAAATAAAAATAATAAATAAAAATTGAAGTGCGTCACAGCACGTCACAGGTTGATAAAGTGCGCACGCAAGATCCATGTTAAAAGTATTCACGCAGCACTGAAAGGGTTAATCGTACGTCGTCAAGATTCACCAAACTTCCTACATTTCGTTTTCAAAAGCACCATTCGCGTCACGCGCTTTACACTCGGTTCAGAACTGTCGCATAAATATATCGCGCAATTAGAAAGAAGCGAGAAAGTATTGTGAATTAAATCTAATTGTAAAAGATAATACCGATAGCAAAATGTCGTACAGTAAAAATGAAAACGTTACTCCGACAATCGCGTAACTGAAGAAAACACTATCCAAGTGGAACAAAAAGTCATCATCATGGCATCAAGATGACGTCAAAATGGTTCTAAAATGATTATTAAAAGTCACTTTTCGATCAATCACGAATCATTTTGATATCATGTTGACTTGTTGTCCTACTTGGGATATTCTTCTACCCGAACGATCATTGATCAATTTACGTTCACGAGAGAGATAAGAAAATTTTGGCAAACCGTCCTCTCTTCCACGCTACTAAATCACCGGATCGCAAAGAAGGAATGAAGAAGAGAAAACGCGTAATTCTCGCACGTCGGTACCGTGTTTTCGAACGTAATCGCTTATCGCAGCACGAAGAGACCTCGCGCACGTCCAGCCGTCTCGGCACGTCTCTCTTCGGCACGTCAACGCGTCGCGGGTTTTAAGAGCTTCGCGCGAGTTGGGCGCGGGTCGCGGGGACGCGCGAGGCAGTTTGTTAGAAGCATTGTAAAACAACCGGTTTTCCCGCGCGTCGCGTCGCACCGTTAATCCGATTTTCCGCTGTGCTAAGGGATGCGCGAGATCTGCAGGCGATCGCGCGCGAAAACGGAAAAACGCGAGAGACAGAGCCCGCACAGCAGTGAGTTTCGATGCGCTATTGAAACGCACAGTATTTTTACCCGGTTGTCCGCTGCCACTGCGCGCGGACGCGCGATTTCTTCGCGACTCGCGAGGAGAGAAGGAAGAGAGAAGGAGCGGCACACGCGAGCGGAGATCGCGACCGAACGCGCGCGCTGACCGGCTTCGGCTATCGCGCGCGTCCGCGCGCGCTCGCTTTATTTAAAACAACGTACGGGGATTCTCTCCGCGAGGATTTATTTTCGGTCGCTCGTTCGACGCCTGTGCAGCTGCTGTGCGAAGCGAAGCGAAGCGGGGCGAGGCGAGGCGAGGCGAGGCGAGGCGCTCTCGCGCACGCCGGCCGCGAAACCACCCGCGTGTACAAGGCGAGTCACAAAGCGCTCGCCGAAAACGCGCTCGCACGTAAGATTTTGCAACGGGGAGATCGGCTCGCAACAGCTCAACTGTCGCACCTCATTCGCGCCATTAATTACAGTAGTTCCGTTGTTATTGTACCGTAATGCGACCGCGTGTCACGTCGCGTTTTTATTTTTGGAAATGAAAGCGTTGAAATGACGACGCGGTTGCGAAACAACGTTAGAATTGAGGCTGCTGCCTGACACTATGATTTGACAGAAGTGATGCTGACAAGTCGTTCCCCTTACAGAAATTTAATACCGGTGTTAAATTTCCGTAAGGTTCTTGTTTCTCTCTTTGCGCGTTAACGACGGCTGGAACCTTCGCCTTTATCGTCGTCGATCGAAAATTATGAACAAAATAATCCGAAAATGTAACGAATTTGATTCAATTCGTTATTTCATTTAAGAAGGCGAACATGCGCGCAGACATACATAACGTTGGTCGTACCCCAGTTGTTGCGCTCCACTTTGCTCTACCGCCCATTCCATTTCTCTTTCCAGATGGAAAAGTTTTCGTAGCTCAGCCTTCTTTCTCCGGATTGTTAATTTTGTTTCGTCCGAATCGAACGCGTCATTTTTTGTTTCGCCTAACGGAACCGAGACCTCTAAAATTGTCGCGACAAAACAGATTTTCCGCTTTGTACACACGTGGTGAACGCACTAATGTCTAGCCTGTCGTACTTCTCTTCCACTGGATCGTCTTTGTGCCAATTTTTCTGCTCTCTTTCTTCCTACATTATTTTGTCTTCTTTTATTCCGTTCATTGTCCCGGTCTAAACGTATTGTCTACTCGGTTTCTATATTCCTATCTCTCTTTTTTCTTTTTCTTTTCTATCTCTCTCTTTCTCTTCTCTGTCCCTCTCTTTCGTTCTCGTCAATAATTCTATTTCTGATAGCGCCATTAGTCACTGTTGTACTCAACAATATTTCATATTCCGAGAATTTATATCGAGCATTTCCATTGTAGGATCAGGTAACTGTAGAATTGTATATCGCCGCGAGACCGGAGGATTTGTAAATAACGCGGAAACCTGTAGCGCGACCGAAATAGTTTGCGCGTAAGAAAGTTTAGATTTCCTTGAAACATAGCGCGAAACGCGCAAATCGCCGCACATCCGTGCCGAACTATCCCGCTGACGTCGCTATTCAAATAAACGCGTGAACGTCTATGCGAATAATGGCAGCGTTAACGCAAACACGTCGACGACTTGGGTGAGCAGCGCCGATTGGTTCCGACAAGGAGCGATGGGGTAAACACGCCGCGAACGCACTGCGTGTGAGTTTGTGCGCAATTTCTTTAAAATTAATAGAATTTCTATTTTAACTTGCGGTAAATGTCCCAGAAACGACAATCGTAATTTCACATCACGCGTGTTCCAACTTTGAATCCAAATGGTACGTGGAAATAAATTTTCCTTAAAAATTAAACCGGAAGTCGACAGAAACCAGGCTCTCAAGAGTTGCAAATGCGTTACGCGAATTAGCCCTCTTAACCCAAATAGCACATAATATTTATAACAGATTTAAAATTGTTTATAATAATTATTTGAATATTTTTTAAATATTTACCAAAATGTATATAAAACAAATATAAAATATTACTATAAATATTTACTTTTTTATTTACCATAAATATTATATAAATATTTATGAATATTTATCATGTGTTGTTTGGGAATAAAAATATAATAAAATACAAGTACAATAAAATTGTATTGTTTATATAGATTTAGCACGCACGCTTTAACCCCTCTCCTAAATTTAATTATACCATGGTATCTAATGTTAGCGGGAGGTAACAAAAACAAGATGGCACAAGACCAAATTTTCAAGTTCTCAGAAACCAGAGAGTGTGCCTGCGCATTCTAGCGCACTATTTTGATATACTTTGCTACATTGTACTATTATCCTAAATGTGTTACAAACGTGTACCACTTTCGAAATTCTTTGACGTTACTAAATTTCACGCTTAAAAATATATGATGTAAATTTGTAGAGTACAACTCTTTTCAGACCTCAATACTATAAATGCATTAATGTAATGTGCGTTGTGACCAGATATTTTTTTTTATTATTTCAATTGCTTTATTTTAATTGTTTAATATAATGTTGAAGTCGCATTGAAAAGAGGTATATATATATTAGGTATTTAGACGTATCAAAACAAAACCTAACTTTATAAAATTTTTACGGAAAAACGGAAAAAGTCGGATTTTATTGTAAAGATATTTTTCTCTCTTTATTATTTAAATTTTAATAAAAAAATAATTAAAAATGGTATTGTTATTAACATTCTTATGAAATTTGTCTTCAAAACTCGTGACTAATCTATCTTAAAAATAGCTTGTAAATGATTTACAATTTTACACATATTTTCTAAATACTAAAAACTAAATACTAAATACTAGTCTTTGATATAGAATTCTTTTCTCAATGCTTCGTTTTTTTGCATCAAAAAAATCAATAAAATGTTTGGTGAAAAATCAATATTTGACTTCTATTATTTGCCATGTTGTTCAAACATAATATTTCGAAAAACAGTTACGTCATATATACGTTATATATATTAGATTTACGTTTCATTTTTATAAAGCTTGTAAAGCGTTTTACTTTTAGATAAGTTTTATGGAAGCGGTAGTGATTACCGCAAGCTGTGTTTTTTAAAACAAGCTTCACAAGAATGTTAATAACGACGCCAATTTTAATAACTTTTTTTAATAAATTTTAAATGATAAAAAGGAAAAAAATACAATCTTTGAATGGAACAAACCCGATTACTTTATCTCTTTCCGTTTTTCTACAAAAAATTCACAAAGTTAGCTTTTTATTTTGACGCATCTAGACACTCCTCTTATCTCTCGTAATATTTGGTATTTAATAATCATCTCGCATAAAATTTTTTTGTACTCAAAAGATTATTAAAATTCTCGAGTTCTTTCTTTATTTCTTGATACTATACTTGATCGAAGTACGCGTTACCAACCTGGGGCCGACGTTTCTTCCTTTTGTGTCTCTTCGCAACTCAGCCTTTCCCTCGCTTCTACCTCTTTAATTTCCTCTCGTTTTTTCTCCTTTATTTCTTCCCCTTCCTTCTCCTTTATTTCTGCTCCTTCCTCCTCCTTAATTTCCTCTCGCTCCTCTTCCGATCCTTTCGACGATTTTTCTGACAAGCTATCCGAGCTATCCGATTTCTCTATCGTGCTCGCTACCTCATGGCTGACTTCCGCTGTTTCCGTGGTCTCATCTTGAGTGTCATCCTGCTCCGACGCGTCCTGCGAATCTGCAAAAGCGAGTTAAATATAACAATCGTTCGACAGTACAAGCGCACCTGAGTTAATTGGAAAGAGATGAGAAGCGATCATCCGCAATGGAAAGATGTCATTTTTCTATAAGTCAATGCAACGGGCAACGGGGCTTGAAAGATTAAAGTTCTCGATGCGTTAGTCATGAAAATGCGTCATGGTAGAAAATGTTTCATGTTTGACAATTATGTTCATGTTTCTTAATCACATCCGATTTTCGTGTAATTTCAAAAAAATTAAAAGTTACGTAAAATAAGATGCAACACTCTCTCGTTAAGTATTATTTTTTAAATATTCCAATAATTTAATCTCCGAAGCATCGTATTCGAAGGAAATATCTTTTTATAAAGTGATGTAAAAGTGTACTGTATTTGTGTTTAAGATCCTTGTCAAGAAAAAAGAATAGATACATAATTCTTATTATTTTTATGATTCTTATTATTTCTGCGTTTCACAGACAGGCAGTTTTATAAAGATCGATGACGTAGCTCGGCGAACGCTTCTTGTTAATAAACATCGTCAGTGCAGTGGCGAACACAGCGGCGTTATATATCGCGGAAATGCGACAGGATGTAAACTGTTTGCACCCCAGATGCAGTAGACAGAGGTACATTTTGATTGTGCGAGAATGCGGTCGTCCAGAATCTTTTGGTTAATACGCTCTGCATTCCGTTACACATTACGTTGATCATATTAAACATTACATTTTTACGCGCATACGCTGAATTACTCTCGTTCCCCTGACTTCCTCCACTGACACTCGTTTATCTATCTACGATGATACTCAAGCAACATGGTCGTGACAGAGCTCGTAAAAGGGCTCTCACCTTCTTTTCCCGACATTTCAGCACGCTGCCTCGACTGGACGCCTAAAAAAATAAACACAGCTATTAGGAAACAATAATAATATTTGCAATTTTATTTTTTCTTTAAGGATGATAAAGTAAAAAATTTTTATCGAGCTGCCGTTTTATTTTAAAACAATTGGAGTCATACGCAAATTTTTATTTTTGCAATTTTTATTTGAAATAAACTCGACAGTAATGATTCACAAAAATTGATAATTTGAGGCTTACAATGTAAAATGATATGCGAGTTACCCTACAAAATTGTACTTTATCTGTATATGTTTCTTTAAATTAAAATTTGCGAAACTTTTAATGTGTATTAAGTGTAGTGTTTGTGTTGTCATTATATTTTGATAAATACATTTACATTTATTTATTTTTTTTGTCGATTCATAAATTTTGATAGAAAAGAAGCATTGAGTGATTTCAAACTTGTGAGATTAAATTCAAATTTAATTCAAATACAATCACCATTAAAATAAATTAGAAGTGCAGGAATAGTTCAAATTTGAATAGTTCGAGAATTTTGAATCATCATGATTCGATTTCGAATCGATCGCTTATTCTGATTGTTTCATTTGAATTTCTTGTAGCAAAAATCTTATATCAATGCAAATCAATTCTCGTGCCTGATTCTTTGCCAATTTCCACAAAACTTCTCTACCATTTTTAGTCTTGTAAATTATTCAAAAATTTTTATACACAGTAGACAATTTTGCAAAATTACTTTGCAAATTTTATTTCAAATTTGTATCAAACTTTTTTGGAATTTTAAATAGAAAAAAAATGTAATTGCTCCATTATATGTATTTTCCTAACGAAGCGAAGTGATAACACTAAAATACTCTCATTTCAATAATAACATTTTAATTTCTACAATATGTGTTTAATAACTATTTATCAGTATAATACTATCAAACTTATTGTCTAAAATTTAATATAAATTCTTATTTAACATTTTCTTAAAAATTATTTTCTAAAATTCTTGCAATATCATGTAATATAAATCCAAGGAAATTTAATTTATTCGATTTTGTATTCAAATTAAAAGGATTCGGTCTCACAAGCACTTGACTTGCACACTTCTACAACGATCTGTCATATCAAATATGCGATACGGCTAGGTTCGGATTAAAGTACAGTCGGTCGCGTGACACGCGAATCAAACGCCTACCTTCTTGTTCTCGACGTTCCCAGGTTTATCGTAAATCGTTCCCAGATTGAAAAGACTTGCTCGTTATCGAAAATAATAGAGACGGAAGAGAGAAGCACACGCACACGTGGTGCACGGCGTTCGTTCTAACAAGACATCGTCGGCACTTTCGTGGTTTTGAGGGCCGTTTCGCACGAAAATAGCTCTGACCCGTTTTTCGTACGTTCGGAAATTAGGAAGAAGCGGGCTAGACAGCGCGCTGATTTGCACGCGGGACGACCATGATAGGTAGGCGGTAGTGGCGAACGCGGTGTGTGCCACGAGGTCGCATTTTATAAATAGGCCGGGCGAGTTGCAGTGCGTAGGTAGACGCCTCCGAATGCTACCGCGAGGAAGTGCTCGCGTTTCGCTCGTCACAGAAATTTCTCCCCGAGATTACTACCCGCGATTTCGCGTGAGCTTTCGGCTCGACGACGAATGAATGGGAGGAATCGATCGAACGGAAAGAGCGGGATTTCAATGAAAGGAATTTCGTTCGTCGCGACCCGTCTTCCCTCTCTGCATCGCCAGATTTACTCCATTGATTCTTTCGGTTGCATTCAAAAGCAGTTAAAACGTTTGTGATACAGCAGAGTCTGCCTAACTTACTGTTTTACAAATTAAAAAGAAAGGTAATCGTTCCATAAATTTAATCTTCCCAACACAGGATTATCAGGTTCAGAAAAGAAGAACGGATTGTGGCTTACAACAATATTATATCGCGCGCGTGAATTGTTTTTACTCGACAAAGAGTTTTCTAACTGATAAAACTATAGTCAAACGAAAATTTAAACTACACTATAAAATATAAAAGACATTAAAAATATGTTTGAAGTCTTATTTTGCGTATATATTGTTATTATTATTTTAATAATTTAACTCACACAAATTCGACGCAAACTCTCTTTGGGTTCCAAAAGATAAATCAAATGGCAATTTATTTCCTTATTTTGCCTGTTATTCCTTATCCACGATTATTTATTACATAGTGCAAATCTATTTCCATCCCTTATATTTCGGAAACGATTTAAAATTGTGAACAGTCACGAAATACGTATTCGAGGAACTATTCCTTTCAAGGAGTTAGAGAGGTAGAATGGTAATGAGAACAGAATTTATAGACACCCTGTACATGGATCGTTTGTGTTCCAACTTCAATTCGATTCCATCCCAATACTAAGTACTTGCCGTTACTACGTTTCGATCACGCAGCCGTGACTTTTAGTAAATGATTCTATGTGGCAGCATGCCAACGATCGCTTTACCATCCTGTTGAAGCTCGCCGACTGACGATGACGGCCTCGTCGAATTTTCGCATCGTCGACGGTCACGTATTTTCGGATACAGGAATGCAGTTTCCGTAAGACCGCGCTCCCATTTTTGGACTTGGTAAAATTGCCTAAAAGTGTTTCGTGTAAGCCGCGAGAAAGTTACACGGAGAGAAACGCAATGTTTAAGTCTGATGCAATGTATATCAGATAAATCCTTATTAATTGTGCATTCAGAATTAATGCGATGTAATGTAGATGTAACTATAAACACAATAATTTTTAGAAAATGTATAACAGAATTCAAATCAAATAATTGTTTTTGTTTTCTTTGTACATTGAGACAAAAAATCATGAATGCTGCCGACGAGAATTTTTTTAAGAGATATCGTATTATTTATAAAAAAAAAATATGAAGAAGTTTAGTGTGTTTTGTGTGCGTGCCAGAAGTGGCGACGCATTTGAAGTAAAAATAACATTTATGAACATCAAACTGTTCGCTTACACTGTAAGACTTCTGAATTATTTCTGGACGTTTTCCATAATTGGTTTTTATGAAGCTTGGCATACAAGATTGATGAATTTGAATTATCTTCCCCACAATACACAATTCCATGGTTAATTCTTTCGAGATTCTCAAATATATGTACCAATAAATTTTTCTAAAAGATTGACATTAAATAATTAATATAATTGAATGATTAATAAATCATTAATTTAATTTTTGTCATTATTTGTCTTTTTAGCAACGGACGCGTACGCAACACTGTTTTAATATTGTATAAAATTAATATTAATTACAATTAAAATTAATTTAACATTAGAAAAGATCAAAGAGATATTTTTTGCTTCAGTTTTCACGACGATACCGAATAATGTGTTACAAAAAGACACAATAATTATATTGAGGATTTCAAAATTAATCACCAACTTTACAAAAACCTTCAGCAATTGCAAGCAGTGTAAATATTATCGCACGTAATCACTGTCCGATCGTGCACGAAATGAACCAATTACCATTTTAGGAGAATTACAGTTTTACCAGATCTGCGGAAAAAACAAAAAAGTACCGAAACCTTCGAAGAAGGATAGATCTTAAGGGTTGAGTTTACCTTTTAGGATCGGAGGACCAGCGTCGGGTGGCAGTAGGAGGCCCAAGCCTTCGGGAGACTGCAGTGAACGATCGTCTCTCCACCACCGAACTCTCACCGTTCCGGTGGTTATTGCTGGCAGCGGTGGTGGTGGTCGACAGCGCTGGATGATGCTTCGCTATCAACGCCGCCATTAAAAGCATACCGTCACCGGGCCCAAATTTAGACGGCCCGAAATAGCGGAATTATTGGCGGTGGTGTAGCATAGCCGGCTTGGACACTACATACCGCGGTACCCGGCCTCGCAGAACGAACGGAATACGCTCCGATGCGCTTCCGCTACCGGTATATGCGACTCGATGCCACGCTCGTTCAACAAACGCTCTGGCAACAATAAATTGGAGAACAAAACGCGTGCAAAACATTTTTCCAGTGTATCGAAGAAAGTGAAAGTGGCATAACGTTATTCAAGAGAAAGAAAATTTGTGCCAGATTGAGATCGTTTTATGTGATGAGGAAATCCCGTAATTTGGTTACCTTTATTTATAAGAGGGATTCATAGTGTATTAAATTGATTCTGAAGCAATTGTTAGAATGGATTGTAGTGTAATTTTAATAATATAAATTTTATATTGATAATAAATATTGATAATAATAATAATAAGTGAATTTAAATATAAAGCTAAACATTATTTAAATGATTTATTGATCGCTCATAACAATTTTTTTTACTATAATTTTTTTACTATAAGTTGGTTTATTTCATAGTACATATATATATATATATATATTTTTTTTTTTCTCCAAACTATATAGCAAATTTGTTACATGAAATAAAAATAAAATAAAAGCTTATATATATATATATATATAAAGCTAAATATGCAGTGATAACTTTTCTTCTAACTAATCTTTTGTAAATTAGTTAAGATTTTCTAGTAGATCTGTAATTCTATTTTCATAACTGTAAAGTCATTTCAGCTCGCGGCATATTTAACTAGCAGTCCGAATCGCGCCCTAGATGCAATTATTCGGGAATATTTTGAGAACTTCGGAAGCTTTCGTTCGCTCGCCACGAAAGTTATCTTATTTGCCGGCATCGATGTCACCCGCATACCATTCCGTATGCCACGCGATTCGTGCGCTAGCGCACGTCGTCATACGAAATCGCTGATGGTAATTCATCGAATAATACTTTAATATTAGAATTTATGTTTTTTATATCTAAGTAACTTTATTTTCCAAAAAACGCACAGTATTATAAACATCAAATAGACATTGATTAAGCATGATTACTAAATTATACGCTAAATAAGATAAAAAGACGTTATATTATATATAAAGAAGAATCTCAAGTTTCAGATTGAATTAAAAACACAAGTACATGTTCAGATTAGTTGCTTAAGCAATATCCTGTTAAGAAACGACAGAAATAGATAACTTCTTTATAATAGCTCAAAATGTTGGTTCAATTGAAACAATAACTACTATGAAATTAAATAAAAGTTTAAATCTGTTTCTTATCATTTTCTATCGATTTTTTAAAGAAAGCTAATGTATTTAATGTATTTAATTTAAAAAAAAAAGAGCAAAAAGTTGATCCGGAGCAAACAAAGGAATCAGATCAGCTGATCCGACGTAGACCTTTCCTGGCGCGGCGGCAAACCGTTCTCCGTCCTTCTCGCCTTTCTCTCTCGTTTTCTCCCGCCGATGACCATCGCGTTGACAGCCCCACCCGCGGCATCACCTTCTCTTTCTCTCTATCTCTCTCTCACTCCCGCCGAGGTAATGCACGAGGTCGTCCATCCGTTGGTGGAAACCGCTTTCCAAGCGGAGCCTGTTAACCCACTCGGGGCCTCAGTACACTCGCCGCCTTCGGTTCCACATGTCGCACGGTGCGCGAGTGCGCTTTCGACGAATGCCGAGGATTTCGCAAGCGTTTTGACAACTTCGACCTTGAGCCGAGCCTGCTGGTCGTAGGTAAATCCCTTTTCTCCACCTCCCTCGAAAGAATAGAAAATCCCCCGGGATTCAAAGGTGCGCGTCAAGGCCGGCTGAGAGTCTCGTCTTTTTAGGTCGCGCCAATGGCTGCGACCAAAGCAGAACGACAGGTTACGGTCACGTTAAAGTGACGTTAAACTGAATAGTAACTGATCAAAACTTGACTTTTAAAAATTATTTTGGTGTCATTTCGATATCACGGTGGCTTTTTCGCTTGGGAAGATTACATTTCTGTAAAATCAAAACAACTGTTGCCCATCTTTACTTTGATTCGTGATATCACTCGTGAAGATCCACGTTCCTCAAAATAATAAAAAGTTAAAGGGATATCTGAATAAAGTAATTTAGTAACGCCAGAAGATATATGTCTTAAAGTTTACGCTACCTGCGCTTTTTATCGCCGATTGTATGCCAGTTCTTTTTTTTTCAAATAAAAACGAACGTGCCTTGAAACACGTACAAAAATAGCGTACGCAGAAAATACTAATTCACTCGTACAGTTTACGATTTGCTTTGCCTGGAACGAGAATAATAATGCAATTTTTTATTCGAACGGTCCAGATTCCAGCGAGTCGGAACTAACCGATCCAGGAAAATGAAGGGATGGTTCGACGCTTTTCGCAGCGATGGCGGCCCGACACTATACAGCTACAGCAACCGCACTCCCGTCACCGGTGACGTTCCTCTGGTTATCGTATTCGTGGTATTCGGCACCCTGTTCACGGCGTTTCTAGTCATATTCCCGGGCGTCAGGAAAGAGGTGAGCAATTTTCCAGTCCTCCGTCGTGTCCGATCGTGACCGACGATTTAAGTCAATTATGAGTTCTGACGTGTTCTGGCCGTGTAAACCTGATGTTTCTCCCGCCGCAGCGGTTAACCACATTTCTCACGGTTACTCTGAGCCTCTTCGTGGGTGCGACGATTCAAGGTTCGTGCATTTTGTCTACTTTCCAAGTCAAGGGGCCTTGGCTGACAGTGGCGTAACTAACTGATTGGCTTCGCGGAGCTAGAATTGTAAGAGCTCGGCGGACCGACAAAAAAGAAACGGGAAATAGAAGGAAGTAGAATAGGAAGAAATTAATAAGAAAACAATGAAAAATAAATATATTAATAATAAATATATTATATATATATGTATGTTGAATGGATTTACCTACACACTTTGTAACATTGTGTGAATCATATTACTTGCATGACTCTATAATTTATTTTCGACAATATGGTTTATCATTTTTAAACACGAGTGTTCAAACAGGAATAAAATAAAATAATCGAGATCGTAATTATTTAGAGTTAAATATTGGTTACGCTACTGTCCGCTTGTAGTCCGATAATAAACCGCGTGTTTACCTAGCTAAAAACACTTCTTCGACTGTCAAATAATATTGGAAAATCTATCTTTCGGGATGATTAATCGAGATCACGATAAATATAACGCCGCGGAAAAATAACACCGCTGTGCTCTCTGTGTGCGCGTATGTAGTGTCGCAATACGGCTCATCCTGGCATACGAGCTCCGCTACCATTGTCAGCTCTTACAGCGCTTTCTCCAGGCATAAGGCAACGGCCGACATCGGCGGTTACATCGGTTTGATGCACATCAATATAACATACAAGTGTAAGTTTCAGTAAAGAAAGCAAGCTATCTAATCTTTTTATATGCGCTTCTATGCGCTTCAAGACATCTAGTTATGATTGATCAAACGTGACAGAATAAAATTGGAATCAAGATTGCAATTTCTGGGCTATTTGGCACTCTACAAATTGCAATTTGCGAGAACCAATGTTCATGCAGAGATCTATCTGTCTGCCTTAACTAGATTTTATCTTTCCAGTATTGCCAGGTAGCGAGCAAACGAGCGGTGATGTTGAATACAATGAGCGATTCTGGTGGCGAAGTTCCGGCGAGATGACCAGCGCCTTCAAACAGGCCCTTTATCAGGGCGCGCCCTTTCCCATCGTCTCCTTAGCGGAATATTTTAGCTTGCATCAAGAAGGCTTCTCCTGGGGCTCGCGATATCGCGAAGCTGGATACTATGCCTCGATAATGCTATGGTATGTTACTTCCGCGTGTTGAAGTACTTTCTTTTATTTCAAAAGAACGTTTTTTTTTGTTGAAATACTTAAAAATTTAGCCAATGCTGCAAAAAATTTTGACATCATGAGCCTTTTTGTATATAATTATTTTGATGGACTAGCAAAATTATTTTCAGATCTGTATCTAGTTAAATTTTTAAGTACTGCAGCAAAATAATCTTTCCGTGTACAAGTACTTCACCATTTTAAGAATTAGCGCTAGAAAAAAATCTGGAATGAACTAGGGTATCGATCATGTAACTTTTTCCCTAGGGCGGAAAGGTGAAAAGTGAAATCTTTCGCCATTGAAGTTAATGACGAAATTTTTTTACTTTTCACCTTTCCGCCCTAAGGAAACAGTTACATGATCGATACCTAGAACTCTATATAATTTTATAATTTCTAGTTCAAGTTTATTCTAGTTCTAAGAATTAAAAAAAAAAGATAGAAAGTAAGTTAGCCGAGCTCAAAGTTAAGTTACATTGATGCAAACGAGCTTTACAGTTTTTCATTAAACGTGTGTGTATGAGATGAGAACGAACCTTCCTTGCGCAGGACCTCTTTCGCCTCGTGGCTAATGATGAATCTGTTGTTGATGGTGGTACCGCGGTACGGAGCGTACGGCATGATCTTTACAGGTCTGTGCATGCTGCTGACGAATCTAATCTACACGGCACTCTTACCGTGCGAACCTCTGATAGCTCACATCGAAGGCTCGATTCTCTCCTTCAACCTCGGCTGGAACTACTGGTTGGTGTTATCAGCCGGTTTGTATCCTTGTTGAAACTACTTACACCAGTCAACGCGTGGACATACATGCGTGATCGTAATTTTTTTTTCTTTGTAGGTGCCGCGTGTCTCTTCGCGGGACTCGTAATAACAGCTATTGACATGATCTTTCCTCACCAATTCTCGACCATACTCGAGGTCGACTATGACACGCCGTACGACAGGCATGTCATTATAGAGGAGAGTTTCGATACACGCAATGTCAGGCGGAAAGTTCCCAAGATTGAGGATTCGTTTGGTGATCGAATAATGAGGTTCGCCTTACGATCGTATTAATCAGTCAGATTTAACTGAATTATTCTTCTAGTCTTTTTTTTGCGTTCTACAGATGTTAAAATGTTTTCAGCCAACTGTCGTCGAAACTTCAAAGCAGACACGCCGCTAAAGAGGACACCGAGGGTGTCATTAATCGAGGCTATACGCACGAGCTGTCCGAATTCTCGCAAGAAATCGGCGATGAGCACAGTAAGAGCAATTGGTCGTATCCATTCCCACCAGCCATGCGTAGAACCGTTAACGGCTAGTATATTTCTCACATGCTGCGGACAACTGCGATACTCATCGATTTCTCTAAACGCCATTAAGAACATTTAGATACATATTTTATTATATAAATACTCTATTTAATATTATTTAATAAAAAAAAAGGAATTCTAGATACTCTTCTGACTTAAATTATTTATGGAAAACCATCTCGAAAGCTTTAGCGTTTCAATTACAAATATCATTTCATTACGAAAATTTCGTAATGAAATCATAATAAATTATTACCGAAATTACATTATAATTTATAAATGTAATAAGGTAACAGTAAATAAAGTCATAAGTCGGGAAGATGAAGGGAGGAAAAAATCTTTTTTGTGTTCATAAATAAGAAATGTAATACTCATGATAGTTAATAAATAATAGTAAAAAGCAGTAAATATATACATTCTACAGTAAATCATTGAGATTCACGATGAAAGATTGTCAAACAAATTGACAGTCCATTATCTCATGCAAACGGAGAACAGCGTGTCCGACTAGCCGAAGTTTTCGAAGTGATGAATGAAGTACGGCAGGCGCCGCGTTTTGTTGACTTCATCGCAGGCCGACATGACGCTTTTCGTCAGAGGACGCGGTCCACAGCTGAATACTCCTATTTTACTAACCTGCAGATCAGTAACATCTCTCTCTTATTCAACATACAGTGCGCATATAAATTTAAAAAAATAATAATACCAATTGATATTTTCAATAACCGAGCACAAAAGCAAAAAGGACGTTTTAACTTTTGGGATTTTCTTTGAACGTCCTTTGAGTTTTTGAGCGCTGAATGCATTCTTAAAATTATTATTTAACGCACGTAGCTGTGTTTCTTCTGAACAAATTTCAAAAACGACGTCATGTCCGGCCGACCGAAGTGGTTGATGGCCTTCAGTCCGGTAAATATACTCTTCTTCGATAGCCTCTGAAAGTGGTTCTCACATATGTACTACATATGTGAAATACAAAGATATATGTTAATAAACAATCAACTTAATTAAATACAGAAGCAAATTCTCTTCACCAATCATGAATCGTGCGAGAACTCCAAAATGAATTCACATGTACACACTTACCAGCATAGTAGTACGTAAATCAAACTTATGAAAGAATTGCGTGATAAATATGTGAATTTCAAGTACATCCGTAACATCTTTTCTCTCAACGTCCCTGAGAACATCTATAAACCATTCGAAATGCTTGTGCGACGGGCAAATCCATAAAAAATAGACCTGCAGGATAAAAAGAAAGTGACACGTTATTATCGAAGAAACGAGAACGTTTTCTCATTTTAATGAGCCGTTAAATTCAATGCAATGAGTTATGTATTTCGACGATGTTACAGTCATATTCACGTTTCTCTTTCGACGGTGAAACAGACTTTCCAGCAATGAAGCAATCGTCGCTTTTGCATCAATTTTACCGTAATGACATTTTTATATTACGCATATTTTAAGAAGTACTTGACTTCTCCAACGATTAAAAATACTTAAAATCGATTAAATTATTTCACAATCTCGAAAATTATGAATTTGTCTGCGCAGAATAAATATAAATAAATTCTTTTATTCGTTCATTTTTGTGAAAATGTTTGATAATGATAATTTATATTTAATATAAAAATTACATTTATATTTTATAAAAAGAAAAATTTATGCAATTTATATAAAAATGTTTTTTTAAATATTCTTTACTTTGATTACCATTTTCATTTGACTCTTGTTTCGATCTGCACTTACCTTCTTACACGCGACACCCGAATATCTATTGGTAGACGTTCCAAACACAAGATCATTGAGCATGGAGGCGTAGGGAGTCACCCCAATGCCTCCCCCGACCATCACCGCGACCTCGAACTTATACCAATCCTGATTTCCTCCACCGAACGGACCCTCTATACGAATCTTCGGACGATCGTCCTCCGGATTGTAATTGCAGGGATCGAAGTAATTCCGGAGCTTCCACGTCCACGGTCCCTGAGCTTTTATATGACACGACAGAAAATTCTCGTGCGGCGCCGAGGTCAGCGTGAAGGAATGAAACTCGTTGGACCTGAAGGCGGTGCAGGCGAGACGCACCCACTGACCTGACAGATACTTTAAGTTCGGAGGCCTGTAGAATTTAATCTTTATAACGTCGGAGGGAAGCAATTCGGTCTCGATGATATCCAAGGCCATGTACTTAGTTCGCAGGCTGACGACCTGAAATCGGTAACGTTATCGGCTATAGTACTCTGCACTCGGCATTATTTTATTGCATTAATAATGGATACAGATCTTTGATAGCAGGATGCGACTTGCGTTAAATAAACGTGAAAAAATAATGCAAGATTTGTTACATCATACATAATCCATATATAATTAATAAAGTTTTGTAATTGCATATGATTACAAGTGTGATGCAATGCGAGCTTTACTTGTCTTTGCGTTCTACTTTTAAAGAAAAGTGTGTGTAAAATTACTTTGTCTAGTGCGTAAATAATTGCCGGGCCGACGAAGAATATCCAGAATCGCGGTGAGCCTGTCAAACGTGCCAAACCGTGAATCAGGCATAATGCGTATAGAACTACGTAGAGACTATGAGTCGACCAGAAGAACTTGTACGCTTTCTGCCGTATGGTCGGATGTGCGAAGACGAAAATGATCGTCATGATGACGAAGAGAAGAATACCGGTTAAACCTGCAACAAGAGCGAAATGAGGAGCAAATCGTCAGTATTCGAGATATGGAATGAAGTTACAAAATGTTTGGCGGGAGAACACCTACCGGTCACCGTTCTGAATAACCAAAAGGAGATAGTAGGCCGCGCGTCGCTGGGAAAGCTGATTTCACTAGTGAGGCAGCGAAGATGCGCTATTGGCTGCGTAGAAACGTGATAAAAGTTGACTATGTGACCGACCGTATGCAGCACAGAAAAAAAAAGTGCCGTACATGCTGCGATCTTGTGGAATTGTATGTGCGAGTCTAGCGGGATGTACTGCTGGATCGAGAATTCCTTCAGCTTCGTCAACAGATTACGCGACATCGTTAATAGCAGGAGACTGTAGCAAAAGGACAGTGCGGCTGCCGAGCCTCTGGTTATGGCGATTCCCACGCCCATTATGTGCCTGAGATCCGTATGTTCCGCCATAAAAGAATAATCTGCGAGAAAAAGGCAGAAGATTAGGATCAAGCGAAATAAATGCGAACAGAGTGCTTTCTGAATGATTCAAAGATCTAAAAAAAAAAAACGTCTCAGAGACGTTTAGGAAAACGTTCGGACATTTTTGAGACTTTTGCTCCGATTAAGTACTCACGAATAAATCTCTCAACGAAGAGAGCTATGGTGACCACATAAAATACGAAGAGGTAGAATATGTTCTGTCTGTTCTCTTCGAGGTAGGTCGATATGGCGTCCCACTGCTTACGCGTCCAGCTCTTCGAATCCTCCGGTGGCAATTGATCGATGTGAAAGCTGGTCATGCGAGCGACATTCGTCGACGTGTCGAGAAAGTTCTGCTTCGCGCCTTTGCAATCAAGACCGATCGCGACGAAATCACCCTTGTATTCCTTCATCATTAATTTAAAGTCGTTGTACGTGAGATAGTCCTTCCTCTCGAGTCCGGCGTCCTGTTCAATGAGAGATTTAGCAATTATCGCGACGATGACACTTCGCAGGAATAGTGGAGAACACTGGAAATCCGTGACAAAACAAAGATAATAAAAACGCACCTGGAACATGCCGTCGATCAGTTCTGTGACGTGATCGTCCGAGAGACTCGTGGTACGTGCTATTTCCACGAGCGACCTCAACATCTCCGACAATTCTTCCTTGTCGATCACGCCGTTGCTGTCCTTATCGCACATGTCAAAGATGATGCGCAGCTTGTCCTCGGTTTTGCCACGCGAGAACAGCAAGACCGTGTCCAAGAATTCCTGAAATTTAAATTGCTCCTCGCTGATGATTATTGGACGAAGAACGAAAGCTATGATGATCAAAGAAAATGGTAAAAGAATAGCTCGTCGATGAAGCGAACGACGATTATACCTGGAAAGAGATTCGGCCGTCGCCGTCCTTGTCGACGATATTGAACATTTTCTTCACGAAGACCGCGTCGGGCCGCATACCGAGAGCACTCGCGAATTCGCTCTTGGAGAGGGATGTGCGCATTACCGTGACGACCTCCCCGGTGTCACTGTCGTCGGATCGTCGCCTTCGTTCACCAGGCCGCAAACCGAAAGTTAACGCATATGCTTCTCTGAAGAACTAAAAACATCCCGCAAAATGTCATAAATTTTCTATATATGTAATTCATTTTTTATACAGCGCAATGAAAAAACACGAGAAAAGTGAAATAAATTATAAAACACTCTGGTAAAAGTGTTGAAAAGATTCAGATACAGATTTCGGACAAAAATGGATTCAAGCGGATAGAAAAAAAAGGAAAAAAAAAGAAAGATAGAAAGAAATATAAGTTAGAAAGTTTTTTTTTGGATTGTTACCGGATTGTTCATTCCGATTAAAACTCGAGAACGGCATAGATTAAGAATTGAAAATCTTGTTCAGACGAGGGTTGAGAAGAATTGAAAAAATTATCAGAATAAGTTTTGGGTTCATTCTGATTGGATTCTTGGATTAGAAAGGATTGAATGACTGTTTCGGATTCATTCGGATAGAGCTTGGAGTTGATGCACGGATAGAAAGGGTTACAAATTTGATTCGGGTTAGAATGGGCACAGATTTCGAAATTGTTTGCAAAAGTTCGTATTAAAATCTTATCCAAAACTTTTACCAGGGCAATATATTTACATATATAATAATACACGCGTAATTCTTTTTCTGTCCTAATCAATTAAGGAATTTTCTAAGGACACCATACGTCCTTAGAATGTCACATTAATGTGCTGCATCGGTTTCTTCACGAGGCACTAATTCATCTTTTGATATTCAACAAAGCTGCAAGTGCATTTATAAGTTTTCTTGCGCACGCAAGAAAGACAAACCTGTTCGAGCTTCTTTTGCCGGCGCTCCTTGGTTTCCGCTTTTGCCAGCATAATATCCCGCGCAATTGGAGTGAGTGTGAAATGCTTTTTTTGCGACGCCAGAAACGCCTCCAATTTCGCAATGAACTTTCTACGCGAAGCCAACGAATCGAGTTCAAGGACAAGGTCGTAATCGCGCGGTATACGTAACAGCACTAGGGCCTTACGATGTCCGGTTTCGCTCTCCTGAAACCGTGATTAATAATTATCGGGTGCACAGTGTGACGTTAAAGAGTCAGCTGTTACTTAATGAAGCGTAGAAGGATTAATTTGCCACGTAATTTCAAATTTGCCACGTATATTCAATAAAATACGTATAATTACTAATTACAAATCTTAATCATTAATTTTTATTCTTGTGTATAGTCTAAATTTTTAACATTCGATATCTTAATAATTATCAAATTAAAAATTTGCTTAAGAGCATCTTAAAGTTAGGACAAGAACTCACTGCAATCTTGAGTTTCTGAAAATTAATTTAAGCTGAAGATGCTTTATTTGATCAAATTAGCCAAAAAATTTACCAACATGCAGTTTTAGAGTATGTTGTGTGGAAAAAATTTCTAGAATCACAAGATACCTGCGATTCCTCCATAGTTATGGTGTTGACGCCGCTAAAGTCAAATGTACGTAGCTTCTCCCCCTTTCGATCGACGATGTGCAACGCCGCTTCCGGTCCAAATTTCACCTTTACGAGACGACGGTGGTTCGCGTGCAGCCACTCGCGTACGATCATCTTATCGACGCAGATGCGACCTTCGCTTCGCTTCTGGATTGCTTCTTGAAGTATTTTCAATCTGCGCCGCCGTTTGTTCTGCAATTTTACTAATCCGTACCCCGCACCGGCACAGAGGATCGGTACGAATCCAAGGAACACGCACGCGTAGATGTAGACGAGTTCGCTACCCTACAGTGCACACATTTCCCCCAAAAATTGTGTAAAATAATTCTTCTTTCGTGCAACAATCGCGTCATGTTCCGTGTAAAAAAATACCAAAAACTGCTAGAAATTAATATTCCAAAAGCGTAATTTAACAATAAAGGAATGAACAAAATAAAATTATTTGAATTTAATTGTAAAAGTCAAAATGTTAAAGTGGACTTTTATGCAGTGTAACAAATATGGAATATCAGCGAAGCTTGTAATTGTTGAAAATTGATGTTCCAGAGTTCCAGAGAATCGCAATTAAAAAAAAAGAGGAAGAAAACGAGATGCAATTATTTAAATTTAAAAATTAGAATATTAATGTTTTATTTAGTGTAAAAAAAATTGAATATTAGGAAAAACTCCAAGTAATTCTAAAAGTAAAAAAATTAAAATGATTTATAATCATAGAAATTGAGAGATTAAAAAATATTGCGCAAGATAATAACTGACAAATTATTTAAACTGCTTCTTGACACGGCCGTCTAAATATATCTCAAAGTCAATTACCTCAAAGTAGTCGTAACGCTGTAGGGGGACGCAGGATTCGAGCATCGTCGAATTCAATTGAAAAGGCTGAGGGCATGGATCGCCGTCTTGCCAAACAAACACTCGTTTTTGGATCGCGTCGGATGGTATGTCAGTTGCGTTTGTGATCACATCCCACAGCGTAACGCGACGGATTTCTTGTATCTCATTTCGCGTGAAAATGCTAAAATCGAATGAAGTCGCGCGTCAGAGATTTCCTAACAGCTAAGCCACAGTTAAGTCGATCGGCTATATCTCTACACAATTTATTTCAAGGATAAATATAAAATATATGTAAACGATTCCTACGTTACGGCCCGCATGGGGAAAAAAAGACAATCAACGTGCAGAAATGTTAACGTAATAGTTAAGAAGAACTAACTCACTTACCCGTTCTCCTCGTTCTCAAACCAGAATCTATCGGAGTCGCGTAAACGGAGAAACTGTTCTTTTATGACCGCGGTGAAGAGCTCGCCTGGACCGCCCTTGGATTCGAGCATCCCTCCAACGTAGACGTCGACGTTGTTGAGATTGTTCGAGTAAATTTCAATCAGGGTGCGTAGCAGCGACGGATTTTTGTTGAACAATTCCGGATTGATCTCGTTCCAAGTTTTCCGTTTCGCCAGCTTAAAGCGCGCCCTGGCCGTATTGTAGTCCGGAAGACCGTTGTCGCGACCACGCATGATGTTCAGGGCGCCGAGATCTCGGCGCGAAAACTCCATGGGGCCGAAGAGATTGTTCCGGATGTCAGTGCCGAGAAGATTGTCCTCCTTCTCCGCTAACTGCGACGCCATGCCCATGATCAGCTCCTCGATCGTGCTGTTAGCTAAAATCTCCTGTGAGCAATATCTGTGTTTAATACGATCATAAGCCTCATGAGAATTTAATCTGATAATCAGGTCACGCAGGATGTAATCTAGATCTTGGAGCTACATTTTAATGATAAAAATTTTTTACGAATTAGGTTTTAACGAATCGATTTCTCTTAGAAGGAAAGTTCGAGGAAAGTCGTCATTTGTTACAACTTTTTAAAACGCAGTGTTAAACATCTTGATCCTTATCGTGGATTAAAAGTGTTGAGAGATTAAGATATATACAATTAAACATTGTTAAGAAAGATTAAAATGCTACAATAATTTCAAAAAGAGAATTGTTAATAATTTAAAATTTACATTGATAATTAATTTAGAGTAAGAAAAAATTATAGTCAATAATAAAATGTATGTGTATATATATATATATATATATATATATATATATAAAATTGCCTATTTTTTCAATTCAACGTTAAATTTATTCCTATAAAAATTAAAAATTTTAGAAAAATTAAAACAATCAAAATTATTAAGAAAAATATTAAAACGCTAAAATAAAATTAAAAATAATTATTTAAAATTTGTATCAACGATTAATACAGCGCATATAAGAATTATTGCAATAATCGATATATTTAACGGGTACAAATATGCATATGAAAAATAATCTCTGTTTGAAATAAATCGTTTAAAAAGTTCAACGTAAGAAAATAAATTTATAAACGGTGGCACTTACGTTCGAGTCCCACCATGTGGAGCAGAGTCTCATAGCTGGCTGGCCTGTATTGGTCTTCCTGTATTTGCAATTTTCGTCTCGCCGATATATACCTGGCGGTATGAGAGTGTGACCGAAACGAAAAGCGGCACTTTGGAAGATGTGACTGATTCCCGGATGCAAATCTGGTTTATAACCGGTGTACGATGGCAGATCCTCATTTAGCAATGCCGGAAGATACTCATAAAGGATTATGTTCTGTAAGAAGGTAGAAAAATCTTACGCGCCGGGAAGCGAACGAGTGAACGCAAATTATGTAAATTCAACTGCAATTTAAAATAAACAACTCCATTCAATATCAAGATTCTCTTTGGAAGCTTTACCAATTACATAAAATTCATTTCACTATCGTTCGCAACTCTTTCCGCGCCGAGTAAAAGCAATGCCGCATCTTTCTCTTTTACTGTTTATCTTCGAATAAGAACAAATTAAGAGGTGAGCTATTCACCTGAATCGTCCCGGTGACCATCTGACGTGTCTTCTGAAAAACATCTTCATCGGACATACCGGGATGCTGTCTCTGCACGCGGGCCGCTATGACATTGTGGTACCGATAGAACAAGATTCCCAGAGCCAGCAACGGCGGGTGCTGATTCGTTCTCGGATCGCCGAGGACTGCGTAATGTAATTAATTGTTAGGCCACTTTCGCAAGAGTCTCGGAAAATTGATTGCGGGGAAAGTTAAAACGCGCGACGTAATAGAAAATAGGCACGTGCGCATGCGGTTAATGCAAAAATTGCGAGTAATAATGCAAAAAAAAACCGGACGGTTCGGCGCACGGTAACAATCGCGGATAATAACATAATTAATTAGTGAGAAGAATCAAATTATGTAAGTGTCGAACGACTAAAGCGAACATGCTGAATAGTTACGAGAAAAGATACCGCTTCAAGAAGCGCATAGCCAATTAAATTATTTATATAAGAAATTAAATAATAATCATTAATTATGTTAAGTTACCACATGAAATTTGCATTCCTTTATTTCACTTAATTAACACTTTCGAAAGGAAACAACGCAACGAAGGAACATTTTATGAGGCCGAAACGGAAAGTAATTTATACGCTCGCGGGCTATAATAAACTTCTATTCCTGAATGCACGTATGTGCCAATAGTACTGAAAGGGTTAACAAGCGAAATCAATTTTCCTCCACCGCAAAAGAACCGAAGTATCTATATTTTCTGACTAATAAGCGAGCGAAGACGAAGATTTCTCGGCGGTTAAACTTTCTAGTTACTAACAAGCGGCAAAATCGTTCAGTCGAAACGTTAACAATTTAAATAAAATTTCCTTCGCATTCCGATCTTCAATTCAACCGAGATGTTCGCCGTTCGAATGAAAAGCGAGAACCAGTTACGGCGTGCAATTAAAAATCGGTTAGATAATCTTCAGCAGTAAGGCGGTGCGCGCGATTACAAATTTCTTGAGAAAGTCTTCGGGCTATTTATAGGCTAAATTTATACACGGTAGATCCTCGCTTACGATACAGGCGCTCCGGGCTGAGCATTCGCATAACGTGCGGCACCGCGTGATTGAAGAGGGGCGCGCGCATGGTGTTCCTCACGGGAAATTGTCTCGTTCGCTCCATGAGAAGGCTGCCGTTCTCGAACGCGCGCATTGTATTGGCCCACGCCTCGCTGCTCGAATAGACGAAGCTGCCATCGATCCAGCTCGTGACTTTATTTATCTGCAATCTCACGTATTCAGAGCTACTTCTCACGGATCACTTGTCTTCGGGGCTCGGCGAAGCGTTTAACCGATCGAAGAAGGAAAAAAAAATGAAGCAATATAATATCTTGTTCCGCAACAAAAGTGACCTATCGCCGTGGTGGATACCCGTGGCGATAGATCGTTGAACGTGACTGTAATTTATAAGATAGAGATCGATTCGGAGACGGTCGATATCGTTATCATAACCGGCGAAAGTCAGATAAAATTGAAAGTCTACCGCTCCCGGAAGTGAACTCGTGGAATGATTAGCACGCGCAGCATGGTGGTGACCCGGTACCACCGCGCCGATCGAGTGGCATAACACGCTCGAGAAAAGCGGGAATTACCTGTTCCCGCGGGCTGTTGGGACTGCGTCCGGTCTGACGATCGTAATCCGCTCGCAGAAACGGAATGTACTTGTTACCTTGGCACTCCTTGTCGAAAACCGGATCGCATTTGTCCACGTCGATCCGATGAAATTCTATGGGGCAACCACTTTCGCTGGCCATGATTATCTCCGACGTGACCAGCTGTCCTGAAAAGAGTCACCATTCGAGGATGTCGAGGAGTCGCGAGAGTTCCGGCAGGTAGATCTACGATATGTCGCACGCACACGCGTCGAGCTCACCCGACGCGAACGCGCGATCTTATAGACCGCTTTATGTAATATTACATTTCGCGTCGTTGACAGACGTGACAATTAACTGTGGCTGTTAATTCATACATGTCCGCATTTGGACAAATGGAGAATTGTGTATGAAGCGAGTAACGCAATATGTATGGAGATAAAATCGTAAAGCGCACGATCGTGGCATGATTAATGATATAATCTATATACAGTTCATTCGTCATTATTCGTCATTGCATTTTAAAATTTTGTTACGTTCTATACGTAAAAAATGTAAATATTACGTTAAAAATGTAGATATTTTTTTATTCAAATAAAAAATTTAATATTTGTTTTGTGTGTTGCACGAAAAAAAGATTAATTGCAGGGAGTTACAGCAGCAAGAATCTGTGTGTGACATCTAAATTTGACCTCTACATATAACTGAAATTTAATCATTATGTACAGGTTGTTATATTGTTGCAACTAATCTTTTTCCGTCTAACATTTAGTTAAAATGCTCAGATATCTTTTACATAAAAGGATATCACTTTCTTCACTTTTATCAAAGCAAATTTAAATATTCTTTGCCTCTAAAAGTTCAATACTTAATAAATAAAGTATCAATTCAATAACTTCCCTTAAAAAAAACAGTGTTTCATACTGATATTGCATCAGTAACTGATGAAATATTATCTATTATTGATATAGTAATCAGTTTATTGTAATACTTTACCAGTTCTTTTTTTTAAGAATCATTCTTCTATTTCCCGTCTTTTTACAAGTACTAAAAAAATCACTTGTATTTGGAAATCTTCCTAATTTTCTACACTTTGTCTAACTCCATTTGTATATTATTATCCTCACCGAAAAAGGCAAACAATGCGGTACGATTTTTCACCGACGGCAGACCGTCGTCGCCTTGCATGAACAGGTCGCTGAGCTTCCGGGGGGATGGTCTGTCTTGACCGGCCATGGCGTACACACCATCGGAGTATGCCGCCGGGACCTTTCGGATTAGCTTACTGTCTACGGAGATACGTGCGACTCGTATTAGGATAACTTTCCATGTAAAATCACCTTCGCTGTATCACGCAGACATAATAATCGCAGGACCGTCACTTTCCTGTCTCATCAACTCTTCTAAGAAATGTTTTTCGCGACCCTCCTATGATTGATTAATCTTGACATCCTTTCTTACTTAAGCCTTATCTTCGGTATAAAGTCAACGGGGTACGAAACGCGTTTAATTATAGAAATGTATAATTTTTGCGCGATTTCTAATTATATTTAATTATAATTTCATCGAAACCTGTTTAGGAGATGTTTTCTGTTTCTTGTCGAGAACATCAGCTTGCAAAAAAGCCAAACGTGAGATTAATTTTGAATTAATTGCTGTTAATAAAAAATTAAATTAAATATAGAAAGATTCTAATAACGTATAAAGATGCTTAAAAATTTTTTCGTTAGAAAATTTATCCAGTTAAAAAGGAAGATGAGTGGATTTTCATAAAGTGACAATCCTGATGTGCGTTATAATGAAACAGCGAAGATACTTAAATATTAATACAAATTCGAGTACTTGCCAATTGCACCCCAATCAGGATGAGCTAGATTATTATAAAAGCCATCATATCTCTGTTTATTGTCCGCATAATTAGGACCCGCTCCTAAAACATTTTATATAGATTCCACATAAATATAAGGGCCTGTATAAAATATTTGATATGGTCTCATTTTATATAAATTATATACCGGGAGAAAAAAATGGATAAATTATGCATATTACCATAATTTATCTATAATTTATATTCAATTTCGATGCCATTACAGTTGTTTTAACCATGCAAATTATAGCTATTAGTTATTATTACATAAGTAGTAAGCGAATGTTAAAAAAAAATAATTACATTTACTATAATTGTGATTGCATTTACTAAATAAAAATGTTTGTTTTTATTTTTACCATTCGTATCTTAATACTTTGCTATATTAGTATTTAAAATTATAATTTATAATGAAATTTTTACATAATTAATAAAACCATAAACACAAAGTTATTATTATTTACTAACATTATAGCAGTAAAAACTAAAAATAAAGTTCGTGAACCATAATTCTTTTACCAAGCAATTATAGTCACAAATATCAAACACTTTTCTCTCAATGTAGTCTTCACCGAAACCTGAATTTTGTAATACCGCTATCGGGCAAATAATTATTGTCGGCACTGGCACATGGCGTCACGTTAGAGAGTTAAGAGTTAACAATCGTGAGAGAGTTAACAATCATCCGATAGGCCGATGAGCAAGATATAAAATACGACTTCTCACTTCCGTAATATTTAGAAGCGCGCGACGCTCTTCTACTTCGAAAATATAATTAGGATACTCAAGATTTGGGGCAATACAAACGTGTAGACAGCCGAAAGTGGGTCAAAAATGTAAAACGGGTTTAACGAGCTAGATCTACTGCAAAATTTCTTTTCTATCTCCCGCGTTTCGCGCGCGTGATCTGTTCTCTAACTTTCATAAATATCTTTTACCAGTAAATTAATATGAATCTTATGAGAACGCCTTTGTTTTGATAGTGAATTATTTTACCAATTCATTATGCTCCATTTTATCATTACTCATAGTTTCTCAGAAACTTAACAAATAAGACTAAGAAATTATTTTCAACGTAGTCGGATGATCTTTCAAACATATTTATTAAACTTATTTTAAGTTTCGATGTCCTCTTCTCGGCTAATTTGTAGGCTGAAGTAATAAATTATATAAACTTATTTAAATTTAAATAAAATACAACCTACTTTTTACGACAACAAATAGGAGGGATTATTAAATTTATTATATTTTTACATTTTTATAACATTGATGTTAGAGATACGACATTATCGGAGCAGAACATTTTTGAATATATTTAAATCTTTCACATTTCAACAGTCTCCTCTTTTACTTTTGGACCGGGATCACGAATGCCAAAACGATGACGGCGATTGTACTTACCGGTTTCAACGGGGAACACGATCCAGAACGCCCAAGCGATTGCGCAGAGCGGCGCGATGCTGCGGGCCGGCGGTCGTCGTCGTGTCATCGTGTGTCACTCGCTCTCGCCTGGTCCACGCCCGTGCATTTCTCTCATGCCAAGCAAAACGTCTTCCTTTTCGCGCCCTCCAACAATCCCTCTCTCTTTCCCTCTCTTGTCAACGGCGTCTTCGCGGACGCATGCCGTTGATATCGTTGATCAACGGGCGATACGAGAACGTACTAGTCGCGCGGCACATACGAATTTTCGAATTCACCGAAAACGCGGACCGGTTCGAGAAGCTGAAGGTGACGAGCAGCGCGGCGGATCGTTCGCTATCACCTGGCGGTCCCGTCGAAGGAGAGAGAGAGAGAGAGAGAGAGAGAGAAGAGAGAGACAGTTCACCGCGCGAGACACCAGGTGCAAAAATGCCACTAATGGTTTTTCGACTGGCCCGGATGTGACGATCAACCGTGGCCGCGCGGAAGACAAGAACGGACAGGAGGTATAAGGCACTCGCGCTACGGAGCACCACGTGCTTGGTCTCGAGAAGCGAGATCACCATCCGCGATCTCGCGTCAGGCCCGTCGAAGAATCTCGCGACGGAGGAGCGACGACGATACACGCGCGCGGGGCCCCCAAGAACGGTTGGCTGCCTCTCAGACTGTGGATCTGACTGTGAGCTGGTCTGCGCCTCCGCCACCACACAGTCGCTCTTGGTCGCGCGGTGAAAGTCGCCGGCCTATTTGTTTCGTTACCGCGAACGCGCGCCTCCTCCTTCTTCTCCTCCTCCATATCTGTCCCTCTCGCCGCCTCCTCCGCGGGCTACGGCGGCGTCGTCGGCCTCAGTGCTCTTCAACCGTTTTTCGTACGGAGCTTTTGGAAAAAAGACCAACGGCTATTCGCCTTTACCTCATTAACATCGCTAATCGATATGAAAATTATACAATTCGTTTTAATTGGGACAATTAACAATCTCGTACTCCAGATTTTTTCTTTATATTTGAAAGTCTTGCTGGGTCACCTGAATCTATTCCTAGTTAAACTGTTAAAACCAACGAGGCTTGACGGATTGGCGCGGTCTTTAGAAACATACTATTTCAAGTTAATCTCAAGTTTTGCGAGAACGGCATTCGAGGAGCATGCATTTACGATCTCACGGCCCGACCGGTTGAAAAACCACTGTACATCAAGGCGCGATGCGGCGCGGCGACGTCACCGCGGGCACAGGCCTAGTTTTCGAGTCCGCGGCACCGATTACCCAAGGCGAAACCTCTCTCGAGTCCCCGCCGGTCGTTTCAAGGTCGAGCGACGTCGGATGGACGGTGCCGATGCGCACGTTAGAGATGACACGGAGGACACGGCACGTTCGCGTAATCTACTCGCGGCATTCCCCGATGACTTCTTTCCCCCCTTCGGCGGAGCCCCGTTTCTTTCTAAGTGAAAATGAGAAGAAAATCCGTGTCACACCGTTTGCGTGCCGGCAAACGGCTATCGAAGGAAAGAGTAGGATAACACGCTGATACATGACGCGCGTAACGTACCGACATCAATACAAATACAAAGCCAACTCAAGTAAAGTTGATTCTGTGTTTGTGTTGATGTTGAGTACGTCGAACACTTGATGATCAAATAATGTAATTCAAACGAGAAAGAAGTGTCTGAATGGAGGTGTTCGAATGAAGATCTAAGATGCACTTAAAAAAACGTTAGTTTAAATCCTTAAATCTACACGATTATCTTCCATATTATGTAAAATGTGTAACGATAATTATATTAAATACGCGATTATACTTGGATAATTACTATTGTGTCTCGACAGTGTAATTAACATCACGCCCGTTTTGCACTGTCGTTCCGAAACCATAGAGATTTCCGTTTCAGATCTCGGATTCACGTAATGTAATTTACACGAGACTTAATTGAGGATCGCTCCGAGGGATCCGCGAAGATTCGGCGATGGTGCTATTAGCGGCCGGACACAAAGGTGCGCCCCGCACACTCGCATTGTGACTCAACCCGGAGAGAAATCGCGTCTACTGTTCTCGACTAACTGGCCGATCTTTTATCGCCCTTGGCACGAATCGCACTTGGAAAAGGAGATTATTGCGTACAGTGCGTTCACGCAGCCGCTTCTTCGTTTCGGAAGCGCGAGGTCTTTCACCCTCCTCACTTGCGAGTCGAAGACGGCTCCTCGACGTCCGCGAAGAATAAAATATCACCCGCATAAATTACCACGCCGGGATTCCCCGGCCTTAGTTGTTCAACCCTAAGAATGGATTGTCAGAAACTTCGGCACGTGCAAAAGAACTTGTTTATTCGTACATCATCGTTTGCATACAGAATCATCGAACAAAAACTTCCGTTTTGTGGAAGGAACGAGATCATCGCAAATCGTTCTTGATCGTTGTGAAAAAAATAAAAATAAAAATAAAAAAAAATAAAAATAAAAAACCGTGTAACTCATCGATGTCGTACTTTCGTTCATGCGTTTATTGTCGCGTCGAAAGGCAATGGCGCGCCCATGCTGGACGCGCTCGTTAATAAACATTTCGTTGCGTAAAAGACTTAAAAAGTACACCCGTACTTTCGCGCAAATCCACTGGCACGAGCTCTGGGAAGATGGACGGAGAGACCGCGGATATCGAGTGGCGGTCACTTGGAGTTCGAGTTCGAGGGGTAGTAGTAAACCACCGCCGGAGCCGGCAGCTGCCAATGAGCGGCGTGGAGCTCGATCAGTTGCAGAAGCGTCCTCTTGACCGGGGGCAACGTCGTCTCCTCCGCCAGGAAGGCGTCGCGCACGCTGCCGAGTAACTGCTGCAACTGCGCGGGCAACTCCACGTCCAAGTCCTTGCCGATGCACGTGAGGATGAAGAACAAGCAATTCGTCTACGGTACAGACGAAGAAAAGAATCATTTTTTCTATCGAGAGTTTCAACGCATTTTGATTCGATCGAAACATATTGAAGAGTGAAAATGAGATAAGCTCGTTTGGGTGAAGTCTATCCTGGATGCAGTTTCACATTTGAGTCTTGTTACGGACTTACCTCACGTCTGTGTTGGACTCTTGACTCAAACTGAATGGATAGCAAGAAATTTTGATAAAATTGAGTTACAAAGAATCTGGTTTGGTTGTGAACATTTTTTTTACTCGTACGTCTCTTCAATTCAATTTTACCTCAGCTAGCGAGTTGATGACCGGCGGTTGCAAGCAATCCTGGCAGCATTTCCAAAGAAGCGTGAGGAGCACGCGTCCGGGTGGAACGCCCTCCTGCTGCGTCTTCAATTGTAGCTGCCGTCGCTTCAGCTGGAACAATGCGATTACGCGAGCGTTTATGCGGGCACACTCGAAAGTTTAACATTGTCGTGACATGCGGTAAATGATAAAAAATAAACGGGCATAAAAATATAATCGAAATAAACGCCAAGTCATGCGTTAGATCGGGAACCTTGCAACTGATCCGTTTCTTTTTATTGCACGGGAGTATCGTTAAAATCGTAACGACTCGGTGTGCGTTTTTTACGAAGATAATAAATACCGCGTAATAAAATGTGTCATTATGTGCTTAGTTATACCTGGCAATACATCTCGTTGAGAAACGTCATAAAGGCTGAATACCGATGGCAGGTCGTGCCGTCGTACAGTAATCTAGCGCGATCCTGGTACCACTGTTGGCACGTATTCAGCAAGGATTCCAGGAAAGTTTCCTTTGTTTCTTTCTGTATATAAAACAAGTTATATATTTCATTCTGTTTATGTGTGTGTGTGTGTGTGTGTGTGTGTGTGTGTGTGTGTGCGTGTGCGTGTGTGTGTATGTATGTGCATGTGTAACACTAAAGACCGGTTTGTCATTATCTAGTTAACTTATGTTGTAGTAAACTTATGTAGTAAACTTAACTTGAAGTTTTAGCCAATAAGCTTCACCCATGACATCATCATGAGTAAAGTCCATTAGGTAAAACATAAGGTAAAATTTAACCATCAGTCAATCAGATAATAAAAAATTAAGCCTAAGATCATCGTTTAAATTGGAATACTGGTTGTGCGAATCTCTTACAATTTTTCATATACATAAAATAAAGGAAACGCAAACGACATAACAGTGAATAACTAAAAAAATAATTTTTTTAATATATATTTTTTAAATGTACTTATTGCAAATTAAAAAAGCTGAAAACTAATTTTTCAAATATTTCTCTTTAAAGATATCTTGTTTTTATTTCTCTTACACTTGACACTTTTACGGAAAGTGAAGTAACGAATAATTCTTCGATTCTTTCAATTTGCAATTTTATGAAAAAAATAAAGATAAGAGAAATAACATACCTCTATAATCGTGATGCAAATTTTAGCTGCCGGTTCGGCATACTTGCGGTGTTCCACTATCCTGTCCAGAATGTGAATGTGCCGGACTAGTTCCATCAATGTCCTTGCATTTAAAAGATTCGGATCTGTATCGAAAATATCACATATATCAGCGCCAATTACTTTCCATAAATTCCAACAATTCTTTACTTTAAACTTTTAACCTTTGGTTAACTTTCGATTATTTTATCATCAAAGATGTAATCAAAAATAATTTTGCCTGTTTTTGCTGAATTGCTATGTTTCAGTAACGCAAAGTGCAATTTGATTGAAACAGCGTGGCCTACTTGAGTCATCAGTTTAACAGATTCTTTTAATTGATAGACAGACTCTCTTACCTTCTATCGCTCGCAGAAGTATATCTTGTACGGGCGAGGGAAATTTTCCGAGTTCGGAGGCGTCCGCGATATTAAGTGCTTTGGCGGTTAACACGTCCGTCGAGTTCAGGCTCTTGGAGCGCTTCAGGCCATAAGTCGACACAAAGGTATGCGATTTGGTAAGCTTGCCCGGTTTCACGGAATTAGTCTTGACTTCATTTTGGTCTACGTTGAAGTGTACTCGATTCGCGGCCTGACAGGCAAAGTAATTTTTCATCTAAACCCAACAGTTTCTCAGGAGTTAAGTTAAAGATAAGTTAATGACCGTTCTGGCATTCAATCCTAAATTAAACAGATAATCGCTCCATGTTCAATCTTTCTCACACTCTCTCTCTCTCTCTCTCTCTCTCTCTCTCTCTCTCTCTAATTTTGTGTGCACAATTCGTGTTTCTGCATTTTACTTACGTGCAAGATGTTCCCGCTAGACGCGGACGTGTCCAAAAAATGGGATTGACGCAACGTGGAATTCGCCACCGAATGATGGCCACTCTGAGAATGACGGGACGGTAGCTGGTGCTGCTGCAGAGGATGTTGCAGCTGTTGCTGCTGAGCGTAGAGATACCGGTGAATATTACCGCTCGATTTGCTGTGTTGCAGATAATACGCAGAGCGCTCCGTTGCATTAGTCCGAGACCTAGTCGAGACACACACGTTCGTTCAGACTATTTACAGATCGATCCAAATTCGGACTCGTGCCCGAGATCCTGGAGGCTCCGGGCGAAGCGTTTGCTCGACCAATCATTATTTATTCAAAAACGCTTCACATATATCTACATTATTCTTAATATCGCTAATAATTCAACAAAAAGCTAAACTTAAAAGAGTAATATTTCATTTAAACGTTTCCTTAAAAAACAAAATAAATAAATAAAACATAAATAAATAAAAATAAAAAATAGTAATCAATCAGTAAATAAATCATTTAAAATACTAAATCTATATCAATTAAATATTAAACAAATCTATATTAGTCTATTATTTATATAATTAATGTTGAAATCTGAACGCAACTTCAGAAACAGCGTCGTGACTCAACTCAACTTTCCCACACAGCGACAGTACGCCATTTAAATATAGTCCGGTGGTTCACACTCACTTAGAAGGATGCGAATCGTTCTGCTTCATCGTGAATTCCTTGGCGTGCACGTTTAGTCGAAGATTAGTGACGTTCGCCGTGGTTCCTTCCGTTCTCCCACCTAGAGACGACCATGAAACCAAACGGACGACGTCCGTGTGCGATAATAAATACAGTTTACGATGCGCTACGTGTGCATGTAACTTACAACAAAGTAGCGAGAATACGAACCTGGGGGTCGGTATATCTCTAAGGACGGTTTGGGCTTGGGGGTGGCTACGTTACTGCTTCCTTTCTGCGGAACCGCATCCCTCATCTAAAGAGAACAGAGAAAAAAATATACGTCACGCATGAGACACACAAGAGCTTAATGAGTCTGTCCTCGAAACACCTTCAAGTACTTCGAGTTCGAGGAAATCTTTTTCTCACCGCACCGTAGCGAGACTATAATTGAGAATAATTGTGCCGTCTGTGTTATTAAAGGCTAATATCAAACCTTCCGATTTAGCTGTCATTTATGTAAATGAGGAATGTAGAACAGATGATTCACTGCCCGAAGAAAATAGAAATGCTGATCGAAGTGATTGCTTTGATTTCTTAATATAATTATATGTACAATTATACAATTATATTAAAAAATCAAAAGTATTAAATTCGATCAATATTCCTATTTTCTTTGGATATATAATTATATAAAAGTACGCTGTATTTATTTCATTGATATTTATTTTATATTTCAGCATGTAGTAATGTAGGATGTGTGTATGTGTGTGTGTGTGTGTGTGTATTGGATAGAAAATGAAATTAAACGAAAGTAACTTTGAACTTGGATGTCCATTTCCATCAATGCAGATTAACTTTGATTGGTTTAAATAACTTTTTATCTTCCTCTAGTCCTAAAAAAAAAAAAAAAAAAAAATTTTAAAAAAGATACAGAGTACGTAAACTTAAAATTAATCTACATTGGTGGAAATGGACATTAATGTAACATAATGACTATACTATAAAAGTACAAATTACGGGATACAGCAATAATTTGATGCACGCAATTCTCTTGCTTTCCATACTTCCATTCATCTCGGTGTTGCGATATATTCTTTTCACGTACATTTTGATCATTTAATCTTTTTCCATTTGGTATCATCAGCTCCTAATTTACTATTAAGTCACGGCAGGCAGCGGAAGCAAAAGAACCATGATAAAATCAAATCTCCTATAATAATTTTGTAAAATTGAAATAATGATGTGATGCGTTCAAGCATATCTACTTTTCAATGAAACATCAAATAAAATAATAATGCAACGACGCAGTTGGCATTACGCAGTCTTGCAATATAACGGATACTTCAATAATCATAATAAAAGAACTTATTCTTAGAAAATAACTTTCCTTTCCAGAAGTGCTAAGAATCTTACAAATAGTATATATACTTCTTAAATATGTATTATTTAAGATATGAAGGTCAATATCATTCAAGTGGAACCATCTTGAACAATTCGCCAGGTTCAAGGTTCGCCTTCTTTCTCTCTTTTGTAGGTAGAGTTCTTTTTAAATGTTTTATTCAATTTAGTGAAAAGCGTCTTTCATTGCACACTACAAATCTAATTTCCTTGCAAAATCCAACGTTTCAAAATAATCCTTCTAATCGGCAAAGTCTTGGCATTCATTCCTCGGGTTGTATACGTATGTTATGTCGCATAACCACGTGCATTATTCACTACAGTATATATAGGGTGTTTTTTAAATACTGTTCAATATTTTAGAAGTTCAAAATTACGATTTTTTTTACCAGTTCTTGGAGTTGCGGAAAAACGAGAGACGTTTGTTTAAAACTCCAAGCCTAAGATATTATCCTTATTTCTTACCTATAGTCGTTATTATGTAAAAAATTAATAGTACAAAAATGTGATTTAGCTAGTTAGATTGTTTCAAACTTGCACACAAATAGACAAAATCTAACTTTTCTTGCGGATTTCTATTATTTTAATACTCTCATTAATAAAAATTTTTTTTTCATTTAAGAGTTATTAAGAAAAATGACAATCTTATAAAATATATTAATATAAATACTTTTCTTCATAAAAATAATTTCTAAAAATGTTAGGCAGAACTTAAATATAACACCTTGTATGCGTATGTATGTACGAACGCAGGTGTATATACATGATGGAATATACCTACAACAGACACGTACACTTTTTTCTCGTTGTAATACACGTTATGATAAATGCAATGAGTACATTGGTTAAATGCATACGCTCGTTATGGTAACACATCGCAAAGCATGGGAAGTTAAATGTGTGCGTAACACGTCGCGGACTCAATTAAACGCGTAGGTTTAATTTACGCCGCCAATTTATTGTCACGGACAGTACCGTCTTACTTGGAATATTAATTGTAAATTAATCGACGCGATTAAAAATAACAGATTGCTTGTAATAATCAAATCAGTCTGCCCAACTCTCCAATAAGAAATACAAATGTTTAATCAGAAATATATCTAAAAGAGATATTCCATCAGCTTTCTACATTCCATACGTTTCACCTACGTTCTCTTTCCATAAAAATGCACATTTACAAAGTTTCACAAAGAAGAGATAAATAAATGGAGATAGATAGATCGAAAGAAATAGATAAAAGTGAAAAGAATTCGATCATTGCAACGCAAAGCCGAAGTCTTTTAATAATTAAATGTTTACATAATTCTTTAAAATTTTATCAATTCTCTAAATCATCTTATTTGCAAAAGGAAGTGAAATACACACAAATTTGGAAATATCGCCATTGTGTTTACGTCGTTCGCGATTTGCAAGAAATGTCATAATTGAAACCTGCAGCATTATCGCGCGATTTCTCAATTTGCGCGTTATCTTTCTATCCGTCAGTGTATCCGTTTGATTTCGCAAGTTGGCCAAGACGAGCCGCGCATCTTTCTCAGCGTCGTTCATGTTACGATCGTCGAGAAACAATCGCAAACAGAACAGTAAAATCAACACGATACTTATAGCTTCGTTAGATAACAGCGCTATACCGACAAAGAAATCCTTTCGTTATCGTTTTCGCGCTTTTTACGACGCGCTTCGACTGTCGAAAATATACCGAAAACTGTCACACATGGCGTAGAATGACTCAACTGCCGTAACTATCTTGGATTGAAAACAGATGCTGCGGGCACCAACATAATTTCGGCGAGTTCGGATGTGCTGCGCACATACGTATCGCCAGAGAAGATACCGATCTTTACGAGAGTCGTTCTCCAATTAGTCCAAGTTGTTCGCACTCTAACGATTGCTCTCCGCCGCCTCCTTCTCCTTCTGGGACGTAGAAACCAAAGAGAGAGGGAAACGGAGGAACAATTAAACCTCGCTTCAACCGATCCCCGTAAAGTAGTCTTCTTACGATTATCTTGGACGATCGAAAGGCTGATGCATTCTCTCGAGGTTGCCTTTAATACACTTAATACACACCGCATTTCTTTTCTTTGAAGTATCTTGCCTGGCTATAAATAGTTCTAACATTTATATATAATTTATATATTTTTGTAATACACAATCATACTTTCTAGAGATGTTAAAGTAGATATATAAGTCACTTAATAATTTTTATATACTCCTTATAATTGATATTGTACGAATATCATGAATATACGTACGATATTGTACGAATATTCGTACGATATTATAAATTTTCTAAATTCTAGAATATTCATACGATATCTTGTGCTGTTAGGACTTGTAAAAGAACGAAAATTAATGACAAAACACAAACTACCCATCATTTATCAATGCAAGGCTCCAGAAAACAAAGGTGTGCATTAAGTGGAAGGCGCTATCCAGACAAACTTGCATAGCTGCATAATCATATGCACAAGAAAATTGAGTGGTACATTTCCTTATGCATGTGTGCTAAAATGGACCAATCAATTTTCTTCCGCAGCTACGCAAGCTTGTCTATGGATAAGTCCTTAATGTGTCGGAGGAAAAACTCCGAGCTCGCCGGAACGTGTGATCGCCGTGTTTTACCGAGACGAAAAGCCGGGAAGATCCAGTTATCGCGGTGAGAAAAAAAGAGGGGGAGGAAGTGACGGACTCACAGTGAAGAGCGTGCGAGAATCATCCTTCCCAAGGTCCAACGAGCGGATGCTATCGAGGGCCTTCTTCTTGCGCACGGGCCACCAGACTCACCGGAACCTCGTGGCGCGGCGCGGCGCGGCGCGATACGACGCGTGCGTTCCGCACGCACGTGCACACGAGCGAATTTGTGGGCGCGACAGAAGAGGCGTACTGGCGTACTTTCGCGATCGAGAGACGCGACGATTTTTCCGCGTCGAACGTGCATGCGTGCGTCGTCGCCGTCGTTGTCGTCGTCGCGTCTTCGCTCGCGCACGCAGAGGCTTCTCTCCGATGACCGAGGACTAATAATAGCCGCGACGTAGCCACGAGCGAACGCTATATATCCACGCGCGTAGACGTATCGAAGTACATACGTCGCTGCGCCGTGCGAGAAAAGCAGACTGAAATATCCGACGGGAAGCGCTCGTCGCGCGTCGCGACGCTTCTTTTTTCTTTCTCTCTCTCTCTCTCTCTCTCTTCATCTCTTTCGAATCGCGCTGTCCTATCCGTCGCTTCTACAACCCTATGGCAGCGGTAAACTTAAGAAGTGATAAAAGGTCTCTACCTTTCAGCTAAACTTCTTGCACTGTTTAGATTTTTTTTTACTCTGAAGAAAAAAAGGTGAAATTTTAGCTGAAAAGAACAGACATTTGTTTACCAACACCGGACTCGTCGGCAACGAAACACTGAATAGTTGTTTGTCTCACGATGTATGTACCACGAGACGAGATTTTATCGACGTCGCGTGAAAACACGCGGGTTGTCTTTAGAGAGAGGGAGAGGACGTGGATGAACATATCTTCTGTGCTCGCATGTTGGACTATCGATGGATTTTCATGCAATCAAACTTTCATATTCCTGACACCTCTTGCATTCGCACTGCTATTACGTGTTTAACATTTACATATAAGCTTGTCAAAACACTTCTATCCTACGCATGTGCCATTAAAGGCGAATATGAAGAGATGAGAAGTGTTGAGAATGGAGAGACTATTTGGTTCTTGCGATTATCAACTAAGGCGTTATAAAGATGAAAAATTCGAACTTACTAATGTTCTGCGTTTGTCGGTTTAATTTTTTTATTCTAAATTCTATTAATTTTATTGGTATAATTTAAATTTGAGAATCGTACTTGATTTACAATTTTTATTTTATTATATTTTATTTAAAAAAATTTATTTTTACGACTCTCATAAGTCCGGTACTTAAAACACGCTTATGAAGATGTTTGCACGCTTTTTTCGTCATACCATTCATCGTTTACGTCTAATGAATGATAAAGATAGAATGACAAAAACATGCACTAACATCTTAATAAGAGTATTCTGAATACAAGCCTTATTGTTAGATTAGCTGAACTTTAATAAATATAGTAATAACAATAACAATCGAGTTATATTTTCACCTTAGTAACTCCAAATTAAAAATAAATTCGAGTATTGGTGACATTAGAAACTAGTTTGTTATAAAATTTAAAAAAATATATAAATGTATATTTAATTGTACGTGTGGGTTACAATAAAATAAAGCAAAAAAGGTATACAAATTAATAAACTATATATTTGTACAAATAAGCTCATGTAACATTGTGTATTTTAATTGTACAAATTATATTACAGTTTATTAGTATAAATGTATAGTTTATTAATTTTAACACTCTTCTCGCTCATTTATTTCGGTCCAATGTTATTTTAATATCAGCTGTTATATATAAAAAAATATATTTTTTTAAATAATATATATGGAGCTGTGCGAATCAAGCGAATTAATTTGTGAGATTGAATCGAATCAAATTTTCCCGAATTTAATATTAATTTAAACGTAGTAAAATATTTTTAACGACGTTACATATTTTTTTGAATAAATAAAAAAACTAATTGATAATATTCATTAGTTTCATTGAGAAAATATAATGAAGCAATTTCAAATTTTGTGTCCTAAATTTTATATAAAATTGATATAAATCTATAAAATATCAAAATAAATTTACGAAGACAATTTGTATATCGTAATATATTTATAATATATATAATGAAATGTAAATCTTGCGAACATTTTATATTTACATAATAGTATTTTTTAAATGAATTAATATAAATCTTAGAAATGTCAATTTCATATTATTCCAGAATAATTATAATAAAAACATACGATTGTATGAAGCTGAAATTATGTTTATACAATTGCAAATACATAGAGATAACAAATACATTTTTTAATTATTTTCTAAGAATTTTTCTACTTTACGACATTCAATGAAAATCACACATAAAATATTAATTTTGTTAAATGTCCCATTTTACTAAAATGTTAACGATTAACAAAGACGTTAACAAATTACAAAATTTTTATCCCATCTTTTCCTTTTTTCCAAACACAATAAAAATTACGAGAACATACGATAATATATTGTTTTGCAATAAATTTATTTTGTGGTTACCATATGACGTTATAATTTTTTATTTTTACACTTCCGCATGCAGGTTTCTACCGTCATCGCGGACTTAGATCCTCGCTGAATGGATTCGTTGTTTCTTCGCGCGTCTGTGACGTCCAAGTTTTACTCCGTTTTGCATTTGATCAGAAACAAAATGATTACACAATTACGAATGAGAAAATCTCGTTAATGTCGCTGCTAATAATACACTAGCATTATCAAGGAAAGTGCATTAGCAAGTTTGAAGAGTGCGTAGAGTTAAATGCCTGCTCACACACAGCTACAAATTAACATGATAATGGATGAAGGCCTCACCTTCGTCAGCGCTGCGTCCGCGCGAGTTGCGCGCACCATTCTCGCGCTGTATTTATTATCAAACAGCCAATGAAGATCGTTGCCAGTAACGTGTCAAAATTATCTCCACGTATTTTCCACACGACACTCGACGATTAATCCCAATCCCGAGTTCTTCCTCTCGTCCGTCTTCCGGCACGTGGCGGGGGATCTCTGTTGTCAATAAGAAAAAAAAAATTCTTGATTACTGGCAGATTCCGCGTCGCTCTTGTCCCGAAACGAATTCCGTTTTGCTGAACCTTTCGCAACTTTTTTTTTTATCACGATCAGCGCATCAGACATTCAGTCGTCTGAAATGTTGCTGGTACAATGAACATTACGAAACGTTCACGATTAACACGCGGCACTCCCGCGCTTCGATTTCCGAGACGCGTCGCGATTGACGGCGCTCGGTGTCTACGCCTCTTGCTCGATCCGGCCAATCGATCATTCGGCCGAACGGCGGCCGTCACCGTTGCGCTATAGACACCGTTTCTCAATAATTACCGCGATGATTCAACCTCGCGCTGAATGACCGATGCGATCAACAATCGCCTTTCGGAGCTCTTCTCGCGCGTCAAAATCACCGAAAATCGTCATCCGGATCGAGGTTTATGGAAGGGGACCGGACGCGAGAGCCGACGGTCACTCGGTACCGATGCTGTCACGCCGATGACTGGAAATACGCGGCGTGCAACACACCTAGCATTACTTAATACGCGATTCGCATGGTAGGCGGCCACGCGCCGCCCCCATACACCTGCTGACGCGGAACACCGACGGAAAACAAATAAAAAAGAAAAAAAAAAGTTATCTGTGAGAGTCGGATCGGAACGGATGTGGCTGAAGGAGCGCCTGTTTATATCGGTCATTTATCTGCGTGTATGTGTAATAAATTCGTCGCGGATTCGCAAGATTCACGCACTTATCTCAATTTACACACAATTATTTTACATGCATCCGATTTACAAATTTACATGTCGATAAATTCGTTGTCCAGCATATGATAATAATAAATTTATAGTATGAATATTGTGTAATACGTGCGCACAAATAAAAGTATCTATTTTTTAATTTATAGTGTTATACAATTTTATTATAATATCAAAATTACTGGGGGAATAATTAATAGATTGGGTCTAACAGATCTTTCTTCTCCCCCTCCCCTTTTTTTTAAACTCACTCATGTTCACATATACTGAGAATCTATGTATTGCATTGCGCGATAACAAAGTAGTTTGTAAATTAAAGATTTTAGAAACTACAAGAATTTTTAAGATTTTTACCCTTAGATTGGATAACAGTCGATTGTTTCATATTAAATTAAGAGAATGAGCTGAAAGTTTTATACCCAATTTATTGTACATAACACTGAAATAAGTAAAACGATACACATGACAAAGATATGTCATACACTCGTACGTCGTACACACATACGCCCTTACGCTCGCACACATCCCCGCAAATCGTTGCATATTCATTTACGATTTATAGAGATTACAAATCATAATGGGGATAAGTTAACCCGAAACTCTACATTTAGTCTTGAATGGAAGCATAAATCATTTATCACTTTTCCGTCTAATGGCTAGACTTCGTTATATATCGTTCGATGATATTTCTCCGTCCCTTAAACATTTAATGCATTAGTGCTGCAAATAAATATGCATGTTTCCGCTTTATAAATAGAACTGATCGCGGAGTTATTAATTATCGTTCTATGAAAATGGAACTAGAGTCGAATCGATACAAATCGATCCACTTAACACACGTAGAAATGTCAATTCTCATTCAATACCATTTAAATATCCTCGAACATCCAACAATGATGGCCTTATGATGAAAGTTCGATCCTGGTACACTTGTATGAGAACTGACACTAAGACGGAAATTACACTTATTGCAAAAAATCTTATAACTACACATAATTAGATTAAGATTAAACTTAACTAGAAATGAGCACGAGACTATCGTATGACACTATACATATAAAAAATTTGTCTACTTTAATGATTAAAACGACGATTCTAAACACGGCTTTAAATTTCCCCTAAAAATAAAAATCAAACAACAGCACCAATGTTTCCTTGAGAGCGCGTCGATCTACAAAGGAAAATCATTCTGCAAAGTTTTCTCGTGCTCATGTATGGAGACGCGCTCCCGATCTCTCGCTTGCAAAAATGCCCTGATTTCATAAAAAACAAAAAAAAAAACAAAAAAAACAAAACTCGTTATATGGAATATCCCACGAAAGTAACAACGCGTTATGTGAGGCAGTGATGTCGAACAGCTTTTCCGCACAAACGATTCTGGCATGCTTTAATTTAAAGCGACTCTTAGGTAACACAGTCATAGTTTATACAGCAGTTTTGGTATTTATCAAAATCTGACAGTGGGTAATTCAGGACATATAATTGGTATCTCTCTTATAATAAATTTCAGTATGTCGTCGAGAGTAATATATATCTTCGAAATAGCATCTTGACAACTCTGTAGGCACATTTCCTGCATTAATGTCGAAAATACATGTGTTCAGATACGTTACTGAAAAACCGATCAGAAATTCTCATTGTCTCTGAATACACATTTCTCTTATAATATAATACAGCTGTGTTGAGTATATAACGTGATTTTATATGGTTTTATATTATACGCACTTACTATTTATGTAGTCAACATAGTCGAAATGCAACTTGCCAGCAAGAGAATGTTCCCACAGACGAAAAAAAATATTTGAGAAAAGAAGAGATGTGTATCAGGGCAATATTACATTTCGACTATGGTTATTATTCGTCATAAATAATTAAAAGATATATTTGCCTGCTAGCATGGCCTACTGAACACTTGGGTAGTTTGGAGTTTTTGCGAGTGACTTTTTTACAGTCACTCTTGCTTATGTCTATTTTTCCTACTGCGTTCTGTAAGTAAAATCAAGATTATCTATATGTATGTACACAATAAATTGAATAAATGATACGTTAATACGTGTAAGGAACAAGTATAGAATACTCATTCGGATGGAAAGTCCATGTTTTGCAGTAACATTGTTACCATGGTAACTCGTTCTCATCTTATACCATTCTGACTTTTCATTCATTCGATGTAACGTAAAAATATCTTTCAAGAAGACATTGAATTTGTACCTCAAAGAGTTGTATTTATCGTTTTAGGAATACGGACGTAATAGTAAACGATACAAATGTACCAGTTAAAAAAAACCATAGCCATTTCAAAATGAGCTTATTTCATTCATTGTTCAAATATTAACTGAACTAGGCATGCATCCCTTTCAATAGATCTAACATCAATACCTTACAATAAGAACAACCTATGACCTGATGCTAAAAATATACCGAGAATATAGGTCCGTATTTGCAATTATAATATTTTAAGCCTTCGGTGCTTTCAAGTTACAAAATGACAATGGTCATTCTTATTCTAAGATATTGATACACACGTGACTATTTAACAAAATGTTCTTTCGTTCCGAAGAATATAAACTATGTTGTAATCAAATTTGCAATGTATAGGAACTTTCATTGTGTAAATGCAATTCCATTGTAGCGTTATATATTCCATTCCCTACGGTCATTACTTAGGCAAACTACCTCTTACATTATTGCCATGGAAACGTTATTACTGCTGAAAATATTTTCTCCTAACAATGTATGGTATATATGGAACAAACTTTGAGCGGCGGAGCGGTTATGGTAGCATTTCTCGAGACTTTTTCACATTAAAAAAATAATTAATGATAATCAGTAAATATTAATAAATTTTCCAGATATAAAATAAACTTATATTATTACAGATGTATGTATATATATATAAATCTTCAGATGTAAAAATATTATCAAGAGAGAGATCATGTTTTTAGCTTCTATCATATACAGTTTTCTTAATCATTAAATCCCAGGAAAAATCCATCACTTTTTTGTTGTAAATTCGAATCTTAATTAAAATTTTTAGATTACAGTTAATATTTAGCAGTAAAAAAAAGTTGCTCTTTCTAAAAATCTTTTTTTTTATGTATAAAAAAGATAGCAAAAAAAGTAAATAATCGCTGCTTATAAATATTCAATAATGAAAAATTTCGTCCATTTTTTTTTTAAGAAAAATTAGTTAATAGATCATTCAAATAGTTTATAAAAATTTTGATTAATATCCGAGTTGCAATAGTTTAAAACAGAAAAGCGCGGGGTTTCCTGAGACTGACAATGAGTTACGATTCAAGCAATATGCTTCAATATTTCCAAAATTTTAAAAGCTTACTTTTAGCTACACCACAGTACAAATTACGATCTTGTCATATGAATATATAATAACATGATTGCTGCATTAATAAAGATATTTAGATATTTATAAAAATTGATGAGTAAATAATCCAATGCAAAATATATATTTTTTCAATAAATCTGTATCTAATTGAAGTAACCTGTAACAACTAGTTGAGAAATAATGTACTTTCTTGCGGTTTATTATTAAATCTATTCATATTTAAATTGCAACTACTCTACTCGCTACCAAATACCGGCTGCGTCGCTGTCAAATCATAATCTATTAATTGATATTTTCATACGTAATATACGAATATAAAAAAAATTTGCTAAATGTAATTGCTGGATATCCAATGCAATAATGGATTGAATCCATTCCCTAACTACACACCCTCTACTTTATAAAACCCTTCCCTGAGGATCATGAATATCCAGCAATTGGGCAGAAATGCTATCTACTAGTCTAATAGCAATGGTTAGCCTATTTCAATCATTTCTGCATCTTCCATGTTGGTATGGCCAACTACATTGTACCTAAAAAAAATTTGTCGCCCACATTGTTTTTAATCTGATAATTTTAGAATACAAAATTGTATATTATAAAAAAGCATTTGAAATTAAAATATTTGTAACTGTTATATTCTTACGTGTGACTTGGTAAATTGTGGAAATGAAGATGCGTCGTTCGAGGTGAAAAACCACGAGTTGCTTTACGAGGACTTCTGGCTTTTATAACTCGTGGTGGTGACATAGTACTTAGATGGTATTTAGATGGTTGAAGAATCACATCTTCCAATATGCTGGGCGCTACGTACGTAAATCCCTAAAGAAAGTTCATGTTATTAAGAAATTATATTCATAATGATTGATTAATGTATCTAAGTTAAATTTCAAAATGTTCTTTCCGAAGAAAACTTTACTCAAAATATATAATACATGTAATGTATACTGTACTATATCGAGTCAAATTTTTCTCGGAGAGGATGTTTTGGAATGTAGCTCTAAACATGTAAGTCCAGGAAGGAAAATTCACCTGGAACAGTCCATCAGCTGATTCGCTCAAAGTATAATCAACTGGAGAATCTATTGGTGCCGAAGTAGTAAATTTCTTATCAAATTGTGATACATCTTCTGCGCTAGATAAATTTGGTTTAAAAGGAGGATGTAATTGTCGAGTTATAACTTCATCCCAATTGATATGTTTGAAGAATTTATGCGCCTTTACTTCTTCTCCATCTGACGAAGCAGATCCCAATCTTTGCACAACTTGCCTCTATACATAAAAAAATTATGCATTTGTAATAAAATATTACAACATATTCTTCTTTAAATAACATTTCAAGATAAGGATATTTACAGTGATTAATTTACGAAGCACTAACCTTCAACAATTTCCGAATAAGATCCTTAGCATCGGCCGTTAAATATTGTGGGAAAGTTAATTTGCTACGTAGAATCTTGTCAATAGTTTTTTTCCTACTATTTGAGGTAAATGGTGGCTAAAAATTTAGCAAATGGTAACATAAATATACATATTCTTTTATTTATTTCATAAACCAGTACTCATATTGATTCTCATTTCAAGACAGTCTAAGATAATATTTTAAGGTACTAAAGCCTGTTTTCATAACATATGATTAACCAAAAGTTAAATTAACTATAACTTACAAATTAATACATACTCTCATAAGCTTAAATGGTTAACTAAAGATTACCCATGTACATACACATAGTTTCAAACTTGTAAGTTTATTTAACTTATAAGCTTAGAAAAAAGTGTATTAGTTAATTTTCAAGCTATAGTCAATTTAACCTTTTGGTTATCGAAAATTATACTGTATTATATAATTGCAAAACCAGTTTTGGGCAGATTGACTATGTGCATTCCACGTAAAACACAAGGAAAAAAATCATATATTATAAAAACAAGTCTAATACAACTCTGTGATTGGTTGAGAACATCTTAAGACGGTATCTAAGATTTACATATAAGAACCGATTATAAATACTGGTCTAGAGTCTACACATATAGTGACAGCAAGTATACGTACAGCTCCTGTAAGCATGTCATATGCTAAAGTTCCCAAACTCCACCAATCTACTGCTTTCCCATGTCCACTTCTTGTTAAAATTTCAGGTGCCCTGAAATAAGACAGTACAATACAAATTATAATCATAAAATTTCTAAATTATCACTCATTCTATGATATTTACATATATTCAATAGTCCCGCAAAATGTATGTGTAACAGCACCCTCTTGAATGTGCTCTTTACACAATCCAAAATCAGTCAGCTTAATGTGTCCATTTACGTCCAATAGAACATTTTCTGGTTTTAAATCTCTGAAATAATTACCCCGATAAGTAAATTTTAAAAATACTGCCTATGTTATGCCATTAAATGTATATTTTATATCATAATACTTTTACATTATAATTTAGGAATAATTTTTGTAATACAGATTAAATTTGATTTCTTGATATATAATTATATTTCTAAATGCCTCAAATAATACAGCTAAAATATTTTTCTAAATTATTGAACATTTTTTCAAATTTATTTTGCAATTATAAACATCAAAGTATTGTCATGTTATTATATTTGCATCTATTTTTGTAAATATACCTATAGAATTGCAAATCATAATTTTTATGGAAGATTTTTATATAAATTTCATAAATATCTTATCGGGGTATAATCTTTATTGAATCAAGAATGCATATAGATAGAAAGTGTTAATATATATAATGTTAAAATATAATTTAAGGTTAATATAAACATATACATAGATATCAATTGTAATCTTAAATTATATTTTAACTCTTGATGCTTGTACAAAATTTATTAGAAAAAATACAATACCTGTATATAATTCCTTGCAAATGGAGATGTTGCAGAGCTAATATGATTTCACATAAATAAAAACTGCAAAATAAATAACGTGTGTAATACAAAATGTTGGATATATCTCTGTAAAATGTAATTAGAAACGTTTCCATAGTTCACTCACCGTGCAGTGTCTTCCAGAAAAATTCCTTCGTTATTTAAATGTCCAAACAACTCACCACCACACATATATTCCAATATCAGATATAATTTATGACCAGTTTGGAAAGCGTACTTGAGATCAACAATAAAAGGATGCTGCCAAATGCAAACATAAATGTATGAATTAGTATTTTGGATGAAATACAATGAAAAAATGAGAAAAAGTATTATCTTTTTCATATACGTACTACTGAACTTATATACGTATAAGAATGTTTATTGAATTTTAAAATATTCCAAATTTCAATATATAAATTATAACATATGAATATAACTAACCTTTATAGACTCCAAAATGTTCCTTTCAGCTCTGGTGTGAGCTGTATCCTTCTGATTCCTTACAATCAAAGCCTTGCGTAATACCTGTTTCGAGAATGGGCACAAAAAATTTTCTAAATAATCCAAGCTAACAAGATAAAAATATTTATTGGAGAAAATCATATAAAATTATATATCAATTAGAGAGAGAAAGAAAGAGAGAAAGAGAATAACTAATAACACTGCTATTTTAGAAATGCAACTACAAAAAGTAATTATGTTCACTCTGCAACAATTAAAAAGTAAAATTTCTAACAAATAACAAAATAATTAACGTAATTTCATGTTAATCTTTGTTCACGAAGGACTTGCTGATTAAAAAAAAAATTTTTTTAAATAAAAACAAAGCAATTATTTTTGCACATCAGTACGTAATACGAGACGATGAGACAACGTTCTTAAATTTCGAATGTTAATTCTCTCTGAAAAGCACTTTTTACATATTGCTTATTTGGCAAACATGGCATATGTTCCGGGATAAACAATCACATTGCATAATTATACGCGATGGACTTCGATACCTTCATAGCGAAGATCGTGCCGCTGTCGTTTCCCGTTATTTTGCGTACTTGAAACACCTTGCCGTAGCCGCCTTTCCCGATAACCTTGCACAACTCGAAGTCCTGCGGGCCGACCTTCTCGCGCGAGCGATTGACATTCTGTTCCGATATCGACACTGTCTCCACCACGTCCGATGAGCTATAGGAGCGAGAGAAAGAGGATTCGTTTAGAAAACGATGCCAGAGGAAGGTGCGAAAAGAAGTCCCGCGGGCGTGCGAGCGGAACACGCGCGCAGATCTACTCACTTTACGATCTCATTCACGTTCAGCGCGACGCATTCCTCCTGCGAAAAGGAAAACAGATGCGGCGTTACTGAGATGGGAAGAACACGTGCCGCGATCGCGACAGACGCGGAGGTCATGGGAATTCCCGTCGGGTGCGGGAGGGAAGCATTCGATCGGGGGGACAATGTCAATTACCGCGTCGATCTCGATGACGTCGTCGTCCTCCGACTCGTCCCTGTGCGGCAGCCCCGCGTCCTGCAGCTCGATGTCGAAGATCGCCGACATCGTGGTCGTTGTCCGTACCTGTCTGGCAACACGGACTGGGAGTAGACGCAAGCCGGATCACTCTCGCGTCGCGCGCGCGATGTCAACACATGAAATCTGACAGACCGTGCGCGGTGCGCGAAGCAGCAGCAAGCAGCAGGCCACCCAGGCACGAGCGGGGAACGTGAAGCCGCGCTCGACGATCGCACGCCCTCGAGACTCGTTCGCGGATGATCGCGGAGTGACCAGTGACGAACAGAACCGGATTCGTGGAACGGCCCGTGGAACTCCACTCTGCTCCACTCCTGTCGCAACTGCACCGACCGAGGTGGAGGGAGAAGAGAACACGAACGTGCCGGAGCCAATCGCGCGGCGCGTTGCCACGCGCGAAATTCGAACGCGGTGCATTCTCGAATGATTCGAATTTGTCACGAAAGAATACGATTGGCACGTCGTTTTTTTTTCCTAGAAAGAAAGTACATTCCTTTGTTCCTATTAAGCAAAAACAAAAAAAAATACAAAAATTTGTAATAAAGTTTTTTCTGAAAAGTGCAACAACTGCTCGCTACAGTTGTCTTTTCGTCGAGATTGAAGCAAATTTCACAAAATTCTCATTATGTTTACTAAACTCTCGATTTGTTAGAAGATTGAAAACATGCGTTATAAAGGAATAGTGAATCATAGAACATAGGAAAGGCGGTTGAACTTTGATACTCGCATTTAAAATATTATTGTCATCACTGTTCAAAATCAACGATCGCTGTCGATCTTTTGTCACGAGATCTTTGTTTAAAGAAGTCAATTCGAGCTTTAATTCTTTCTTTCTCTCTTTGTTTGCCGAGAGCGGCCTCAAGTTCTCGGAACGTAAATGCGTCATACGCTCGAAAAAAGACCGCCGCACGCGAGGCACCTATATAGATCGCGCGCTCCGCGATTGTGCAACTTGGTGAAATCGCGATCGCGTCGAGTTTTGTCCGGCCGACTGTTTATCGTTGCTCAATAAAAGAATTGTTAAAAACGGTGATTTATTGCGATGCAATTCGATTCGGTTATCGCTTGTCGTAATCGCGTAAACTCAAGACAAGATTACGATGACGATGCACGTATACTAATCGCAGATAAATGGAGATAATGTAGGCGGACACCTCCTACGGGCGATAGAGTTTCATACGTTTGCCCGTCCGTTCTTCCTAATAGGCGCGTACGTCGGGCCCGATTTGCCAAAAATGGTTCAGCGTCATCACGTGCGGGGATACGAAAACTTTCTCAAGTATATGGAGGACCTAAAGGCCACGACGCCAATTTACGTGCTGTATACCGGCACGAAGCTGCCGGACACCGGCGAGAGCTGGTGCCCGGACTGCGTGGAAGGTGAGCGAATCTCTTTCTCTCTCTCTCTCTCTTCCACTTTCGCGCGTCCCGACATAACCTAAAACCCGCGAGTCCTTATCTCCTCGGATGGGTCGAGTACGTCGGCAATTTTGCGAGATGCCCGTTGTGGATTTTATCAACAGAATGCCAACGAAAATGTAACGGAATACAATGGTAAATTAAGCTGGGGACACCGCCATTTTGTAATTGTTTAAATGATATATTTTTTATGTAAGCAAAGATCTGTCAGAAACGAATTCTGTAAAGTATTTACTATACTATACATTTTTCGTTTGTCATTTGAATACTGTTTCTAGTCCGTACTTCCGTAGTGGTCCGTAGCTCATCTTGTTAGAGCGTAGTGACCTTTCAATGTATTTCTGTATAATTGTAAAAAAGCGCACACAACAATGCTTTTTTTACGATTATACAGATATACGGGACAATTTAAACGCCAGTTCCGAACGGCCTAATTTGGAGAGGTTTCTCTTGGATATTCTCGGTAGTTTGCCATTGCCCTCCGAGAAGTAGCGATCGAATAAAGTCAGATGTTTTTCTAATCAATAAGATTTGAACCCGAATCTTCGGCATAGAGAGCAGACGCACGATTCTCGGTGCCACGATTACTACACATCCCGAATGATGAATAATGTCCTAAATTTGTCAGATTTATTGAAGTGTCCTCTGTCAATTTAGAGCTGGGCGGATTTTGCCGTGTGGCAACTTTCTTAAATTGAATTTTAATGATATGTTAATTGTTGTGCGTTCTATAATTAAATCAACGTTGACATTTCTATGTTGACTTTCTAAATACCAAAAAAAAAGGAGGAACAATGTGATTAATGATGAAACAATGGTAGCGTAAAAAAGACAGTTGTTTCTACATAACATCAAAAAGAAATTGTTATTTAGGAATTTCCTATTAAAAGAAAAATAAGATTGTTAAGAAATCTGTTTGATAGAAACATATTTGATATATCTTTGGCGGTTTAGGTTTAAATGATGAATTTATTATCTTTTTATCTATGTGTATGTATAAATCATTGGATTTTAAATTATCTTTTAATGTATTTACTTAGTATTTATTTATTTCAGCTGAGCCATTTATTGAAAAGGGTTTTGAAGCAGCACCTGAGAATACACTATTGGTAATAGTGGAGGTTGGGGATCGGCCGTTGTAAGTTTATAAAATATATATTTAAATATCTCATACTTTTGCAACTGTTATTTTTACATGAAATGTCATGAGCAATATTATGCAGTAATTGTTTAAAAAACTATAATATGACACAATATAAAAAAAATAATGTATACATGAAAGAGAAAGTTTTAAATATCTTTAATATATAGTGAATAAGTTTTAAAGATATAGTGAATAAAGTTTTAAAATATCTTTTATACGCTATCCTAGCTGGAAAGACCACAATTGTCCATTCAGGACAAATCCTGTTACCAAGTTGAAGGTCTTGCCAACTCTAGCTAGATGGGGAACTCAGAAACGTTTAGAAGGTGATCAATTACTGAACCTTGAGCTTATCGATATGTTACTAACAGATGAAGACTAAAAGTACTTGTAATATATGCTTTTCTTTATTTTCTTATAAAAAGTATATATATCTTGATTTATAAACGTACATAAACGAGCATTTTTGTATTGTATGTTTATTCTTTTCATATAATCACTATTCCTTCCGTTACCCTTTTTTGAAACGAAATATCAGAACTACAAATAACGATCATCTAAATTAAAATAATAGGATATATTTACTTTTTTATGCATTTACCTGCATATATATCATTGTAACTAAGAATTACATAATCTTTCGAGCAATAAGGATATAAGGAAAAAAGAACTGCCGAATAAATAAACAATTAAGATACTGCAATCAAATCTATAAATTGTAAAGAATTCACCTTGTACCTAAATTTACTATAAAGCTTTAACATGATATCCTTCCAAAATTTAATCTGTTACAAATAAAAAATATCAGAAACTAATTACTATAAATTTCCTAAAAGATGATCCCTTTTATGACATAATTGTTGCCGCTTCTCTCGCCGGTGGTAGCATACGTACGGAATAATGAACTTTTTTATTTCTTAGAAAACTGTATGTATTATCAAAAACAACGGAATCTGGAACAAATAAAATTTAAATAATAATAATAATGAGCGAAACTAGACCGATATACGAATAACACAAATAGGGGAGAAAATGCCTATTTTAATTTCAATTTAGGACTGCGTTTTAAGACGTTTCAAAACCAACGAAATTGTTGGTGTTTACAGAACTGAAAAATGTATATTTGTAAGCTCAAAAAATAATATTAAACATAAAGATCCGTTTTGACCAAATACGACATTTTCTCTTCTATTTATGTTGAAATTTAAGGAAATATTATCGTTATCTGAAGTGTTTTCCGAGCGCTATGTGCTTACATGTCGTCTGAGTTTCGCAGGTTAATATCCCAATTTCGTCCGACTGGTGAGATGCGACCCTTCGGATAGGTATAACTTCTGTTTTTATACCGTTAGTAGCATCCTTCTTTAAAATTCCGAATTTAATGTCGTGACCTTCGCTTCGAAATTCCCAGCTGAATACAAAAATATAAGTTGTGAAAAGAAAGTTTTTCTTTGATAAATTTGTTATAAAACATTCATTACCTTAAGATAGAACCCACTTCAGGTGCAGAAATATCGAATTCTAACTTCCCTCCCTTTCGAACGACGACAGTAGTATAATCCTCGTTTGGTTTATCCATATTATTGGTGTACAATTCTTTAGGTACTTTACCACCTTGACAGATCTGGTAACAATTTTTACTATTATTCTCCGAAACAGGAAATAATATATATTTTACATTTAAAGAGAACCAAGTAAATTTATTATTCCAAAATGAATAAATGTGTTTTATAAACTCTCTAAATCGGAATTTTATTGATTTTAGTGCTATTTATAACTCAATATCAATTAATTATATTAATTAATGATGCACTGTCTTTCAGTGATAATGCAGTAATTACCGAAAAATAATGAGAGTACCTTTTTTTTAATCGGAATCACTGAAAGATAGTGAGTACACATAGAAAACTACTAACAAAAAAAGCGATTGCTTAGTTTATTTTTTTTTAGTAAGTAACAGCAATCTTGAACAAAGAATATTTTCTTAATAAATGTCATAAGATATATTCATCACAAATTGTAGAAAAACTTATTATTATATATTAAAAGAAAAGAATTTATACATTTTTTCCAAGAATATTATAAAATTATATCGAAGATAAATTAAACTAATAAATCAAATTCTTGTTTTATTTTAATATTTTTGAATGAAATATTAAATTATTAGGATTTGGAATATATTTTGAATAAATTTGATGCTTATGATTTATGATAGTTTTGTGAATATATGAACTTATGATAATTACTAAAAATTGAGTAATTACTTTTCTTAGCACAAAAATAATATTTTTCTGCATATACTCATTTATAAGTTAAAAATATAGCACTGCAAATCAGCGAAATAATACACTGATTCTGATTCAGAGAGAGAGAGAGAGAGAGAGAGAGAGAGAGAGAGACAAAATACAAGAGTTTGGAATAAAAAGAGTTAATTCTTTAGACAGATGAGATTTTAGAGTTTCTTTTAATGAAAATAAGGAAAAATATTAATTTCAGATATTAACATTCAACTTAAGGAGCAGTTAAACATTACACTGAAAAAACAGTTTGATAATAGCTATCAAATGTTGAATGAAATAATACCAATTAAATATAATATTTTACTAAATAATCGAATATTTAACTTATTTCACTCAACATTTAGTAACTACTGCCAAACTTTTTTTCAGTATACATACAAAACTTCATATATTCTACTGATATCTTTATCAAATAACTGTCTGATTAATTTTGAAAGCAATTAAGTTTACTTTTGAAGTGTATCTTGGGTTGCCATCTGGGTCTGTTAGTGTTCCACCATAATGGGCAGGTAATTGATCCTTTGGTACGAGTTCGAGAATTGCTGGTTTCCATTTCGCTGGGTCTGCTTTGATGATTTGCATTTTCGATATTGTATAGTCGTCCATGAATTTCTTAATAATGGAAAAAGCGAAAGCGAATACTTTTGGAGCTGTAACAATGTACACAAAATAGCTCGTTTTTCATTTCTAAAAATTTTCCGAAATAGCCTATTTTAAATCAGCAAAACAATGCATCATCTCGGAAGGATTATTCTATGAATTTTTATTCAATAACATCTTTTCTCCTGTCATACTGATGACTTGTGAGTTATTCATTTGCCAAACAAATATTAAAAGAGCTATAGAAAAAAAAAGAAATAATCTATAAAGCTTAACATACTAAATGACGAGTGATTGATGATTGACTTTTATTTAGATCTTTTATTTCAACTATATAAAGAGAAACGGAATCGTAAAATATATCATACAGGAGATCGGGACTATTCGAAACACTTTTTGTTCTTTTGCATCTCCTGAGTCTTGTATTCATTAAAAAAAAAGGTAAACGGTTTGAAAGATTGAACCTTTCTCTTCACAATGCTTTTATAGATAGAAGACTGAAATGTATTTGAACTACATATAAAAATGTTAACCAGTGCCAAGTGTTTTGAATAGTCCCGAGCCCGGGGTAATTCGAAGCTAGTTCGGGAATATTCTGAAATTTATGTTTTAAGATGAAAAAATGTAAAAAAAAATATTTCTATACAGATAAAAAAGATATTTCCATTTTTCGAATTGCCCCATCTTTCGAATAGCTCTAATCTCTCCTATCATATTTGTAACTAAGCGAATTTTTTTCGCATAACTTATTGTAGTTATCATGCTATGATTCATTGATGGCCCAAATGGCCTGGATAAAAAATTAAATCTTAAATAGTCGTAGCATATAAAATATAAAATATATTTTATATATTTGTATAATTCTTTTTTTTACTTCATAAGCAGTTCTTTTAAGGCAGACAAAGAATATCCACATCTATTTTGTTGCAAGTACCAACGTATAACAAATGGACTACTATGATTTGTTCCCTCCGATTTCGATGAATTTGATATATTTTATGGTATTACTCTTTCACATCAATTAAGAGTAAAGCTATTTGATGCAACACCCAAAGTCATGAGAAAAATGAGTTTAAAATTTTTCTGTTTGTTACATTTCAATTTGTTAATACATTGTCAGTTAACAGTCGTTAGGGAAAACTTCAACTCATTTTTCTCGTGAAAATGATTGATTATTGCATTGAGTAGCTTTACCTTTGATTAGTGTGACATTAGTATTACAAAATATATAAAATTCATTAAAATGAGAAAGAACACATCCCTTGTAAAATTACGATATTGTTATACTTTAAAAACTTACCGTTTATCAAATAGCACATCTTTAGAATTTCGGGATAATTTGCCTCGTACATTTGAATGAAAGTAATGATCAGTTCACCAGCTGCAACACGGTACACACCGATTAGACGATAATAGAAAGGTATACGGCGGAGTGTCATGAAAACAAGCGTAACTTATTGAATCCTAAATTTAATTGTACATATACAGGGTATTGAAAAAAAGGGTCATATATTTTGATAGCATGTAGTATTGATCAAAACAAGAAAAAAAGGTTTAATTAACATTGGTCCTAAGACTAATATCTTCAAAGATACAAGCTATTTTGTTATTTGAGCTCTTTGTCATTTTCTTATTAGTCGTGTCATCTTTAAAATGTAATGAACAAAGGAGTAAAGGAGAATGGGGTACAATGGGAATATCTTTTTTCTAGGTATCTTAAAAAATAAAAAAATTAACACACAAAAAGAGATAAAGAAACAATTTTTGTTTTAATATGAAATGTAATCATTTATCTTCCGTAGAAAAAACTGAAGTAAAGAAACTGAATGTATGATAACAAAATAAAAATTTTTTTTTTACAAAAAACAAAAAGTTTTAATGCTGACTCGGCATTAGAGGAGTTGCTCTCTATCAAAATATGTGACCCTTTTTTTTTCAACACCCTGTATTTTTACCTGGTTTCCACAAATACTGCTTAAGATTAAAATCTTCCATATCAAAAATAACAGTCACTTGATTGGCGATCTGTCCATGTGTCTTGGCTTGTTCCCTGGCTATATTTAAATAATCATCTAATAATTTTATCATAATTTTGACAAAATCCTTCTGCGATATTACGTGCAATGTTCCGTACATGTCCATACCGGCAAATGGTACAATGATCACTGCAAAAGTAATATATATAATTATATTATATAATTAAATCTTTAACATTATAAATGCAATTACACGTGCGCGCGATATATGTATGCTTAAAGATGAGAACAATATTTTTTTTAATTAATTTTTTTAAATTAATTTGAAATTTATATCATAAAATTATTAAAAACAGAAGGAGGGGGAAGAAAATTGGAAGAATTAATTAAAAGCAATATCATTTCGAAGTAGCATAAAATCGCGGTCATGGTCTTCCCATGTTATGCACGTTTCTTGCGAAGGAAAAGTACTCTTGACAGTTATATTAGACAAAGGCCTTGACCGGATTCTTTATCAAAATATTGAAACCTGCGTTTCAGGTCCTACTATTAATGTGTTGAATTGATGTATTGAATGAAGCAGAAATATCTCTAGTAAAAAAGATATACACTCTGTAATATCATTATTTTTTAAGGAAAATTGAAGATATTAATATTTGGATTTTTTGATAGAATAGTTTTTACTAATATACGTATTACTTTAGTTCTTATAAAAAATTAAACATGTGGTAGGGTCAGTCAATGAACAAATAAAAAATTGAACTAGTCAATGAACTTATAAATGAAATTTTAATATAATTATATTTTTAAATAAAAAATAATATTTTAATAAAATGTTTATGAAAATTAGATCATAAAAAATATAATTAATTCGCAATTTATTATTTTAAAGTTTTATTATTTTAATAATTTTTTAAACATAGTCATTTACTGATGATTGTTCAGCGATTGGTGCAGTGATCCTACACCGGTTTTTTTTCTAGTTCATTGTTACGTTGAACGAAGTAGAAACATTCTTAAAAAGGATATTTGTTTCTATTATCATATCTAGGTTTGTGTGCTTCTTCTATTATGATATTGATAGTATTAAATTTATGAATAGAATGTTTGTTCATTTGATACAATACTCTTTTGATTATTGTTATTCTCGGATTTCTCTTTCACAATATTTGTAATATTTTGAATAATTAAACCTCTGTTTATCTCATTCAGTTAATACATCCGTTGTTTACAATACTTTTTTTTACAATAGATATTGACAGATATACCTTTGCAATACGAAGCCATAAATATTATAATGTAAAGCAACTGATAGATTTACAATTCGAAGATCAACTCGTATCATACAAAAGTATACAAAGAGTCTTTACCTGGTGCTCCGTCTTTGTCGAATCCGCTTAGTCCGTGAGGAAGAAAAGGTTTTATTTGTTCAGGAATATTCCAATTAATCAAATTATTGGCATCCCAAGTTTTTCTCCATTGCATCGACTGTGAATAAAAACTTCGTAAACATTTCTTTATCGGCATATTATTATTACAGAAGATAATGTTTCGCGTTGTAATCAAAATTATCAGATGTTTTTAATACGCATTTTTGATTACTATATTGCACAAACATGTATTATGTTATATAATATATCTATACCGTTATTTTTATTCTGATCAAATTTTAATCAATTTTAAAATCTAATTAAGATATTTTTTTATTTCTCTTGTTTTTTGCGCGACAGTGTAAAATAAAAAAATATAACAGTACAAATGCAATATAACGTTTATTATTACAGTCTAAAATATTTTCATATGAAATCTTTTTCTTCATAAAAATAACGTATTCATTTTGCTGTGAAAATTAAATTTTTCTTATGAAAAACGATAATAGACTAATCAAATATTAACTAATTATTGTTCGAAAAAGATAATATATAGCAGAAACTGTACTACGTTGCATTTCAAATAAATTAATATTAATAAAAACAATAAAACTTTATAATATTGTTAAAGTATGCCATTCAAATATTTAACTTATCATAACTTAAATAAGCTAAAAACACGTTTGAATTTAATATGAAATTATATTATATTAGTATAATATGGTGTAAACATTATTATTGAATTTAGTATAAGAAATATCACATATATGGTTCATTTTTGGTTCATCCAAATATAACATTTGTGAAACTGAACTTAATGTGAAAACGATAATCTAAAATGATTTCATCGTTCTGTGCAATAAATTGTTTTATTTTATCCGTGTGTGTAATGTATCTTTTCAAAATAATACGGCTTGTAGGTTTATGTGTTACGATATAACATGTGCCGTTGAAACGACTTTAGTTGGTGCAAGATGCTGATGTTGAAAGAAATATCTCTCACAATTTACAGTTAACGATTTCAGGAATAGAAAGTGAGAAAGGGTAATTTCCTGAAGAAATTACTTCCAAAGATACTTAGCCGTATTATAGATCCCCGGTTTTCAATCATTGTGAAACTTTTCGACCCGAGAATATGGATGGTGACTTCGTCGACGTTTGGAGAATCAGCACATTACTTTCAACTGGTAAAATGGCACGTACAGAGAACAACTTTCTATTTCATATAAAACATCTTCGAGAACAACAAAAAAGCGGGACTCTCTACGTTAATCATAATTCTCAATATCCGACATAAACCAGGAAGGGTACTTTCTTTAATTTATTGTGAAAATTAACTGCGATCAATTTGAATGATGTTAGCGAATTATTCGATCCTTACGTAAGAAAAGATAGATAAATTATCGTCTTTTCATTTCTTGTCTTGCAAAGCATTAAATATAAAATATATAAATAAGAAATTTTATTTAATAAAAGAATGTTCACATAAAGGAAATTTTAAATTTACATTTATCTATCGTCGTTTAATTTATGATATTTTGAAGGTGATCCGTCTTAACATTCTTGACTCACATTTAATTCTAATCAATAGAACTCACTCGCGAAGATGATTGAAGATTTCTCATGGAGATACAACAAAAGAATTCTCAAGGCGCAGCGAGCTGTGACACGACTCGCTAAGCTTACGCCTGCCGCGTTAATATTTAATGACTCGCGAGCAATTCACGTAGCAGAGAAATTTAAAAGACTCGGTGACCATATCCGGAACGTGTTTCACCAGACTTTCTCAATTGGATTCGCCTGCGTTTTGTGTAATGTGAATAGTGAGCCTAATCTGAAGGAACGGTCGAGAGAGGTTGAATACGTAACCGTCATCAAAAACCGTGTTGAATACATGTATTTGATTTATCATATTAATGAAATATGAAATTGTAAGATTGAGATATTTTAAATAAGTTTCTTGCACGGTTACTTACGTCTCTCAGCATTTTTTCCGCCGCAGTAGGATCCCATTTTCTCGCTAGAAAAAAAAAACAGAAATATGAATTTATTTTAGCTTACATGACGCGCGCACGCGCACGCACACACGCACGCACGCACGCACACACACACACGCGCGCGCGCGCGCAATATATATAGTATTTTATAATATATTTATGAGAACTCTCATTTTGGTTTATCAGTGAAAAAAGTATTGCTCTGTATATCTACAATATTTAGTGCAATTTGTTAAAAGCATCAATATTTAAACAAGAATGCGAGTATATTATTTGGAGCGAAAATATCATGTAATTTACAAGTATATAGCAAATAAAATATAATATTATATAATTATGAAGTAGAATTAGCTCCACAACAAATAAATCAAATTAAATAAATATAACAGCCGCGTTACGAATCTTCACGATTATTAGTGCAACGAAGATGAAACAAGTTTTCCACATAAATTATACATGTACATAAATTATATTTAATTAAATATATTAAGAAAGTGTACGGTCATTTCGATTCTGGATCTTGAAGCTTTTTAGTATAACAGTATAACTAAAACATATTAAATATTTGACGATAACGACTATAATCGCTCTTTATAGCGATGTCTAGAAAGATGCAGGTCAATAAGATGGTCAAAGTAATTAGGAAACTGCCGTTAAATCTTAAAACGAAATATTAAATCATCTAATAAATAAGAACCGATTAATAATATTATTTAATTTACACCGCATTGAAATAGAGACCGCATTGGCAATTAAGTATATGTTTGATTTCTTTGATTCTCAGTCTCTATTCCACTCTATTACATTGTTCATTGGCGACACGTGAATTTTACAGCAATTTGCGTGACTTACAGTTCTGAAAATAACTACAATAACCGGAAACTGATAATTTTGAGTTTCCACGATTTTCGTAGCTCGGTTTCGAAACAGTTGAAATAACTGTGTTAAAAAAAACTGTTTCTTAACACACATACACATATACAAGTACATACAAAAGTAGGAAACAATAGTCGTCACGAATAATTAATTTCTACGTGAATATTTCTTACGATGCGCATGACTGCGCTACGTACACATAATACAGGACAACATTTATCGTAATTACGGGGCATATCTTACAAGAGAGTAGTATTAATTAGTTATCAGGGGGTAGAAGGCGGAGAGAACTGTACCTCTCAACCAACGAAGCAGAAAGTAATCATCGTGTTGCGGCTGTAAGATATCTTGCACGGACCGCCGAAACTGCAAGAAAGAAAAGAAAGGAAATGTAGATCTGCCTTGTTTACTTTTTATGTATTATATAATATTTTATTGTTGTTAAAACGTTCGCTCGCACAATTTTACGATTTATGAGATGCGGTTATTATACCTTCATTGATTGATATGAGACACGAAGAAGAAAATTACTTTGTAAAAATATATGATGTGTACATGTGCGTGCGTGCATGTGTGTTTGTGCATAATGTATTTACACAATCGAGGTATAAATTTTTCCAGAAACAGTGGCGCATTATTTGCTTTGCGTCACCGGAAAATTTTCTTTGCATACAATTCCTAATTACAATTTACAGGAAACATATACTATTGCGTTGATGATGTATAAATACGCGAGAAAGTGAAATTTCCTTGTTAACTTCTATAATTATCAATGCTCTCTAAGAGGAAGAGAGAGAAGTCTGTATCAACATGTTATTTTATGAATCTTTTAATCGTACTACTTTTACTCAAAACTATAGGAAAATCACGAGCAACGCAGACTTTGGTGATAATGTTATTAATATTTGCATATTGTATACGTTATTTATTTTAAAAAATAATTTTTTTTAGAGAAGTCTGCAATTTTTATCAAATGACAGTGTGCGATAATAAACTGACACGTTAAAATTTTTTATGATAATTTTAAGAGGATGTAGAGCGCCAAAAGTGTCCTACACTTAGAAATTTTTTTAAAGAAAACTGCTGCACTTGTCTTAGTATGCTTTTATACTTGCACAGGTTTAGTGAATATTTACAAGTGTTGGCATGACCATGTTATTAGCTTTATGCTATCTAAATTTAAAAACACATTTTTACACAATTAAAATTATTGCGATATTATAAATTTAACTATTTTTTCATACATGTTAAATTTAGTCAATTTTGTTAAAAAATCGATATTTTACGGTTTTTTGAAATCGTACCATTTTAATAATTTGTAATAGATTTTTCAATTATCCTAGTTTTAATTCTTAGTTTGTGCGATAAATATGTATTTTTCATATACGCAAACGTTAAAGTTGATAGCTTCATGTAGCTTCTAAGAAATTATTTAACTTGAAAAATGTGTTTATTTTCAAATTTACGTAATATAAGAACTACGTAATACATATTTAGCCATACAAAAATTTGTAGATATTTACTAAATATATGTAAAAAAATGTGTAAAGGCGTAGAAAAAAATATGTGCAACAGTTTCCTTAAAAAATTCTAAAAATAAGCAAATTTTGTCATGCTTTAGACTAGAAAAAAAAAACACCTTAAAGGTAACCTAATGATATAGTTTTGCTCGAAGATGTAATTTTTAAATAATTATACGTAATTTTCTACGTATGCAATTTAATTTGTTTTTTGAATCACAATTCAGTTGATATACAGAGTAAGGAACAAGTATACAACTGGTAAAATATCTCTAAATCAGTCAAGGCATTTGACAAAACAAATGAATCAAATGAAAGTGGTTTGGTATGAAGGGGAACAAATAATGATGTTATAAAATCAATGTTCGGAAAATTCATTTTTTTCAAGGTCATCTTCATTTTTTTTTGTCATTGTCATTTTTTTAATGGGAGGAATTTTTATATAATTTCTCTAACTATATATAAAATCATTAAGGTAAAGTTTTCAAAAACTTAATAATTTACAAGATATTTTATATTATATGTCAAGATATGATATTATAAAGTATAAAATGTTTTGTAAACCATTAATCTTTCGATAAATCTACTTCAATATCATTCATTTTATGTGAAGAACAATTAGAGGAATCAATTATGTAAAAAAAACTACTTGATTAAAAAAATGGAGATAACCTTCATATAATTTTAAAAAATCTACTTTTTTTCAAACATTGATTTTACCATTATTTTTTAATAGAAATTGAACCTCATGTTTGTTTATTTATGAAATAGAAAAGTTGGCTTTCATGGCTAATAATATAACGTTCACTTTTCATATTCATTTCGGATTATTTGTATTTTTTTATTGTAGTTTGTTATTCAGTATATAGAGATCGTGTTCTGATATACACTATTAGTATTGAAAATAGTTCACTACATTATGTATATTATCAATTTTCAGTCACTAAATACATTTTTTATGCTAACTAATTCAATTGTTAGTGGCTAAACAGTAGCTAGATTATATTTTTTACGCTATCCACTATCATTTTTTGTGTGTGACAGCAGTTACGTCACAAAAATTGAATATCCAGTCAGTAACTAATGATGAGTTAAAAAACTGAATTTACTCGCTACTAACCAGCCATTAGGCTTTGAATCAGATCAACTAAATTTATTTCCAATTAATTAAAAGACTTTTAATTGGGGTGTAAAAATTATTTCAAATTATATGTATACAAAAAGTAAAAGTGATTATTCTCAGGTTAAATGAAGGAACTCTACTGATTATTTTAAAATTAAAAATTAAAATTATTTCGCGAAACATTCCGCTGTATATTGCGCATAACCGGTGAAAGTATTAGCGATATAGTGGAAATTTTTGCTGATTCTTGCGTAATAAAAAGATTATTATAGCACTGATCTCATTTCTTAATTAACAAAAACCGGTACAAAGTTTACAGCCATGAGCAAGAGGTTCGGAATTGGTCATATATCGCCACAGGTTAGCAAATAAACCAGTTCTAAAGAAATTTGACCTTTTTTATAATTCGTCTGTAATTTGGATGAATTTTTTTTTCTGCATGTATATGATACTTATTGATGTGTATGTGTGTATGTAACGACAGAGAAGTGTGTGTATGTGTACATACGTATATGTCAGTTAAAATAAATGACATATATCGTTTTATAAGTGGTTGATCGTGTTAGGTATGTAAGGACCGAAAAATTCTATCTTTCTCGTCTGTTCAGGTTACGGTGCGTCGATCGTGAAAATAGAAAACGCAAATAAGAACAAAACATAAATTTTAATTGGATTTTAGAGTCGCTCTCAACGTAGCCATTCTTTTCGCTATTCTTTTAAATTGTTTTTCTTTAATTGTAAGCAATCTAAAAAAATAAAAGCATCTTAACGATGTATCAAAATATTATCAAAAATTTTATAGGTTGTTCTATTATTACGTTTAAATATCCATATAAAATTTGAACATAATTCTGTTATTAGTTTAAATGTTGTTTATTTTTCGGTCGGTTTTTTCTCATTTTTTTTTATAATGTTAATTACATTCGTACATTTTGGAAAGTTCATTGAATACCCAATAAAGTTCACGCATGTTTAATCTTTGTCATAGCCAAGTTAGAATTGAAACTCATCGATATTTATAAAACGATAATAGTTACGACATAGTAAAAACGCAATATCTTTTCTTCAAAATTTTCATTGTTCTTATTAAGAATAAGTTTCATAAAGTGAAAGTAGAAATAGAATAGAAAGTGAAGATTGATCGTAAAGAATACCTTTTTAAAAGTAAATTATTCGGAACAAGTAATCGCGCACCTGTTTGGAAAAAAGGTCATCGCGAATAATTATAAAATATTGCATTATTTGCTACCAGTTTGTAGAAAGCATCAAAGATTCACTATAAAGCTACATTTCTTTGAAGCTAGTTATGATAGAGCTTTGTTATGGAACAATAGATTTGTATCTACACTTAAAAAAAACTTAACGCGGTTTTTGTGACGAAATCACGCTCATTAAACACGTGATAAAAAACGTCGTGCATATTTTCCGTGAAATTGCGAATGCACTAAAGATTTTCATTCTCTGAATTACATATGATGCTAAAACATGGAAAAGTACGTAAATACGTTTTTATTGGTTGTTATACTATTCTAATTAATGACATCATCATGCAATATCAAGAATATTCTTATACAATCATTACAAAAACTCATGATAAAAACTTCTACTAATCTTATGTCAGATTACATTACATAGAAATAATTTCAATATAGAAATATTTTTAAAAGGTTTTCGAAGATATATTACAAATATAAATTTTTTTTTTTTTTGTATTTACACGCGAATTTAAAAATTACAAAGTTAACGTTTAATTTTATTAATTGTAAAATATTAGCAAAGTAAAAATAAAAAATGATGTAGGCACTGAATGAAACAAAATAACTTTAATATTTTTCTTTATTCTGTATATTTTGCAATGGTTAATTAATCGCCTACAATTTCCATAAATTGTTAGATCTTAATTGCAAAGATACTTCATCAAAGCGAATATTATTTTCATAGTGTATTTAGTAAGTTTTGCGTTTCTTTCGACATGACCATTTTACTCTATCTCCATACATCAAATCAGTGACTTTTACTGCAAATTTCTACAGATGTTTCCACGGCATTTCGTACGATTGCTTCATTCGAACGAATCGAGCTTAGGAAAAGTCACTTATTGCACGTCGCAATAGGTATTTCGTTTATTTTTGCACTAATGTTTACATTTGATGTCGTCATTCAAGGTGGATTTACGTATGTATTGAGCCTTTTAAAGTGTGTCGCGAGATTTGCATGTGTCAGATTATTCTTAGTCGCGTTCTTAGAGCCGTGACAGTCTCTGAACATAACAGACGAAAGTGTTGCCGTTGCCGACACGTCTCCTTCCGATGTTTTCCTCTCAATAACAGGAAACAGACAAATTAACTTGGTAATTATTGTCAGACGAGTAAATTAAAACCATGAAAGTTAGCAAATATTTTCAGTGTACGTGTCATGTACAAGATGTTCTATCCTTTTTTTTTACTGTTAGTGACATATTTGTTGACACATTTGTGGACGGTGTAATTCTTAATGCCAAAGTAATGCCTAAGAATAAATTTAAACAGAGAATTTAAAACTGCAAAAACTGATGAATCTGGTTTTGTGCGTTTTGTTTATTTCATAAATTTTGATCAGTATGAAAAGCAATTGATTCAGTATTGAAACAAAGTCGTAGATAAAATTCAGCAGCGCGATCGGAAAATACCAATCTTCGCAATCTCGTTTGAAATAAGTGCTCGGCTGTTTACTACCCGTTCCAGATATTGGAGGTGAATGATCACTAGTTGTGAGAGAAACGAAGCAATCTCTACGTGCAATGAAGTGGTATTTGCGGTATCACGCATAACGAAATTTTTATCCTTATTTAGAAATCATGACAGTAAATCTAGATTAACCTGATTTATCTAAGCAAATCTTTCCCGAGTTACTATATGAATATAATTTCTTTCAAAAACATAAAATTGCTTTATTTTTTGGTAAGATTTTTTAAATGCAAATTGTATTCTTCAAAGTATCTTGAAATGTTTACATTGCATTTATTTCCATGGCATTTTTATTAGTAAAACTTTTAATTAATATATTTTTTTGAATTAAATTTGTTTCTTTTTTCAAAATCTGAGGGAGGCGCAGGTATAGTCTGGTAAAATATGAACACTTTTATTATACTAAAAATAATGAAAACAATAATTATTTACTTTATTTGCTTTCCCATCTTATACGCGAGTTTTCATTAATATATATACGAAAAATTCACATTAAATGATAATTTTTTTTTAGTTTTCGCTTTCATTGAGTAAAAGAAAAATAGATTGCTTACATGAAATATAAAGAAAGTTGTTTACATGATTATATTTCTTATTTGCGTGTTCGGTTGATCATGAATGTCAATACTTTATATTTATCAACTGTTACGCGTGTACGTACTCCAACATAATTAAATTGTCAAGCAACACATCAATTCGTCAAATACATGATAAATGTCATTCTTTTGCGTTTATGTGACAACTATTATGACGCTATTACAACGTTGTATATTGCATCATTCATATTGACATTGGTATTCCTATTGACCCAATTATTTTCGAATCCTTTGTGCTGTCCTAAGACGAATATTTATTTGAAATACTCCATATACAGGGTGTCCCAGAAAACTCGTATCCTCTTTTCAGAGCGGATTCTTTGGAAAATTCTAAGAAAAAAATCCTAAAAAATACAAAAATGTTGAGGGTATAATGGTTTTCGAATTATTCGCGATTAAAGTTTACGAATAACTGAGCTGACATTTCGCGTGCTCAGGCATAGTGACATGACACCACAAGAGTAAGACAATCTCTTGACACTGAGATTGTCATATAAATAGTGACATTTATATTAAGAAATTATGATTGTTACAAACATATTTTGTACATTACACATTTTAGCCGATTTTGGTATGATCTTGAATATACCTCGAGGAACAAATGCTAAGCGTTGCTATGTGTTAGACAATTGCGGGCGATCAACGGATGTAAAAGATCAGATTTAAGCAAACTCTGAAGCTGTATGAACGCGTAAATAAAGTTCCGTTTTCCCTACAATATACATAATTAACGTTCTCAAAAAAATATCATGTCAATAACAATACAGTTACAATAGTCGTTGGATCAGCTGTCAAAATTAATTCATCAATTCATTCATGTTATATGATAAGAACTTTTCTTTTTATAAGAACTTTTACTTTTTGATATATTGTCATAACAGTTTTTATCATATGAACATGAATGAATTGATGAATTAATTTTGACAACTGACCCAACGGCTATCGTAACATCTTGTTATTGATATTTTATTGAAAATATTAATTATGCATATGTACAAATATGTTTGCTACAATCATAATTTTTTAATATAAATGTCACTGCGTATTTATATCTAGAGTTTAAAAATTCTCGGTAAAATAAAATCGGAGAAGATATCAAAGAATATTCCCGTATTATACCGTTAGTACGAGAATTTACGAGAATTTATGAGAAGATTCATTATCAATGTTTATTTGTTGTTTATTCACTTAAAACAATATGTAAATTTAATAATTAAATAAAAAAGCATAAAAGTGTTATAAATTAAAATTAACTGCATAATTTTATTTATTTTTAAATCTAATTTTATTTATTTAATTTATTTTTAGTATACTTAGCTAAAGTTACATAAATGACAAAGTATTAATCTCTGCTTTGGTATCACATAATGTATCACACTGTTTTGATCTGTCAGAAAATTAATTATTATAAATTTATCAATCTAATCGAAAATCAAATAAAACTCTTGAAAACTAAAACAGTCCAATCTTATCAAGATTTTACATTAGCAAAAAAATAATTATTAATTTAAGCTATTAAATTAATTAAAAAATTTATTTAATTTTTGATTAAACTGATAAGTTAAAATCTAAATAACTTTTCGAACAAATAGAGCTAAGTAGATAAACTATACTTAGCTAAAGCTACATAAATGACAAAGTGTTAATCTCTGCTTTGGTCTCTTTTAACTATCAGTAATTAATAGTTATTCTTTCTCTAACGTAAAATCTTAATAAGAATAGACTGTTTTAGTTTTCAACTTCAGAACTGTCAGACAAATCTTCAAAGTTATACTCTTCTTCATCTTCAGCAAATTGGGCTTCTAACTCTTCTGCCTGAAGACCAAATTCCTTATCATCCCACGGAATAATAAACATAATTTTTTTTTGTTTTTCTCTTTGAAAACTTTTTTTCGATAATTCCAATTTCAAATTAAATGAGATGTATGTCAATTTTCCAGTTCTTTCAGTCGTCAAACGACTTGTAAGACACTTGTCTTTTTTTATTATTTAAAAAAATTTCCACACAATGCTTTTTGGTTTCAGCATTTTGAAAAACGCTACAAATTAGTGACTAGTGTTGCCCTTGAAGCGTTGTTTTACAACTACACCGAGTACTGCTAACTCCTACTGCTATGGTATGATTAATGCTACCACGTAAGAAAAATTTGCAAAATTTAGGGACTTAGCGCAGTATGTAGTAATATTCCCATTCCCACCACGATATCAAATACTATCAACCATCAAATTTACGATTATTAATCTAACATTCACTATATGTCTATATAAAAACATTAAAACAATTTGAAAACGGAAAATTATTTTTATTTTATAGAAATTACAAACTTTTATAAATTTTCATAAATTCTCGGAAAAATAATACGAAAAATTACCGTAATTTACCGGTATTTTCTCATCCTTTCTGACGTAATATACCACCTTTAGAACTCTATTTATATCTCAACCTCAATGTCGAGAGGTACCACCTTTGGTGGTACTTTATCATGTCATCATGCCTGAGCGCGCGAAATGTCAGTTCTGTCATTCGTAAACTTTAATCGCGAATAATTTGAAAACCATTATAGCCTCGACGTTTTTGTATTAGAATTTTTTTCTTAAAATTTTCCAAAGAATCCGCTCTCAAAAGAAAATGCAAGCTTTTTGAGACATGTATAAGATATAGAGCTTTATTATTGCTGTATTATTATATCATTTTGGCATGTGTAAATTAAACACTAAGATAATATAGAAATTCATGAATAACGAATACATTCGTGTTCTATCGACACGTGACACGACAAGCACTTTTTACAGTCTTTAGATATTGTAGCATTTATGTGTTTTTTTCTTATGTGGTTATTTCTATCTAAGGGCACGGTCGCGTCTCGCGCCAAGTCTACGCTTTAGCGAAACCGACCGACCCTCTTTTACGCGAGTCAGCGAGTTACATGATTTACATCACATATCAGAATAAAATTTTTATAGTTATCGACTATAAAGTTTACTTATTTCTCAGAGTCACAAAGAAACATCTTTCAAGTTAAGAGACATAAAAACTCTTTCCTTAATCTTTTCAAACAATTCTGCTGATTAGTTATAAAAAAAGTAAAAGCGACCTTTCGTGTATAAGTATTAATACTATTAATCATATTTTTGCTGCATGTATGAATAATTATGGCTCATGAAGTTTGAGCTTTTACAAGTTACTAAAAAATTCGCGAGGGACAATAAGAATTTGGATTTTATTAAATTATTGTTTTTGAAAAATCATGAAGCATTATTTCAATAATGCATTTAATCTTTTCTAGAAATAATCATACGTAAATATCTGCCGATTTTATGTAAAAAAAAAGTGATATTCACATTGCTTACAATAAATGCAGTATATATTTCTCTTTGTCTGCATATGTTTTCTGACAATAGACGTTGTTACGTTAAAATTGCTTTAATCTAGAAGATTTGAAAGATTTGTTTGTTACTTATAATTACGAAAGATGTTTTGCATTCTGTACGCGTAAATGAGCAGAGAAATTAAATATTCATAAAGCATTGATGTTATATCACATGCGTTATTTTGTATGCAGAAAATCTGGTGTATTTCAAGCTTATCAATTTTGCTAGTTTTTGAGCGAGCGAGCAAGCGAAAGAAAGAGAGAGAGAGGGAGAAAATTTTTTAAAAATTTCTAGAATAAATTTATACCATTCGATTATCTTACCTTCATTAACGCAAAGCGCTGGTCGTCCGCCAATTTCAATGACATTTTCTTTGTTTGTGCACTGTTAACTATTATTTGATCTTAATAACGTTTCCTTCAGTTGTAGCTCGTTAGTAAATGATTTCTTTGTATTTCAAGATCTTCCGAGCTGACCCTCGTAGCTACAGTTACAAGATTAAAGAATAAATATCTAATCGTATTACTGGCGATCTCGCAAATTATTATCAAAATACGAGATATCTTTACGCGTTTGTCTCTTCTTATGTAATACTTCTTATTATCGAAACACATCATAATACATACGTCAATTGATACATGTACAGCAAAATAATGTTTGTATTGATATTAAATCACATATACGTATATGAATTTTTAAATCAACATATCTGTTATCTGTTTTTTTCGATTGCGATTAAAGTTTAAGAAAATGCAATTCATGATTAATTCCAATCAGTAAATAATAAAATATGAGAACTTATTATATTTGATTAATAATGCTTATTTATTTTGTTTTTTAAACTTTAGCTAATTATGTGCATATATCAAATTCAAAGTGTATCAATCCTATGTTCAATAACATATGAACATCCTTATTGTTGTTCCTTCAATTATATATTGCAACAATGATTCACAATTGACTAATCGCTCTAAAAATAGCTAACTAAAATTTTCATTATCCTTATCAGATGATACGGTTGAACTGCAACTTAGTTTGTTAATTTTAACATAACAACTGTAGTTTTTATTGAATATTATCGTATTTGAATTGTGCATAGGAAATAAATTGTGTAAAGTATAAAAGTATTTTATCGGTGCAATGTTTAAATCACGTTGATATGTCGCTGTTTTAATCAACTCTGATACTTATCATTAATTGTTATAAATAACGCTAAGTTAAGGTTTTAAAAAATACGATTCACGATATTTCTAAGCAATAAACATTGCAGTATGGAAATTTATCATATATTTTATTAATTATTTTGTTCCTTTGCTATTTTGTTGACTTTAATTATATGCATGTTCAATAAGATATGAATATTTGTGTTATCATATTAAACATAGTATTATCATTCTTTTAATTATCTATTAAATAATAATTATTGGCAATTCATTGATTACGCCAAAACCATTGATAAAGTTTGTTTTATTATTAGATCACTTGGTTGTAACACATGATTATTATTGAATATTATCATGTTTGAAGTAGCATTGTACGAGGTAATAAAATACGAACAATAGTTCACACTACTTAATATTTATATTCCATCAAGAAACCAATTATTACAATTAGCGTTATCATTACAATTTCCACTTTTTTATAAACAAAAAAATATTTAAAAATAATACCATGTTTAATAAAGGCTGACATTTTAAATTTATTCTAAATTTAGATATTCAAGCATTTTTTTGAAACGTGTTATTACTGTGACGTTATCATTTGTCAAATCATAATGCGCGCGTATAAGATTATGTACAAAATAACAAACAGATTTCGTAGATAATGAAATGTAAGTGCTTATTATATGAAGTATTGCAAACTGTATCTCGTATTTTATATCTTCATGCGCTGAGAGAAAAAATTATAATGGTGGCAACTATAATGGGACAACCATACAAGTTTTGTTAATAGAATTATAATATATAGTTAAGTAAACTATATTATAATTATTACAATTATAATTATTACAACTAAATTAATGGTTAAAAGAATAATTGTAATATTACAACTAATTTTTATTAGTTCTCTTACTCATTAATTTTGTTGTAATAACTATAATATAGTTCACTTAACTATATATTATAATTTTATTAACAAAACTTGTATGGTTGTCCTCTTATAGCTGCCACCACTATGTTTTCTCTCAGTTTGTAAAGATCACTTTATAAACGACACAATACACGAGCTGCAAATGCACAATAGCTAAATAAGTTGTTAATAGTATTAACGTATTTTTTTAATAAGTCATTGCATTCGCATTTGCGACCTGCAATCTGCGTTTTTGCAATGACATATTTTTATATGATAATATTCAATACGAATCACAATTTTGCAATTAAACTACGTGACCTGATAATGACGCGTAAAAGATATAAACACATCTCTCTCGTGACTCTATATTAATTAAGCGCATCCTAAACGTTTATCATATCTGGAAACACAGTACCGCAAGTGCTCGTAAAATTTAAAAGTTGCCAGAAATCGCGAATATCCCTCGAAGACTAGCCAACGGTGTTTATTCACTCGGCGAACTTAAACTCAGGAACCACCTCGCGATCGCGACTGCTCGGCGTCGACTGTGCTCAGGTTGATGCCGCAACAGGTGTCCGTCGGGGCGACCGCGATTTCTGCGTGTGTGCGAACGCGCGAGTGCGTATGCACGCGCCTTGCCTTCACTCGACGCGATCGCGCTCACGGAGAAGGTGAGATAGATGTATCGTCACGAGGCAAACGGCATCGGTGGAATGGTACCGGTCCATTCTAGACGATGGCAAGTTTCCAAATGCGCCAACCACCCCACCATCGGTCGACCCGTCCCCGGCGACCACCTTCATCGCGACGTCCGTTCGGCGCCGGAGCTTGCCGGAGCTCCGGTGCGTCCGGTCTCCCGACAGTCAAACTCGTTCGACGGGCCGTCGGACTCGGGCTTTGACTTCCCGGTCGGGTCACCAGTTGCGTTTCGATATCCTGACCGGACGCAGGCACGTATACGACGTTAACCGCCTCCAGCATCAGCAGCACTACCATATTATCGCCACTATCGCAGAATGAGGTCTATGCGATCGGTGCGACGCGAGTGCACCGTGCTCTGGCGTCGGTGCTCTGACGAGTTTGAGCTCGGCATGTGCACGGCGCTCCGTGAGTAGCCGCTGTGAAGGCTTCTTTCGAAGGAGTCCCAAACGATTCTCGAGAGACGGACGATGTTAATGCTTCCTGATTTATTTATAATCTGTGTGTTTCGTTCTTTTGTACTAATGTCCCTGCACGTGTGTCGTGAGGCAATAATAAATCTGCGTCTTTATTTAGCACGCTAACTTGAGAAATCACGATGTCTTTTGTGTCGCGGTACACGTGCATAGAATTATCATATCGAAGATTTCGTTCTGAAGATTTATCATCTTGAGTCTGCATTTAGGTGGCTTTAAATGCTACCGTTCGATTACTTCGTGTAATCAAAATGATCATGAAATCGTATTCATCCTTGAGCCACGAGCTAATGAATTTTTTATGTTACTGTTTTAGCGTTGTACGAAAAAATTTGAAAATCTACACCATTCGTAAACCTGATTGTTTGATCTTTAATCTGAAAGATCGCTATAAATAGAAAAACATTAAATCTTTACGACAGGAGAAATCGTAACGCAATTTTGTTTCAAGAACAATTTAATGTCTGACAAGTTGCGCCACGACGTAATCGTTCCTCATATACACTGTAATCATATAATTTTTCGTAACGAAAGATTCAAACTTGATTCGCACATAAATGGAAATTTTTTAGTCGACTCGACGAATAGTAAGCAACTAATTCACGTATAACTCTCTGCCACGCTTTTACCGTGACGTGCGTTGCGTTGCAAGCAAAATGATATGCCGCTGTGTTTCATTAAATTCAGCAGCAAGTTTCACTGAACGCAGTATGTTTAGAACATCGTGACAAACCAAAAAACCTACTTAATGAAAGCATGCATCGATTAACCGATGTTCTTGTAATGAATGTGTGATGTGTGTGATTGTTGATTGATTATATGTCGGCGGAATCAGCAAGTCATCGTATCCTTTCGATAGATTATAAAAAGTTTCTTTGTTCATTTTTTGCTTAAAAACAAACATAACTTTTGCATGAGGTTAAATATCGTTTTTACCTATATTATCTACATAATATCAGAGACGTGCACAATATGTTGCAACAAAAAGAAAAAAAAATACGATCTATTTTATAACAAAACTTGTTTATTATCTATCTATACCGATTAAGATACATACATAATCTGATTTTATATTTAAATTTATTTTAACTCGGAAATAGCTAGTCACTCTCCATCATTTTTTGTTTTACGTAAACGATTGCTTGAGATGATTTTTACAATTGAAAGTCATATTAACTACACATTGTGTATTATTGTTTGTTCTATTGATTTATTAAAGTATTGTGTATGTAGATTTAATATTTTCCGAAAAAAGAAAATTAAGAAACCGAGAAAATTAACGAAAGAAACGCATTAAGTTTATTATGATACATTTCTAAAAAGTGAAGATATTAATTAAAATGCTTTTACATATTGCGGATTTAGGTTGGATGGATATTTAAATTTTTGTAAAAAATTATTATACTAGCAAAATAATAAAATAATAATATAATGTTCATGTTACAGCATTTTAAAAAGAGGTTAAAACTGGTATTTCCAGTCCATTCTTAAGACCGGCTTCTTTCAAGGCTGTGTCGAGTATCGTCTTAAGATACTAATATATGTCTGTGATTAATTCATGACATCTTATTGTACTTAAGACAATCTAAATATAAGAATGGACTATGAATACCTGTCTAAGTCGCTGTTACATAAAGTATTTACATTGTATTATATTTTCTTTTGCAGAATTATTAAAAATGGTTTCTTTCTATTAGATTTATTTAGTATCTTATATGAATATTAATTATATATATGTTAAGTATTTTTCAATAAAAAAATATAAAAACATGATATACAATTTTTTTATTGTATAAACATAAAGATATTACTAGTTTATAATACTTTTTTAATTCAACTCATATTATTTGAACTCATATTATTATTTTGAATTTATAATATAAATTCTTACCATACTTAAATAATTTTATAATAATGATTACCTTCAGTCACTTTGAATGGTTTTTATATCAGTTGGTTTCAACAGATCGGTACTATGAATGTATGAGTTACTTGTTTTTATTGTATTGGATCTTGGACTCTTCGAAAAGATATAACAAATCTGGATTTTGGACTAATAAAAAAATTGGCTGTGATCTAATAGCTCCGGTGCTAGGATGTAGAAAACACTCTAATGACTATTCTCGAGTTAAGTGCGATCTTGAGATGCTGTTCAATCATTTCATTGATTGAATGAAGAAAATCGAATTATGAACCTTATATAATCTTTTAATGTTTTCTTTTTTAATATATTTAAAGTAATGTATGCTTTTAATGTATGAATTTATTTCTCACAGCTATAAGTTTCGATAAGTCTCAATAAGCAAAAAGTGTTTTTTAAATATTTAAAACGTTATAATAAAAAATAAATATTAAAAAAAAGCATTTTAAAAAACATTGCTTATTGGAATTTAAAAATTAATGTACTAATAAATAGTGATAATTTTATATGCGCAAATTTTGAAATTTAGAGAGCTGTCTGAAAATCGTTGTACTTGCTCATATTTATAATTGTTAATATATCGCATTCGTTTTTAGCGCAATAATTCCTATATATTGTGAAAAAATTTTTTTATTGAAATCTTTTTGCGAACAAATTTTAATAAAATTCTTCTTTTATTAAAATTTGTTTGCATTGAGTGGATACGATAAGTGCCAAAAAATTTATTTATAAACGAAAGATAGAGTTAAATCAATAATGGGTGATGTTGTCTAAATTGACCTTATTAATTTGAATAGTTGCTCGTACATATATCTCATTTCCTTTGTGTGCTATTTCTGAGGTTGTATAAATCCGTTATTCTTTAACGAGAGTTCATTATATCGCAACAGCGTCATGCACAGCTGGAGGCGTTATCTGTCGACAAACGTGGGCACTTCTTTGGTATCAAGTTAACTCGCGTATCACATTCAACTTCTATACCTTTCGAATTCAATCATTTGAAATTTTCGGACAAATGCCTTAAACCTGCCGAACCAGTGGTAACATTACGAAATAATTAAACACGAATCGCGAAATTTCAACCAGTTGATATTCTCGATGTTAAAAAAAAAACTGGTTTTGCCAGATAAAAAATTGCATAAATGATGAAGTATGCCTATTTAGATGTTTTAAGGAAACATCGCAAACTAGAAACCTGTTACATTATATGTTCGCTAAATATGATAATATGTTCTGTCAACTTGCGGTTCGAGCGTTACATGTACATTAAGCGTCATCGATGCCTTCCTCTTGAAGTTGTTTTATATTTTCTATAGTGCCAATAACAAATATCGGAAGTAATTAACTTTAAGTGAGAAGACATCAATGACGTTTAGTGCACATATATTAATAGCTCATATGTTAAAACACGTGAATTTCTGCACGTATCGGAATATACGTATATAAATGTTCCATATACTGGATTCCAAAATTCTCAAATCAAAATAAATTATACTTATGTGCTTATTAGTTTATTTTCTTTTTTCATTTTTTGTAAGTTATACTTTATATAAAATATAAATATTTATTTATAATTCATTAAGTTTTAAATTAAAATTATTAAAATATTTATAGTTAGTGATGTTCAGTTTTAAATTTTGCAATTGATTGTTCATAAATTTAACCGATCAGTTAGATTAATCAGAATTGGTGAGATCGGTTCTGTAGCAAGAAAGTTTTGGAAAATCAAGTAAAAGGTAATTATTTGTAAAATTTTATTTCAAGAAATAATTTTTGAGATATAAAATTTTAAAGCTGTTTAATCAAACACTCGCCTGTCATGTGGTCATCATCAATACAATGTTCGTACGGTATTAATGATTCATGAACATGCGACTGTCTAAATGTAATTTATGATTGGCCATCTTTAAACTTTTATATCTCAAAAACTACTATTTGAAATAAAAATTTACATATAGTTATTTTGCTTAATTTTTCGAGAATTTTCTCACTATAATATTTTGATTCGCGAATATTGAAACACTTTGTATATTCCAATAGATTTCTATATTGTCATAAATACATGTGTAATTAAGACACTAATGAGCATTAGATGGAACGTCAATTAAGTTAATCAGTGATTAATTTAATTAATAGAATCGCTTACCATAAAATTTTTCACTATAAATTATCTGATCTAATTCATCTTTCCATACGTCGAATAATAAAAAATTGTCATTTACATCTATTTTAAGTATCGTAGGTTTTATTTGATAACTTAATTGCCGAATTATAATATCTGTCTTATTTTATTAATATAAATGGTATTATTCATTTTTTGTGTAACATACTGAAATAAAGATATTACATCATACGCGTCATTCATATATGTATGGCACTCCTTATTTCCGAGAACACCTCGTTATTTAAATATGAATAGCATTAAATTTTTGTGAGAAATCTTGTTTTTAAATGTTTTATAAAAAAAAATCATGAAAGAGGAAATAACTTTAACTTTCAAAACTTTTATGTTTATTTTACATGTGAATTAAATATCATTTATAGAGGAGATGGTAGTATTACTGCAAGCATTACGACTACCCCTAAAATATTGATTATTAACAAAGTTGTTGAATAAAATGTAAATGGATGCCATATTATTACTTTTTATTCTACGTATATGCATGACGTATCATTCAACGTGTTAAGAAATTTTGCAGATTGAATTATTCACCGATTAAGTTAATTGGAATTTGTCGAAGTCATTCTAACGTCGATTTCGAGGTACATAATTTGTTATTCCGATTTATTGTGGCGTGTAAATATGTAATAACAAAGGATGAATAACTCTATCCGTGTTAATGAAATAGGGGTATTATTTGATAAATTAGTCTTGATTAAGTTAATCGCAAGTTAGCTGAAGCTACCTTGAGGTTCTCCAGTCTTTTGGTATCTATAATATAAGAACTTTAATAACTTTGTCAAATTTTAAAAATAAGTTTGTGGTATACAGGCATTTCAGAATTTTTCAAGTTTTTTGAACGTATATTTTCTTTAGACTTAAAACATAACATTCTATAATAGAATTGAGTCTTATGGAAAAGAGAGAGAAAGTTTTAAATAATTTAATCAAAATATAGAATCAAATATATAAGAATTTTAAAAAACTGGATACGTAAGAAAGAATAAAGTTTAAAGAACATTTTTTTGGAATTAAAAAAAAATGAAGTTTTACTGCTTTCTCTTTGTGAAGAGTATGGACAATTTTTGTCCACGTCAATATTGACCATTCATCATAAAAAAAAAACAACACTTTTATTGCATAAATCTTATTGCATAAATCTTTATTATTTTGAAGATGACAATGACAAAAGCTCCTTTGTTAAAAGGTATATGTGAATGAAAAGTCATGTGTTTTTCCTCCACTTTTTCAAACTGGATTGGAGAACCATTGACACGTTGTTTCGAGTCGCAAAAGTAGCGCCATATGACAGACTGGTGATGACGGTATAGCGCGCAACTGCGAGTGCCGACGTATGTGCTACGCGTGATCGGGGTGGTCGGGGGACTCGGGGGTTGCGACGAGGAAGGTTGCGACGCGACGGCGCGACGCGTCGATCAGCCGTGGATTCGATTCGCTGTGACGACGTGGTACGAGAGTGGTTCCTGTGCAATTTTCGCGAGTTTTCGAGAGTTTTTACGAGGCGGATCAAGGCGCCTCGTAAAAGGAACACGATCGCATAGCGAAGTATGCGAATCGGGCGATCGTATTTCATCGAACGTCGTCGTATCCCCCGCGAGGACGGTGCGAGCGAGCCGCACGGCGGCAGGGTCGATACGTTGACTTCAAGGGCGTACGGATCACCCACGCAGAGTCGCGGGTTGACAGTTTTTACGTAAGTCGACTTTGCACGAAAATGACATACACCCTTTGCGATTATTTGGCGATAGCTACGCGATAGACTGTTGACGAGATAGCTCGCGAAATGGGTGGAGTTTCGTCGATCGCGTCGCTGTATAGGTTATGTTTCTGTCGGTGGAATTGGCGACGCCAATTCTCAGTTTAAATATATAATGTGGGAAGGATGCACATATGTACGCGTTGAAAACGTACGGACTTAGAATTTTTTTTATGACTGTGCGTTTATATTATCGCGACAGGTGAAATGTTCTATGTATTTATTTTTACAATTAATTTGTAATACGCATTTTAAACGATATTCGAAAGAATTAGTCGGAAAGATTGGCGCTGTTGTACATATGTGCACGCACATTGATCCGTCACAAAAATGACGTGTATGTGATACGTAATTGTGTTGGACTTTGTATGACATCAGCATGATTGTGACAAGTATTGACCTTCCATTTACGACTTTGCGTGCACTAAAGAGTATTTGTGTGTGTGCTTATCAGTGCTTGTTTAATTAACATATTCTTTGATAAAAAAAAGTCGGAGTGAACTACTTTTTGACGATAATAGATTTATTTACTTATTTTTTTGTGATATTTTGGAATTAAACAATGTATTGATGAAAAAATGTTGATAAATGACGTCTTACTTATTTTGCATTCTGTTTTAATGAAGAGTACAGAAAAAAGATACAAGTGATGTTAACTTAGGACCTACATAACTAATCAGAATTAAAAGATTTTGGTAGATAAAACCTTTTGTTTAAATTTTATTACAGCGAAATTGATTTCTGAATTATTAAAAAAGAAATGTAACGACAGATTGTATAAATTATTAATTCTTTTTGCTGCCTATTAGCGACAAACATTTCAAATTTTTTTTTCGAGAAGTTGTGCCACAGTTATTCTTATTTTCATACTAATCGCAATTCCGAATTTTTTAAATTGTTAATTCAACATTAATAACAACAGTAATTACGTATCTTTAAAATTTAGGCAATATTTTTTTAGTATCTATTAGTATACTTAGCACGATCAACAAAATTCCTCGACGGTTACATCCTCGCTAGATTTATATAATCTCATATAAAATACACAAATTTAATAAGTCGCGAATGGAAAAGAACAGCAAGGTTTTATTTTATTTTTTTATTTTTTTTTACATTTTATCGGCATGTGCGTATATCATTCTGTAAGTCATATGTTAGAGCGAGTCTTTCTATTTTTGTCGTAGCATGACATAAAAAAAATTCACATAAATTATCGCATAAAATTTGTAAACTCAATGTAGAGATTGAGAAAGAATGTTTATATGCCCGTCATAAAATGATATATACACTATCAGAATGAATAACGAGGCTATTTAATTACACAAGAATCGCTTCATCTGATGCATCTACTTGTAATTAATCATCCGATGACATAATGTTGATAAAACATTGTACTGTTTCGGAAGAAATATTATATACGTCGTCGGAAATTTCTTACCATTCTTACACAGAAAAAAAACATTCTTTTGTTTTGAAAATATCTTTGTGTTTTAAACGTTAGATATTGAAATGAGATTATATAGCTTTAAACGGACGTAACTTATTTACATGAAGAATTTTGTATAATTTTATTGAAAAATATACATGTAGTTATGTAGTCAACATTAATTTTCATGAAAATTGAGAGGAAAAAAAATATTGGATAAAAGACATCTTCAAAAATTAAAATTTTATAATACTATTATTATTAAACAGTTATATTAAACTGTTCTCTTTTTTTAAATGACTATTGTAATAATAAAATTAAAAAAAATTAATTTATAAACAACATTGTTTCACATATGATCAACAATTTCCTGCTTATATATAAAATAATGATTGCAAAATATGGTAAAATATAATATAATTGATTAATTAAAGTGACAAGTGATGAACGAGGAACATTTACAAAATTATTTGAACTGATTTTGAGATCATTTTTATTTAAGATTACGTTATTAGAAAGTAATTATTGAAAAATCTTTTGAATAAAAGGCATTAGAGCAGTTAATAGCGATTATTGTCAAAGTTAATGGTGGATTAACTCGGCTCGTAGAAGCCAACCGAGTGAAACGAAGGGTGTCAGCAAAGGCATCAACAAAAAGAGGTCAAACAAGTGAAACACTGCAAGATTTAAGCCAATAAATACAATAATTATATCATGATAATTGACGTAATATTATCGTTAATTACGTTATAATAACATTATAACAATGATGTATTCAGTTTATCGAAGGATAAGATATAATAATTTGTAAGCATTGAAACTGAGACATAATTTCAATTGATCTCGATGGAACTGGTCGTTTATTCCTGATACAGTTTAAGGATACAGTTTATTGGTACGATTGAATCAATCATCGAAAACGATTAAATCTCTATGAGTTCAAATTTCGATTGCACTGAAAAACAAAATTGTTAACTGGACTAAATTTTTCAAGTTGATTAAATGTCTACAATTCAAGTATTTATGTATTTAGGTGAACTATATAAATGCTTGAACTGAAGAAATTTAATCAAGTAAAAAAATTTAGTCAAGTCAACAAGCAATTTAGTCAAGCATCAGTCATTTAGTCAGCAATTTTTTCTGTGTAAATACGCGAAAATATTTTTCACTCTAGCGAACAGTAGGTATATTAACATTATTATAGCATTTATGGCGTTACCTATTAGAAAATATTTTAATCTCACTTGTGATGCGATTATTTTTATTTATATACGTAACTCGGAAAACACATTTCGTTCTGACGTTATCGAGCCCTCTTTCAGAGAGCGATCTCTTTTTTTTTTTTATAATTATCACAGTGTGTTATGACGTAAAGCTTGAACTTTGATATTTAAACAATAGATATAGTTGCATGTGCAGAAATTGTAAGATTGCTCCACAGATTATATTTTTACAAACTTTATTAATTATCAGCACAACTTGATTAAATATCAATTAATGAATGACAGGTTAAATTTTGACAAGTTAAATAATAGACTGAAATTGTAAGAAACTTTTATCAAGTAAGCACGGAAAGAATAATTTTGCTGAAATACGGATCTGACAATAATTACGTTGAACCATTTAAAACAATGTATTGGTTGTTTAAATTGCTAGAAGGTCAAAACTGTTTGCAGCATTATCATGTTTGGACGTCCCACACAATTATTTTAATCACACAAAAAAAATTATTTCTTAATCTTATCTAAGCTAAATGTGTACATGCTGTAATAAAATTTATTTTTTAAGAAAATGTGAAAATAACAGCGTTTTTCAACTAAAATTCTCAAAATTCTTTGTGTATATATAGTTGACACAAAAACAATCTTTTCTTATATGTCAAAATATTAAATGGCAATGTCTTATTATATAATATTAATATACATACGGGCGAAATATTGAAGATACGATTTGGAAACGGTAATTGGCAGCTTATTCGATCGTACACGAGCATGAAATCTGCCATAACCAGTATTTGTATCGTTTATCAGACTGCGTCTTGCCTGACTACAGACTTATCGCAAGATAGTTCGTGGCTTGCGGCGCTAAATGATCGTGAATGCTAGCGGGATTCTGTAACTTTTAAACCCGCTTTACACGATTTATAATTTACGACAGAATTCAAGACAAAATATAACCATGTCATATTTTTTAATAACTCAACTATGTCAAAGAAAGAAACAATCGAATATTCTATATACATGCACGGAAAGAACAATTTTGCTAAAATATCTAAAAATTTAACTAGATATAAAAATTAATTTGTTGGAACATTAAAATAATTATAATGAACGTCGGATTAAAAATTAAGGGAGTCCGTAAACGCTAGTATTTTACGAGACCTTCTGTTTAACATTATCATTAATTAAGTTGAATATAACTAGTATCTAGAAATAAATTTAGTTCGAAAAATTTATTTATCAATTAAATATTTATTTTTTACGATTGGCCAGTATTTGCATTATTTTAATTTACTCAAAATTTTAAGAAATTCAGTTATTTTTTATTCTGTAGAGCAGAGAAACTACTTTACAAAACAAAGGTTTTATAAATTTATTGAAATTGTTTAAATTGTTTATTATTACTTATTTATTTTGAATAAATAAAAGATCGACATATTATTTTAATTTGATTAAAATTATTTATTATAGAATAAATTTAGTTTGAAATAGTTTGAAAATAATTTAAAAGCAGGCAATAGGAACCCCTAAGTCGCTTAATCTGCTTAGTGTATAATCCGGCTCTGATGGACGTTTAAACATTTTTGCAATGCTGCAAAAAGTTTTGACATTATAGCAACCGACTTGTACGTCTTACATAAATTCGTATAATACAACAATTTTTTTTTTATCTGAAAAAATGGAAAAAACGATTTTATTGAAATATTGATATGAAAATAATTATAATGGGTCATTAAAATAATTACATTGCACTGAAAAAAGAATTTGATAACTATTACCAAATCCTTTTTTCATGCAATTATTTCAATGATTCAACATAATTATTTTCATATTTGTATTTCAACAAAATCGTTCTTTCAGAGTGTAGTTATATTCAAAAATTGATATATAAAATTATAAATACAATTCTGTCTTGAATTTTGTTGCAAATTAAAAATTGTGTAAAATGGGCAATATGAATATCAGTATGCTATCACTGCACGGATATTATACATGCAAATAATGGTTTTGCTGAAGTATTTAAAAATTTAGGTAGATACAGATCTGAAAATAATTTTGTTGTTGTCATCAAAATAATTACGTAGGACGTTCAAGCATGATGGGCAAGAGTGCAAAATGTTTTGACATTTTAGCTACTAATTTCAATATCCTGCAAAATTATTTTCATGTATTTCGGTATCCAACTAGTTTTTAGATTCTTTGGCAAAACCATGCTTTCGTACAGGGTAAAAAACTACACAACGACAATGTAACGATACACAACGACAATGTAACGATATTGAATTGTCATTATGTCGAATTCTATTACATGTTGCGGCATTCGCTGTCGATCTTCCGTCGTGCGCTTTCGCGACGACATGTGACAAATGAGAAAGATAGAAAGAGAGGGGAATTCCAGTTTTCTCGTGACCGGTGTACCGTTGCTTTCCACGCTCAACTGACACGGCCGCGGCTTTTCGACCGCGATACTCCGTACGGCCTTTCGAGAGCAGCATGCCAGTCGACACTCGCGATCGCAAGGCGTACACCGTGGAGCTTACCGCGCGCTCTCTTCCACTCCGGCTTGATTCCAGTTCTAGCGGTTCTTTTCTGCGAGTGCTAACGGGAGTTCTCGAGTCGCTTTTCCTACTGGAAACTTCCCTCGCTTGGGCGATATATGATTTTCAGCCCTGTCCCCTCGTTTGCCGAAATAACGTTAGCGTGCACAGTGTCACTCGGATTTCTGTGCTATAAATACCGATGATAGCTATGATGTTTATTCGTGATAATGAAAACGTGACGTGCGCGGCACAGAATACATTTCCCCGTAATTGTGGCGTCGGAAGGTAAAATTCATATTAAGACTACATCGAAATTATTATCTCCGTCGTCGTTTCATCTTCGATGTATTCGGTATAAGAAAAATTTGGTGTTCGCAAAGCTCATTTTGCATTCTGAGTGCGTAATTGCCAATATTGCGACCTATCCTTCATGACTGTTTACCTTTATGAACATGGGAACCCGTCGGCGTGTTGATACCGGCACCTGTAAGTTTTTTTAAAAATTCATACATGATTATCCCGAAACTTTTCCGCAGCGATTTTTAGCCAGTTTCACAATTGCCCTTTTATTTAACTATTTTCTTCAACTAATAGATACGATTTTATTTGCGTACCACTTTGTTCAACTTCTTGGCTATATTAGTAACAAAAATAATTGAAGCTCAACGAACGGTCATAGCAGAATCTTATTATTACTCAATAATATTTCTCAAGTAATTTTGTACTTCAAACTGCCGTTACTTCCGTATAAAATCACGCAAGAAATGTTATTCGGTCGAAAACTTGCTGTGACGTTCGTTGACCTCGATTTTAATTGTATTGTACATATATTATCTTAATTATTGCGGTAGGGAAACTAAGCTCAATTTGTTTAATATGCCTGTAATTATTTGTACTCAGCAATATACGCGAGGTTTAAAACGCGTGTCTGTCGTAATTATAAATTTTTCGAACAAAAGGATTATCCATGATCGTAAATGTGTGCTTATTATCTCATTGTTATCTTTTGAGTTCACCTTGCATTGTTTTCGCGTATAAAACGTTAAGTATTGTACGTGTGTACATGTTTGATTATCGAATGCCTTGTAATTTTTTTTAAGATATCGACGTAACGACGTCCGGTATGAAGGTAGAGTTGACGATAGTCGAGAAGTTTAGTCACAGTTATGAGGCACAGTGATTTGCGAAAGACTTCGGAGCTATTACTTGCTTCTCCTCTCACTCGACCTCGACGTTAAATAAATTTCCGCCGGGTTTCCCTTGGTATCGACCTCGACAAAAAAATCAAAATAGACCGCAACTAGATTGTCTGAAGTGCACGTGCACGAAATAGATTTTTTTCAATCACAGCATAGCTTGTATAATTGCTCGTAAGTCGCGCAATAACAGGATACCGAGAATAATAGGTTGCCAACGTAACAATGTGCCCGCGACTCCGTCTTCGACATGACTGACAAGACGGAATTCCCGAAAAAGAAAAAAAAAGAAAAAAAAACGGGTATTCCTGAGTAAAACGGTGGGGCATATTTCAGAACGTGGAAAGTTAATCGCGCGCGAAGGAAGACATACATAGAGCTGATTAAGATTCTAGGACGCTTGGCGGCAATAAATATCAGGTCGCATTTATGATATACGCCAGCGTGATACTCATCTCACGTTGCATTTCTCTTGGTATTTATTACAGCCTCGCTAATATTATTATTTATCCTTCCGGCCTCAATTTTCGAGATTATGCATCGCATTGCCGTTATATTTTTTGTATAATTATTTGGAGAATATAACGGTCGAAAATAGAAAGTGTCAGAGATTGATTTCGAATTGATTAATTCAATGATATTGGAATTGGATTCATTTACATTAATTAGTGATTAGATGGAAAAATATTTCATCTCATAAATATCCTTTATGAAGATAAATTATCAATTTAAAAGGACAATGTATACCCGGCGAAAAGTTTATCTTCAGAATATCAAGTTTTAAACTTTCAAGATTGAGGTTTTCAAAAATGGGGTAAAATAAATTTTAAAGAATTTTATTGCATTCTTTAAGTCGGAATCAGTGTATTATTCACTGATTTGCAATGCTATGTTTATATGACTGCGATAAGGAGTATTGACTATTTATTCAATGATTCTGATTAAGAGGAGGAAATTCTTACTAATCTGGAAGTGGTCTATTATCACTAAAAGATAGTGCATATTTCACTAATTAATATAATTATAAATACAGCACTGAAATCAATAAAATTTCACGAATTTCGATTTAGACAGTACTTTTAATAAAATTTAATTAAATTTTATATGTACTAAAATTTTACTAAAAGTATAAACAAAATTCTTTGAAGTCTATGTTGTTCCACGACTATCATAATTTTGAGAATTCCAAAAGAAAGTTCTAAGTGAAAATTTTCTCTCAGTGTAGAGACTGTACTCTTTACGTCATCTGACTTTTCACGAAAGAAAGAACGTAGACCGTGGTCCAAATATGTTTTAGTAATTCCACGCAAATATAATTCCAAGAATCTTAATAGTAACATGGGACTTTTATTGTCTCATGTGCACGAGAGGTCAGCAGGTTCTAATAGCGTTGGACCTTTTCCGCTGAAAATCCCGCGCGGGAAGAGCTTCATGATAACGCGTGTTTGTTGATTCGGGCTTCGACGGGTTTTCACAGAAAACATCTGCCACATAGTACTTATATACGAAATTTATTTATAATCCATCGTAACCGTAAATCATCTGGAAGTCCCGACGACTCACTGATTGAGATCGTTCCGTCTACTCTCTGTTTAAAGTAATAACATTTGATGTTTCTCTCCATTAAAAACACATAAAATGATGATTCACTAGGAAACTAATTTTATTTTAAAGGAATATATACCAAAGATACACGACTTGTTATAAGTTCCACTCCTTTTTCTCGTTGTTAAAGAAGACAGGCCAATAAAGTTCAATTTAATACTTCGAATCGTTTAATTCTATCGCGAGTAGTAGGGACAGAATTAATCGCCATAGAGTTTGTTCATTTGCATCACCGAATGACGACACGAGGCGTTAAATTTGAGCTTCATCTGTTTTTAGTTTAAGAGGTAAAATAAAAGCTATAACAATCGTTTATTTTAAAGGCGAGACCATTGCAAGTGGGACGCCCCCGATAATGTTTCTTATTTGCAAGGAGCGCATCTCGGTCTTTCGTTCGTTACGAGGCGTTAAATAGATCAGACTGACCGCGCTAACTGTAACTAGGCTACCAGGGGTGCCCTGACCCTGACTATTGCGGCAAACGAACGCATCGTCTTCACTACGCGGAATAGGCGATCGCATCCTGGACCGCTGCCATCGTGAGATCTAAATAGAACTACCCGCCGTCCTCTGGCGGGTGGGACGACCACTTTGCGGCTGTCTCAATAGACTTTGTTTTATCGCGTCGACTAGTCATGCGGAAAGTGCGAACACCTCTTATTAACTGATGGCTGAATAACTCTCTTAAAATTGTAGTGTCGCGCACATAACGTGGGCGCGTCCTCCTTCCCTCGTCTTGGTTGTAGAACTAAGTCTGCATAGCTACGTTGAGACTACTTTGTTTTGATATATTAAAACTGTAGGTTTGCCAAGTATATATTACATTGTATATAAAATTGTTTAGTAAAAATATTAACTGGCTCAGCTTGACAGCATAAGATTTTTTATTCTTACAGATATTTCTTTCATTGTAACGATTTTGTTGTAGTCAAGAACACGTCGAAATATTTAATTTAAGACGATTAATTTTCAATGCTTTTACTAAGCTATAATAGTTTTTTTTTAATAAACAGCGCATTTTTTTCAAGTGATAAATTTAAACTATTGGTAGGAATTTTAGTACTTTTATTCGCGTCACTGTCTGTGCGTGGTCAGCAGTCGTTCTATTTCTTTCAATTGCTTAAGCTAGAGCTGCTATGTAAATGAGTGGAAGAAACTTGATATCTTGATCCATAAAGAAGGAAATAATTAGAAACAAATGTGAAGATGGAAGATTAATAAAATGTAAAAATTTTATTACTTTATTCTATATAGAATTTTACTGATTCTTCAAGTATATTTGATGCAAAACGTCAATTGAAATATTTTCTTAGAAAAAAAATATCTTTCGAGGAAGCCTCGAGAATTAATGAGATTTTTCGCATTTGTTTCTAACCTTTTTATTGCGTTGAAATATCTGCGCAGCTCGGCAAAATAAAATTATCTTGAAAATGATTGTTCAAATAACCGAATTACGCATGCCGTTGTAGGATACGTTGCAGGATAGGAAGTCGAGTGCCGGCATGCACTATTGTGAGGAGTCACGAAAACATATCGTTGAAAACATATTGAAAAATGGAGAAATAATGTATTTTTTTCCGCTCTGTGTCAGAGCAGAGCTGATAAATAAAAGTACGAACAAACGTACGTGACATAAACGCGCACTTATGCTTGCACGTGTACGGGTGAAACAAACTCGTAATATGTGAAAAAATATATCGCGTAATCTATGTAGTTTATATGACGGCATCGTACACGTGCCTGTTTAGAAATACATTTAGTAATTTCTACAAAGAAATGTAGGGGCTGCCAATGGAGCTCGACAGCTCCAACATGCGCAAAAATTTCGAGTAATTAAAATAAATCTTTTCAGTGAAAGATGCTTTGCGTTTTACCTGAATTTGCCTGAACATTTTTATGATATTTTTCTCTTTTTTTTTTGTTAATGAGATAGAGTTACCTAAAAATTTTATAAATTTTAAAATGTTTCTCTCTCTCTCTCTCTCTCTCTCTCTCTATATATATATATATATATATATAAACTTAAAAATGTGGACAGTAGAAATATCTCGAATATTTATATAAAAGTGGACTAATGTAAAACGCGCAAGATAAGAAGTATCTCTAATTGAAAAAATGTATATCTTGTGATTATGAAATTTGGCATTATAAATTTTTATATGAATTTTAAACTTTATCTGACAAAACACATAAAAATATAGATAATAGAAAAGAAATCTAAAATTTCTTATTGGCTAATGAGTGCAAAATATGAGGTATCGGCTTATCTTTATAATTATTATTGATTGATCGAATTCTTATCTTATTCAAACAGTAAAATTTTTGCCTTAAAATTTTGCTCTCGCAGACAGTACAATATAGGAACTGAATTTACGTGTCCACTGACATGTTTTATTCCATGCTCCAACTGACAACGAAATGAGTTCCGTGAACATGTCGTTTTTCAGATAATATTATTTGTAATTCTTGATCTATTCCGCCTTAACAAGCAAAGAAGCTTACTCTTTGTCTATTTTTTTTCTATTTTTAGTGCTACAAAGTGCGTTCGTAATATGATTGAATTGCACAAATGAATCTCACGATGCGATATTTTGCGTTACGTCAATAGGGAAAATAATACGTTCTCGTAATCATACAACATTGTGCCATGAATATTGCATTTGTATTAAAAAAAAAAAATTATTTTCTTCCTTTGTTGCACAATTATGCGAAGCATCATCTTATTTTCATTAGCTTAATTTCCAGTGTAATTTCCAGAAATATATACGAATGCTTGTATAAGGCTACGTACATTCTTATATGCTATTCTTATATGATGCGTTTGCTACATATTATACATTGGGATTTTAACTACGGTCGCATCAATAAGAGTTTTCCACGTCTATGTTCATACTACACTCTCAAATATGAGTGTGTAACATGAACATAGACATGGAATATCCTTATTGAGGCGACCATAGTTAAAATCCCAATAATTTATACTAGTTATTATTTAAAGTATGTGTTATTTAGACTTTGGTATCGCGATAAATGCGCATATAATGAACGTTCTATATGTTAAAATTACATATTGTTCACCAAATGCTGCCATTTCATTGACACATTATATCAGAAAGGAGGCAATGCGAGATAAATATGAAACATGATTACGCGGAATGGAAAATACGTGCAGCGCGAGAAACGCAGATAAAACCTACGGTTCATCGTCACGGAGGAAACAATCATTCAAACACAAGAACCTAAGATTTCTGATTCCGTTTTCGAATAGACGTTGAATCTATCAGATTTTTAATTAATATAATAAGATTTTTTTCAGTGCATGTTTCACACTGTGTATTTTTAATGAGCTAGATTGTTGTGGGCAAATCATTATATGCCATTTAATTTATATTATTTTTTTTAATACTTTTTCAAAATTTAATATTGGAAACTCAAGTGACTTTTCTTTGCATAATTAAGGAATATTAAAAGATATAATAAAATTAATTTACAAGTATTTCAAAGTTGGATTAAAAAATACCTCTAATCTTATTTTAGATTTTGAATAAAATTCTTGAAAAACTTGGGAATTTTGAGCGAATTGTTATACAAAATTTGAGTACACATGAGTCTAGACAATAACAATTTATTATCGGATTTTATCCGAAATCTTGGAAAAAAGAGATAAAGAAGAAAATAAAAAAATAGAAAAGAAGGAAAATAGAGGTAAATAATTCTTTCTGATTTTTATTAACGTGAATGTATAGCCGTCTCTCTCGCACGATTTTAACGAAAAATATCGGACCTTTATTATGTCTAGATTCTTTTTTTAGAGTCTGTAGAAAGAATAAGTATTGTAATTAGTTCTTTGTAGATTTATTAGTAAGAAGTATGAATGAAAATCTTTCTCTATATTTGTCTCGTGTGTCGAGATAGTCTGTGAATAGTCTGTGGATTACCCAACAATTATTACCAGTTATAACGAATGCGATTACACTGTATTTTGCCGGAGAATGTCGTACTCATAAAGCTGGCCACATACGTTCAAGTAAATTTGTCAACTGAAACGTGTATACCATATTTGCGATAACTATGCAATTTTGTTCTCTAGACGCAAGTTTGTGACTTTAATAACGTTATTAATATAATAAATTGAGCAATTATAGATATAGAACGAACAATTGAAGAGCAATTTTTTGTGTATTTTACATTTTAACATAATTTCATTCGCAATAGCAATTTTCGATCGGCCTGAATTAAGTTTGCCACGGCGATATACACGCCCTGGTTTATTTGAGCAAGTTTGACTCAAGTAAATCGAACACTTTCGTATTTCCTCGCTTGCGTAAGTCAAATAACTGCAATTTTGTCATCTACATGATAGATTTGACAAGCGGTGCTTGCTCATGCATACTTGACAAGTTTACTCGAACGTGTGTGGTCGACTTAAAGATGTCTTCTCGGACGCACATGTTGTCACGATCAAATTGTTCGCGCGTGTCGTTGCGTCGGTGGACGACTGATACTTCGGTAATCTTCGGTCGTTCTCGGCAACGCTCGGCAATCTTCGGTCTGCGCCGATGGCGTTCGGCGTTATGTTGTCGGCGCCGCCGGCTGCTCGCCCGGTCGCGCTGGCGTGCTCGTTCATCAGTGCGCTGGTCGGTGTCTTCTCGTACTTGTCATTAGTGCTGTGTGCTTCTTTGCTGGTGCGCGCGCGAGCGCGCGCTCCAAATTTCGAACGTGCGAGCAGCGTGCTCGGAATCCGTTTTACTGTGACTTCTGACGTGGACCAATGATACGATAGTCTCCAGGGGAAAGTGACGCGCATCGAGAGGAGGATCGAGAGAAAGTGAGCAGCGTGCAGAGCTTTCCGTTCGTCATGTTTTCACGACGTTCGCCGATTCTGAGAATGGTAATTTTAAATGGACACTAATTGCACGTTTCAACGCGTCGTGTCACATCAATTGTTCACAAACGCTCGTGCTACGCCGTTCTGTACGATGATTCCGCGTGATCGTCGATCGCGGCAAGCGCAGAAGATAATTGTCAGTTCGCTGCGAGCGACGCGGCCTGCGTCTGCGTTAATCGCGATTTAATTCCGTACGCGAGCCGCAATCGGCGGCGGGCTCGTACGTGGCGTTCTTCGGACCCTGTATTTTTAGTGATATTGGCACGGCGTTACAACGGCGCCGGTATTGGCAGCGGCGACCGCGTGGATGACGGCTGACAACGCGACAATATCTTTATAATAGTTTCTAACTTTCGTGAGAAAGTGAAAAAGATCACTTGGTCGGCCTGATAGATTCGCGCTGGCCGCGAATCCCGACCTAAACTCACTTCTATGTTTGTCCTCCGTTTCGCCGATTCGCCGCCGTCTAGACGGCACGGTTACGTATATCGCGATCTGTTGTACGTTAGTAACGCACCAGTGGCGTAATCAATGGCGTGGGTCAAAGTGCCGATGTCAGTGCCTGTGGTGCCAAAAAAAGAAAGGAGTAAACAGGAAGGATATAAAGAGGAATAAGAGATTACGGATCATTAAGTTTATCGTATGTCTAGTGACATCTTTGTTTTATGCTCTAACTGCACATCACATGTATTCACATCACATGTATTACGCCTTATTTATGAATCGTTACCGAGTTCAGCGAGTTAAAGAGTAAGACAATGCGATGTTATTCAAAAATTACCAAAAGATCTCCAAATATCAATATTTCAATAGTAAAAAATCAAATTATTTAAATATAAAATGTATACAATATATATAATTCTTTTATATCAATGCAAATATAAATTTATGTAAATAATAAAAATTTTTATATGAGAAATGTGTGCAACATTTATACGATTAAAGAGAATATGTATTCATTGTAAATCATATATTTTTTATACAATTGCAATATGATTTTGACATGATTATACATTTATCGTAAATCGTATGATTCTTGCGATTATATAATTTAATAGGAATTAAATAGGAATTTTTATGTAACAAGCTTCTATATAAATGCATGAATATTGATTGCGAATTGCGTTATTTTCAGAGTTGGATAGTAGGTAGTTAAAAAGTTAAAAGTTAAAAAATCAATTATTTATAACTTAATTTTGAATGTGTTAATTTTTATCTTTGACTAGTTATTTTTAAAACACATACTTTAACATGTTAATTTTTTTTCCTAAATTAAAAATTTATCTATGTAAAAGAAAAAATGATAAAAAACTACATTCTTATACAAAAGATATTTCTTTGTTATATTATTTGAACTTAATTTACAAATAAATTATTAAATTTGTTTCATGATCTATATTGTAATTGTTTTGTTATTCAGAGTAATCTAACTTAAAAAATTACGGAAGTCTAATATAAATAATACTTCCACAATATTGAATTTTAATTTAATTTAATTCAAATTGAGTTTCTTGTTTACGTAAGTTTTAACGTAACTAAATTTTATTAGCCATTAACTTTAATCTAATTTAGTTAAAAAACTATTAACTTATCCAACTCTGATAATTTCTAAGTTTGTTCATGTAACTTTATACGTTCTTCAAGGAAGAGTTTCAGATATATCGATTACGCCACTGCGTACCATGGCGACAAGAGTAGGATGATTGCACGAACACTAAGGGCGATTATCATCGCCGTACCGGTGCGAGAAATGCGAACGATAAAGCCGTTTTAAATGAATCAGCGTTTAAAATTGTAATCCCCTTGGACAATAAAAATGTATTTGTAAACTACGACGTCGCCTGGATATATTAACTCTTGCGAGACGAAACGATCTAGGTGGATACCAGGAAAATATATAAAAGTTAATCGATTACATCACATCTATTTCTTTTTATCCGTTTCCACATTTTTGTACCGTAAACAAAACAGAGTACAAGTGTTTATATCTCTTAAGAATAATTAAAGAAATAAAAAAACAAATGTAAGAAACTATGAGAAAAAGTGCAGCTTTGCTGATAAAATTAATATAGTTTCTTATTTCTCGTTTATTGACAAAATTTCGCTGATTATTAGTTGTTACGTAACTTTCGATGAACAATCTATATTTAAAAACAAATAAAAGAAACATCTACACTTCAAATCTAATCATTTTATGAAAGATAATAGAAAGATTCTACTCCGTTTAATTTGTTCTCTATGCTCTAAAAACGTGAAGAAAAAGAGCTTTATTATTCTTTTAAGACTCAAAACGTACAATACAGCAGAAATAAAATAGAAACAATACGATAGAGAAGAAGAAAGGAAACTTATGTAAATTGTAAGACGTCTATTCATGTTTTTTTTTTTTTTTTTAACTAGATTTTTTACCAGAAGTTATGTACAGAATCATAGTCAAGTAAGACATTGTATTATTTTGCCAAGACTGCATCTCTCGATACGATTATTTTCTGCTCCAACTAATCGCACACTCAGATCGCCGATTCTTTTCAACCAGCTCGCTGGTTTGACCCAGACCGCTTTCCGGCGAGCGTGTATCACATTTTTCGACCTTGCGCTCACGTTACAAGAATGTATTTGTACGTACGACAACGCATTAATTCACGTTCACTGGCCTCTATCTAGCAGATTTTCGATCGCTCTGCTTGTTGCAATCGGCATAATTGGTCGACAACACATACAACTCGCGTGAGCTGTTCAATTGTCGCAATTCGTTAAAGCAAATCAAATGGTGTGTCGCATTTCGCGATACCGCACTATCTGCAAATTTCCGTTGCATCTTTGTGGAACGTGTCTCACACGGATAAAATTAAAAAAAATAATAATTTACTTCAGCATTTTTAATTGTTTAAACAATCACGCGGGTGCGTGAGTGCATATAATTTTCTAAAAAAAAATAATATAAACGTCTGATAAATATAATATAAACGATAGACTTAGATTCCATGTCTGACATAGCGGACGAAATTAATGATCACATACTGGCAAACGAATCAAGGACATGTATACATGTATCTGGCTCTAATTACATTCCTTGGCGCGCTATGAAGTGTAAGATACTTCGGCGTCTCGTGCATTTTCGATTTTCTTGCACGTGTTTTCGCAAATCAAATTGATATTCCGTGCAATCGAAAACGGAGGATGCCGAAGCCGTCATCTATATGTTAGTTTTGAGTTACGTCAGCGACACTTTTATATTTCACTTTCTTCAGCGCGCGTTTATTCTTGTATGTCATTATTAAGCATTATCGCGGGACTTAGAGAAGTGAGAATAATCAAGATTAATGCGATCTAAAATAGAGAGAGAGAAATTCTCAAGTTTCTCTACGAGTGAGCATCACTTCTACCATCGGTGTAAAATCAGACGATGAAATAAGAGACAATAAATATAAAAAAAGAACAAAATTTCGAACGCTTAAGGCCTAGTAAAATTTATATGGTGCTTTTTTTATTAAAGAAGAACCAACTATTTATTTCATCTAACTTCTTATATATTTATACAATACAGAATGTTCTAATATGTATAAACACGTTTTGTTAATAAAAATGTGTATAAATACGATTGTTTTATAGCTCAAGTATAGTGGTTAATAAAAAGTAGAATGATTAATAAATCATTCTACTTTTTATTAACCACTATACTTGAGCTATAAAACAATCGTATTACTATTTATCGAGAAGAAAATTCAGGCATCGTGAATGAAAACATCAGATCACATTGTTCTCATTTAGCGTTGATATTTCTCGTAATCCAAAGAAATACAAATTTTTTTGTTATACCTCTCACTTTTATTCATCCTTGATCATTGTTTTTTTTTCTTTTTTCCAAACGTATTTCCCCCGTATTGCGCGAGTGCATGTTCGAAAGGCCGCCCTGCCATTAATTCCGGTTTCGGTTGCAGCTCCGGACAGAGCAGCGCAAGGATCAAGCCTGATGTCCGTATGGTCAACCAGCACCGGGCGCAATTCATTGTTTGGCGCGGAGAGCGGCGGAGCGGTGCTCCCCACTTCGCATTTACCGATTCACGAACACCTGCGCAACGCTGACGGCCACTGCTTTCACAAGCCGTTCCACGATCACTGTCAGGTCGGTATATTTGCCCTAGCTGGTCCTCCTCCGCGGCAGCAAAAGTCCTTTCCTCTTCGTCCGCTCCGCGAGTACGCGCCTGCACAGCATCGCACTCATGTCTGCTCTTACTCCGTTTTTCATTCTGTGCTGTAGTCGACTATTATATCTCATGTCGTTTTTTATCGTATTACTATACTCATTCCCGATAATTAATGCTTTTCATATTTATTGTTGGGAAGATCGCAAGATAGATCTGATTGGAATGTTAAAGATGGCGTGTTTCTATTCGCTAAGAACAATCTATTAGCACATTGGACGTTATTTTATGTTTCATATGTATATGTATGAGATGTAAATATTTTTGAATCAATAAATAATGAATGTTTATGTTATATTTACAATATTTGGATAAACAATTTCCTATTTTTATACATACTGAAATATTTTGATGTTCAAAGCCTGTTTTAAAATAATGCTGAGTATTGCATCAAATTCAACTCATGCGGTTGGTTGATTGAATGTCGATGCGATACCATCAACTTCATTGATTTTAATTGTCGTTCAATGAATAACAAATGTGTGCCTATTTAAAATCCTCATAGTTATTTTTTGTCGAACGTCGCTTAATTACATCTGACTTTAAATGCGCAATTAATTGCATTTTCTTCAATGCTTCACTCTGCATGTGCGTTACGTATTAATAATTATCCGGATGTCGTTCGTAACGATAACGTCGTAATATCGTATTTCCCCCTTTTTTTCTTATTTGCATGTTGAACGACCGAGTTACCTTCGTACTCGGAATTCACGGCAAAATAATTTTATGAATGAGCAAGATATTTTTAATGTTATTGATATGTTTGTATATTTGGGTGTATAATGTGGAACTGTAGAGTTTAGATTACGTAAGTTAAATCTTTGTTGTGATAAGAAAGTTTATGTGCTTTTGTCTTTTCGGGAGCCGCATAGTGCTTGATTGCTGTGAGCTTATTGCGATTAACGATACACAATTAAATAAACATGCGTATCTACAGACGTGACGTAAGGTATGCGACAGTCATCATCATGCATTCTCCTTCTTATTTATTGGTATACTTAACATGTGCTTCATCGTGTATGCTAATCACGTGTTAATCATTTGTTGATCATTAAAAAAATAACTTGGAAAATGGATAATCCGTAGTGTTTACATACAAGTCGAAGCAATGCGATTCACAAGTGAGCATTCCATGCTTGAAAGTGCCGTGCCCACGGTAATTCTGTCCCTCCGAAAATTTTACAAACTGAGAAGTCGCTATCTTTCTACATACTTACAGTTCATGATTAACGTAACGACCAATAAGCTCTAGTCGTTACGTTAATCATGAATTGCGAGTATGTAGAAGGATGGCGACTTCTCAGTTTGGAAATTTTTCCGAGGGACAGAATCAGTTATCGTAGGTGTATGTATAGTCGTGAGCTAAAAGGTTGCAACACATTTTCTTCGATTGTTTTTGAAATGTAGACTTGCTCATTAAACGGCGAACGTCATTGGTTCTTACCTGTGGATCCAACCAATTAAGCATCAAACCATCTACCATCAAAAAAAATGTGTTGCTACCTTTTAGCTCACGACTATACATACATCAAATTGTCGAAATAGATTGATATCGAACCGAGCATATCTCTTTCTTTGCTCTAAACAAACAAAAGACTGGTATCATGTGACAAACGTCTCTTTTTCGTTCGCCAGTCACTACTTTCAAGTATCAAGACACAAGCTGATTTAATACTTCTATGCAGTAGAAACAGCATTATTTAATGGCACATATTATTAACGTTTGTGTTAACTGCATCGTATTTGTTGATGTTTAGATCCAAATCGTCGGACCTGGATATGAAAATACAGATCGCACGAAACGTCGATATAATATAATACTTCGAAGACATTCATTTTGCACATCTGGCAAGATATGTTTGTAAATGCCACAATATGTTATAATGAGAGCACATTATTCAAATTAATTTCTACGTATGCCTTTTTTCACGCATTTTCCGCTTTTGCATAATCCTCTACTTAACATCTAATTATGCTAGCATCTCTGCTCAACCGGAAACCTTAACCACGAGATGATTTACGATCATGAATCAAATTGAGTAATATTTTCCCAGTGAATATGTGAAACATTATAGCTAAGCAGCGCACGAGTCACGTTGTAAAGTCCCTCGTTAGTGCATGCATCAGCGCAAGTGCTCCCCCGAAACGCACGCGATGTCTCCATGTGCATATGTGTGTGCGCGTGCATGTGTGCATGTGTTTCTTCTTCCTGATGCTCGCCATACTTCTATTCCCGCAAGACGCACAGTCGATCTCGCTGTAACGTATCAGCCGCCGCACACCTCTCGTGTCTACGTCTTTCTCATTAATTTTCCTTATTATTTGTTTCGTCCAGCACCAATTGGTTTTTTGTCCTACTACTGCGGGACTTTTGGCAAGTTCTTCCGTTGGCACCGACGTTGCCATCGATCTCCGGTACGTGCCTTTCTTTCTTATTCGTGCTTAAGCTTCCACGGGGAGTTTTATCCCCCCCCTCCCCTCCCCCGTGAAATCGCAATATCAAGTACCGCAGGCGCTTTAGTATCCCTTTTTCCCATCCTCTGCCCCGTTCCTCTGTGAGATAGAGCAAGAACGCGTATCTTTTCCTTCGATCGCGCGCCCTCCCGTTCGGCCCGAACTAATTCTGTGTTTTGTTCGCCACAGTCAACGATGTCGCAAGCGGGAGATGGCCTTCACACACCGGGCTACTTGTCCTGGAGAAAACTGCAGCTGAGCCGTGCGAAGCTCAAGGCTTCCAGTAAAACGTCAGCCTTACTCTCCGGTTTCGCTATGGTAAGCAAATGTTACTCGTGGAGAAGAGTCGATCCTTCATTAGAGCATCCAGCGGCGATAAATTTATCACATTTCCTCTGTATTCACAGATCGACGCGCGTCCGCATTGTCCGCGATTAATTAATCAAGATAACTATAATAGAGACCATCGTTTGGTTTTATAACCATTACGGAAATAAAAAAATCCCTGTGAAACAAAAAGCATAATTCCGGAAGCAATTTGTATTGTTTTCCGATTAAACGAACTTACGTAAATATTTCTCCTGGCGCGCAAAAAGCAATGATCATATGAATATTAAATATTAAGTGTTATAAATTTTTAAATATGTCAATATTTTCGAAAACAATTCGCAATTTCGTATCATATTTTTTAATAAAGTGTATTCCTTTTCTCGATATCATGCGGCGAGTTCGCGGAATCTGAATGCGTCTTTAATGAAATCCTTAAGCACAAACAACCTTAAGCGGTTGTTGATAATAGTCTGCGTGATATGCAGATGACAAATACGTTAAGATATAATTTCCGAGGAATCTATCATTGTCTATAGGTCGCCATGGTGGAGGTACAACTGGATACCAAAACAAAAGTTCCACAAGAAATGCTGATCGCTTTCGCCGTGTGCACGACCTTGCTCGTAGCCGTGCACATGCTGGCGCTGATGATATCCACTTGTATATTGCCGAACATCGAAGCCGTCTGCAATTTGCACAGCATAAGCCTCGTGCACGAATCGCCACACGAGCGTCTACATTGGTACATTGAGATCGCGTGGGCCTTCTCCACGTTGCTGGGTCTTCTTCTGTTCTTATTGGAGATCGCGATACTCTGCTGGGTGAAGTTCTATGACTTTTCAAAGGTCGCCGCTTGGTCGGCTTGCGTAGTACTGATACCGGTGCTGATAATTTTCCTCGCGTTCGCGATACATTTCTATCGGAGTTTAGTCGCACATAAGTATGAGGTCACGGTGTCCGGCATACGGGAACTCGAATTACTCAAAGAGCAGATCGAGTCTACGGACGTGGAGGGCAGGAACGGCGTGAACATCTCGCCGACCCCGGTAACGCATATCGTTTGAACCGGTCCTCGCAGTTTTTCCTGCCGCCGGGATTGGATTCGCGAATCGAGCGCGACAAGAAGAATTCTCGCTCTCCCCGCGGAATGCGGCGAAAGAGAGAGAGAGAGAGAGAGACAGAGAGATCTTTTTATTGTGACAACGCGAGCTGTCGGCGACGTTTCTCTAAAGATTCTGCCAGGAAGTCTTTTGAGCGTAAGAAAACGACAGCTCAGGTAGCAGGTTTGAGACTATTTGGTTGTCATTTTAACAATAACTAAATGGTCTCAAACCTGCACCCAGGGAGATGATCGGCTCTTTTGCACACGTCGATGGATACGCTACAGATGTTACGAAGATTCGGTCAATAGATAGAAATCTTCCTCTTCTTTTTTTATACGCGTGTTCTCTGTGATGTAAAATAGTATAGTATAAGTGCGATGAGACTCTGCTCTTCTGCACGATGCGCGCGATACGGAAGCATCGTGTCGACTTTAGGAAGAAAATAAAGTTCGATAACGTCATTGTATATGTAGATACAAAACACACATTCCTTCATTCGCGTTGCGACTTAAAACATAGGAAGAATATTTTATAAAGATATTATGAGACCTCCCTCTCGCGTGTCATCATGTGCACCTCAAAAAGCAATAGTATAACAACATGAATAATTAAGAGGTGCTGCGACTGGTCATGTACTTATCTTTTGAAAAAACGTGCTTATTAAAAAAAAATGCGACTTTTATACTTCTTAAATGTGACGATATATCATGTATCGACAATAAGTGCAATACACATTTTGCCATATAAATTTGTCATCGCCAACACACAAAAGTCGATATCTTTCTTAAATAGACATTTGCGATAACAACAATTTCCCTTATCGTTCTTCAACGCGCAAGTACATTACTCTCAAGTACTTCCGTAAAAATTATAAATAAGAAACGAAATATATCAGGAGCCGCGTTTCAAACATATATCGCATCGCGTGAAATATTACATTTCAACGATCGTAGATGAAACTTGGGAACGTATATGTCCGATTATATTATTTGTATATATTGTTTGGCGCGTGAAATGCGCTGGCGGGAGCGATTGCCGAAAATAAAAAGTCGTACGTACAAAATTACATGTACGCATTATATTTTCTGTTGGCCGCGAGAACGCGAGAAAAGCCGATAAAATGTGAAACATGTATGTCTAAATCGATCTAAGAAGAGACGTAAACGAGACGCATGACGCAATATGTTTATAAGTGTATCGTTATTCGGCCATTTATCTTTGGAATATGTAATATCGGATATAAAGCTGGCTGCCGGTAGTCGACGTTTTCTATCGTGCTGTGCACGCAGACGTCATTCTCCCAACGACCCTCCTGCACTTGACGTCTGTCCAAGTGGTAGAAGACACCCTGACCTTCCTTCTTGCCATTTGTAAACTGACCCTCGTAAAGATTACCGTTTTCTATGAGGATTTTAAGATAAATATTTATAAAGCAAATTTCTAAGATAAGTGTAGGAAGCGCCTTGAATGAGAGATGGCGTGATTCATAATTTTCACGAGCGTCAAACAAGATGAATAAACTGAAGCTAAGGAAGATGTATCATTTGTTGTTCTATGTAATATCTGCGTAATTAAAAAGAAATTGACGAACACTTTCGAGCGAACTGATTCTGCGAAGCTGTAAATTCTAGATTCCGCCAGTAAATGTAAGATCAAGGATCTGTAAATTACTATTTTTTAAATGGATTAATGTTGCCTAAAATGATCAGGTTTTGTTTATTTGGATTTTGTGCTAATTATTAATAATAATATTTAATAATATCAAAATTTAATAAACAAAATCTGATCTGTTTTAGGCAATATTAACTCCTTTTGAAAATAGTAATATATAGATTCTTGATGCTACACTTTTTGTATATGTCTACTCTTTTTTTTTTAATTAATAACGGTAACCTTGAATCAGCATCCCTTCTCCGTGATAACGATCATTGAGCCATGTGCCCTGGTAATATCCACTGCCGCATTTGTACCAAATCCGACCGTAACCATTTCTCTTGTTCTCCCGAAACATGCCTTCATAGTAGCTACCGTCTTTGTACCAATTACTTCCGAATCCGTGCTTCTTTCCCTTCGTCCAGTCACCGGCATATACTTTGCGCACGTCGCCGTCCTCCGTAATTTTACTGAGGACGCCGTAGCCGTGTTTGAAATCGTTATACCAGTCGCCTTCGTACATCCAACCGTGACTGCGAAAGAACAATTTTTAATGAAACAGCGAACGAAATATCGGCAGCGAGCAAAATATTACGTGTACATCATCTTGCGAGTGACGAGAAATTATATATATAATAACACATAATATATATTCGATTTTAGGATTACCCAATCGGCAGATAATGCTTTTTAAATATTTAAAAAACGTTATAATAAAAAATAAATATTTAAAAATATTTAAAAAGCATTGCCTACTGATTGGGTATGATGTTAAATCGATACGCAAGGCAAGCTCTATGCTCCTTATATAATTGTATATATTTAACAATCTTAAAAAAAAAATCTTAATGATAGCAAAATTACAAATAGAACCGTTCCCTTGATGTTTAGAATATGTATCAATATTACCAAATTTATATTTCTCATTAATTTCTTTTTATATCTCTTATGTTAATTGATATTGTAATTAAAATGTAAATACGCTTAATTTTATTGTTTGCATATTGCTTAATATTTTCGTAGAAAGATGTATATATTTTAAAAATAGAAGTATATTTGTATTCTAAAAATAATACTTTTTATGTGAAAAAGATCTCACGGTTATCACATTAAAAATAATAATTTTTTACATGTGTTTCGCTCGTAATATAAAAACATTTAAGCAAAATTGAATTTATTGTCCCAAGTCAAGTTCGAGGCTATTCGAAGAACTTTCAAACAACATAATTTTCATGACACCTGTTGACTCCTATGCCTTTGCCTTCTTTCTTATCGTTTCTCCATTCACCCTTATAATACGCTCTAGTAATACGTTTCGTTTCGGGCGAGTATATAGCGTGTCGCCAGCCATTTCGTTTGCAAGCTTCTATTTGTCGTTTGCTCCATGTAACTCTCTGTGGTTTCAAGAACACCATTGCGCCGAATGTTCACGAAGGAAAACGCCTAAATTTACCATTTCATGAATGATCGATCGCGAAATGATCGGTTTGGGTGTTTTACTTCGCAAAAATCATCAAAGATCTTCGCCAATCTTCAAAGATCGAGGTAAAATTGCGTAATTCACGCCGCATGCGGCATAAAGAAAAACGATCGCATTCATATCGTGCAAAGTAAATGACTGATACATGGGTGTACTCTGATTCTTGAAGCTAAGTGTTTTGATAATGGAGAAATATAGCGGTATTGATTATACATATGTAGATTAGCCAGAAAATTTAAAATTTTTTTTTATGCTTCATATCAATACATTTTGTTATATTTTCAATTTTAATTTGTATAAAAATAATTTAATATTTATTTTTAATTTTGTTTTTGTATAAAAAAATAAAGCTAAATCCACACATATTTTGTGTCCCTGAAAACGTTTCAATATAAACTTTTATTAGAATTTGAGGATATTTTATTTTTTACAATCTTTATCTTGAATTTTTATTTTGATTCCATTTTCATATTCAGCATGCTTAAACATTTCTAAAACTCGTTAAATTTTATACTATGTTTCTCTTCTTAAAAAAAAAAGAGAAAAGATCAAAAACTAACTTGATCGGTGATTTCAACCGATAAATTTATAACTGTATAATTTTCATCGTTTTTAATTTTATCTTTCCATCAATCGGATAAAAAAAATTTATTTGTCCACAGTAATAAAATATTGGATATTATATTTGATAAGTTAATCGCCAATTAAGTTGCTTGGCAGAATGTGCTTACATCAAATTTCTATCCACATATTTTATTATTTTTCTAATGTTTTCAAATTACTTTTTTCTATTTCGTAAACAACAAAGAATTACTAATTCTATATAAATCATTAAATTCAATAAATTGATCAAAATTTGAGCGAAGTAATCCTGATTTTAAGAGTAGCATTTACGTTGCCCGCGATATTACGCATGCGCGGAACTTGTTATTTGTATTGCACTGTCAACACACGGACGTTGCTACACAGATGCACACGCGACGGAAATTCGTGTACGTTTGGCGCTGAATGTTGATGTCGATGATCGCGTCTCATTTTGTCCCAAAAAACGAATCGAGCGCGAAAATTTTGGAACTTTGCTGTCTTGGGCATTTACAATGAACAGTGATGTCCGCGTGGTGGACGTGAGTATGGACACGACCATACCTTTGGACCAGTCGATCACGATCGAGGACTCGGAGGCAGAGATCGAACTAGTGGACATCAGTTGCGAGGGTACCTCCTCCGTCAGCGATGAAACTCCGGTCTACAGTAGGAAAGATATCGGTAGCGTCCCATCTCCGGACGCTGTCGAGACACTCGAAGTGATCCACTCGGGGAAAGATTCGCCTTCCTCTCGTACGGACAATGTCATTTCGCAGCCCGCCTTTAAGGTTATGTTTCGCGACGAGAGTGTCTCGAGGTATGTTGTATGTTTGAGCGTTTTGTTTACATCTCGCGCGCGGGAATTTGCTCCAGCTGGTTTTACGGGAATGATCATTAACGGCGTGATAACGTGTTCGACGTGTACGAATGCAAATAGTTTTATTTTAAATAAACTATATTTAGAGGGAAAGAAATATCCGCGTATGCGGATTGTGTTCTAATTACGTGCATATATTGATACATAGAAAACACCGATGCAATAAAATTAATTTATTTAAATCGTCCATTAAATATTAAATTAAACATTTAATTTTTATGTATAAAAATATGTATTGTTTTGTTGTAAACAAGCACTCTTTGTTTCGAGAAAAAAATATATATATTGATGCAACAATAAGTACAATGAATATAATTTATTTAATTTACACTTTAAATATTAAACATGTAAATGAAATGATTTAATTTTTACATTAATATTAAAATTATCAAAGTAATCAAAATGAGGTTATAATTTTTTATAAAATTTATAACGATATTTTTGTTGAAATTTTCTATGACTCTTGTTGTAATAAGAATTAAACAATCTATTTTTCTCTTTTTTTTATCTATGTATGTAATGTTTAAATAGTAGAAATAAGTGTATATTAAATAAAAATTCTATTGTTAATCATTAAATGTTTGAGTATAAAATTATATTCATACTAAATTCATTATGAATTTTGGAATTTCTAATATTTGCAGACGGTATCGACAACAAATAAATGATTTTTTGTATACTTTAATACAATCTAAATCCCACCATAAGAAAGATACAAATAAGTCAAGTCTGATTTTGGAAGTTTGGGATGATAAAGCTGATTTCGAAGATGGAGAAATACATATAGAAAATGAGGATGCTTTGAACGATAGTGAACAATATGATGGTACAAATAATTTTCTATTTACAATTGATAAAGAACCGAATATAAAGAATGATTTGGATATCCCAACATATGGACAGGTAATGACATCTTTCTTTTATACATCTATCTCTTAGCTAATTTTTTTTTATTATCATATTTAAATATTTCTACAATTGTCAATATGTCATACTTCAATTGAGGAATATTGTAATACTCTTTAATATATCTTACTTTACTTTAATAGAAGTAGATGCTATTCTGTTTTATACGTTTATTTTATTTTAAATAATATTGTTTTACCTTAGAAATATGAAAATGCATTTGAGGAGAATTCGAACAAGACATCCAAAGAATTTGTGCCAAGATTAAGTTGCTTTAATTGTAATGGGAATCATACTTTGCGAGATTGCCCGGAGCCTAAGAATCAAAGCAATATCAACAAAAATCGTAAAGAGTATGCTATGAAGAACAGTGCAGGAGTTCGATATCACATGAGTGAAGATCAAAGATTTGGTCATATGGTTCCTGGTCAGTTAAGTCCAAAATTACGAAAGGCTCTTGGATTGAAAGAGAATCAACTACCTATGCACATATATAGGTATTACATAATTTATACGATTTTAGAGAAATTATCCTTTGTATTGCTTAATCGATGTATTTATTTTTATTATCAGTATCTTTATTATCACATTTCTGAAAATTTTAATATCAGGCTTGCTATTCTATCTATAGTATGTTGAATAATTAAGTTGGTGATAAAGTTTCGAGATCTTATTGTTACAAATGCAAGTGTGTTTACAAGAAATTAAACATTAAATTAGAATCAAAAAAAGGAAAGATTTATAATTCACAATTTAATGGGCCAATAAGATTCATTTCATTCATTCTACGTGCCAAAACGTTTTTTCTTAGAATGAGATTACTTGGCTACCCTCCAGGGTGGTTAGAAGAAGCACGTTTACAACATTCTGGTTTATCGCTGTTCAATTCTGATGGAATAGCGGAAAGAGATGTAAATGAAGAAGAAGGCGAAATCATTACAGAAGTAGATAAGGATCGATTCGACATAAAAAGAATATATGACTTCCCTGGTTTTAATGTGCTCCCTCCTCCTGGTACTATAGATGTAAGAAATATTTAGTAAAATAACCACTATTGATATGTGATATCTTGTATTAGTGTTCTTTACTGAAAATCGTAAATATTAAAATCTGCTAATTACAGGATAGTCACAAGTATAGAGTACCACCGATGCAATCCATGCAAAGTAAACAAATAATGTTATTGCACTTGCAAGGTAAAGAAGCAGACGATGGTTACAAACGGAAAAAACTAAAATTACCTCCCCCAGTAAATGATGTATATAAACCAGAACTAATTAGTGACATGGAAGTAGAAGATCTAGGAGGTATAATTATTAATCATAATTATTAAAACTGAATAAATAGCATTACCATTATTAATGTGATCCTATTTTATTAAAAGTATAATTGCCATAAAAAATTAGAATTGCCTCAACATTAAATTCTTATTAATGACTTTTATATATTTTTTTCTATTCTCTTTTTACGAAAATAAAAGGTAATTTCTTTTTATTTTATTACAACAGAAAATGTTGTGGAGAATGTGTCCATTAATGGACATTTTGTACCACCATTACCCAAAGAATCGGTGCAAGTGCCACCAGCACCACCGGAAGAGTTACCTCAATCAGTAACGGATGATTCAGACTCGCAGTCGCAAGAATTGCCTTCCTCTGATTCTGCGGTATGTTTTTAAAGGATTCTTAATACTTTCAAGCGGTTTACAAAGGTTATATTTTTTTTTAGGACGACGCTACTTCGAGCCTAAATTCGCCATCTTTGTCTGAATTAGAAAGAACAAAGAAAGTATTACTTATGGAAATTGAAGAGGCCAATTCGCAGTCTAATTCTAATTCCATATTGATAAAAAATGATTCGAATACTTTATGTGTATCAGAAACGCCATTTTCCAGTGTAACGATTACACCTTCTACTTCGAGAAGATCATCAAGTCAAGATTCCGTGAAATCGAATATACAGTGTCCTGATACATCAATTAAAAATGATCTCAATACTACGATTTCATTGGATATGTCAGCTTCTGATAAATGCCTCAATATTACTCCAACTCATTCTACTCCACAGAGATCTTCAGATACAAATCAAGCTTCTGTCAAGTCGGTACATTTAGGTACACCAATATTGCCCAGTACTTCTCCATATAGTAAATTACCGTCGTCTGAAAAGTTTTCTAAAGACATTTGCGATGTTATCAATTTTGAAAATTTGCCTGATTCAACAGGCAAATATGAACAAATGACGGGAGTCTTGCAAAAAGTTAGAAGCACTATGGCAAGATTACACCAACAGGAATAGATTTTTTATAGCCTGATATAAAAGTACAGAACATTTAGGTGAAACAAAAATGAAACAATTAAATTGTTCAAAAATAAGACACTGAAAATTCTTTTTTTTCTTCTAATTTAATCTGAAAAAAGATATTTATAAAGACGATAATATTGTAAATAGAAATTTTTGAGTATCTGTATGAATATATGCTTAACATGTTCACAAACATGTATATTGTGTAAAGATCTCAAACACATTTGCAGGTTTAAATCACACTTTATTACTAGTTAAATCAAAATTCATGATTAATACGATCGGATTTTCTTCCGTATTCTATCTCCCATTTTATTTTTTCGTATTATATCTTCTGTAGAATCCTTCTTTATAGTGATTATAAAGCACTAATTTGTCAGATTTCTTTGAAGTCAGATTTTTCTGCTAAGACAAGTTGCATTTGGTTATAATCAAAATGCTGTTTTTCTCTTTATCACATTTTTCATATTCTGAATTATAACATAAAAGTTATAATTCTTAAAATTATTTTTGAGATTTGAATTATCAGGTAATGTTTTAAAATGATTTTTTTCTTTAGAAAACATGTATATTTCCTCAAAGAACAAATTTTTTTTTAACTGTAAGACTATTTTTTGTTACCTCTTGATATCTTTTTCTATTTTTTTTCTCTCTAAATTTTTAAGATTTAATGTGATTTTAAACGAAAGAAAATTTAATGTGAAAATTGCATTATAAAATAATATTTTTATAATGTAATGACAAATCTGTATTTGCCTATTCAATTTTACTGCTTAAGATCAAAGAGGAGATGTCAACTTTCTCTGCTTGTGCGGCCTGCGTTACAAGATCTTTGATCATATACATTATAATTAATAAAATGATATAAAAAGAATCAGCATTTTAAAACTTCAATTTAATACATTTTTTGGCTTCTACTTATACATTTTAGTCTGCTATATTTTCAATATCACATTCATTTATAAAAATATAATAATATACCTAATTTTTTTAAAACAAAAATTAAAATGTACCGTACACAAATTTTTATATTGAACATAGAATATTTGACAGAATTTTAATTAGTTTAAAAAATGCTTTCACAATTTATTACGAATTCATAACTTGTTATGCATTTATTGCATATTTTTTATTTATGTGTGATTTTTCCAAATGCATAATTCATTATTTAAGCATAAGTCATGCAATTTACTATAGAAGTTGTATATACATGTATATAATTATATAATGTATACATAGAGTAAATTAGACTATATATATGTATAATGTGTCTCCATAGAAAGATTGTAACAACGTTTAAGGATAGATTTCGAAGATTATTTTGAGACAAAATCCATATATCAAAATGTCGAGATTATAATACTTTTAAAATGAGAAGTGTTTAAAGTTGCTAATTTAAACTGTCCAAAATATACGCGCTAAAGCATATCATACATTAGTAAGAGTGTTCTTAAATGTAATTTTTATTTCACTGATTTTGCATCTTTATTATGTGATGTGCCATACTTGAGTGCACGAATTTCGGATTGTTTGATTTGCCAACTTTAATCTTTCTCATTTAAAAATTATTACGTTTCAACATTTTATAAGGATATTTTTCGTCCCAAAATGATTTCCGGAGTCTACATGTTCACACATAGAAGTGATTTTAGATTCATCTGAAGGGTGCGCCAATTAGTTTAAGAAGTATATATTATAGGTACATGTTTAATGTTAACAAACTCATCACAATATGGTCGGCCTCAAATTATTATTATTGATGTGGCAACAACTAATATCATGCCATTTATAGTAGTAAATCAGAGAACATCTGTTGCAGAAGGAAATATCTAGACTCTACAAAATTATATGATTTGATTGATCAGATTTAGGCTGGTACTATAAAAGAATCACATACATTTATGAGAATATATCATACAAACCAGTTATACATATTCTAGAAAATTTTAATTCTTTTGAAAGAAATTGTTTAATGCATTCTACAATTAAACATGATACTTGAGGAACTGAATTATCGTGCGATTGTTCTTATTCAGAAAATATTTGTTTTAATTTTTAAGAACTTTATTAGGTTTTAAAGCACGTTGTAAAGTTAACTTTTATATATACATAATATCTGCCATCACATCAACTTGATTTTTGTAGCTCGAGAAAAAAAGAAAATGATATTTTGCATCAGAACAAATGTAAAACATTCTGTGGTCTAAATACTTTTGCTGTCTATTACAAATGTAGTACATTCTGTAAAGCATTTATATCTCAGAGTAGCATTCTGGACTTTAATGTTCAAAAGATTAAGAACTTTTAAATAATTTATGAGCGCAAATAGTCCAGTATTGTGTATATATGAATAAAAAAAAAATGTTTAAATATTCTGGCAAAAAGTACACTCTTTGAGTACAGTGAATACTTCGCTAACATTGTTATGTTAGCGAAATCTTGTGCGTAGATTTCAGATTTATTAGCATATACAATACTGTTAAGATTTTCCTGAACATATAAATGATCTGTTGCTAATTTAGATAATGTGTGGTTCGAGAGTTTACTCTTAAGCGTTGTTACATTCTTTATGAAATACCTTGTATAATATAAAAAGTATTTTATATATGTAAATATACATATATAATACTAGAAATCATATAAATTACTGTCATCTTCTAAAAGTACAAAACGTAGATACAAGGTTTTCATCAGTTATTGTTAAATGTAACTGTAATGTTTATTTTACTTTTATATCTTATAATTCAAATCTATATATGCACTTGATATGAATTGGATGTAAGAAAAGCTCTAGTTGTGCAATATAATTTTGCACATGTTGAGGGGATACGAAAAAAATATTCAACTGTGATTTATATAAATATTTTCACATGTATATTCAAATTCTTTTATATAAATTTATATCCATATAAAGAATTTGAAACAATAAAGATTTAAAAAATATAAAATAATATAAAATGCAGATCATTAGGCATTAAATTTTAATCGTAGCATGCTAAAAAATTCAGGAGTTTAACATCTAAATTTTAAATTTCAAGCCACTATTTAATTTTTATTCGCTCAAGTTATCAGTTTCTGTAGAGATGTCATAATACAAGAAATTTGTTATTCTATTTTCTTTATTAGCAAACGATAGCTATTTGAGATTATTTCAATAAATATCAGCATTTTTTATAAAAATAAGCACTTTAATTTTCTGATATACAATTTTCTATTTTATTCAGAATGTACATGGAATTTTCGAATTATGATAAATAAAATTATGCGTAAATAGCCAAACTGGATATCGAATATACCAACATTGTACAAATATAATTATATGTAATTATAGCATTTTTATTTAAAATAAAATTATTTTGTAATAAAAATATATATAACCAATTGCAAGAATTGAGTGATACGAAACGAATTTATATAAACATATTATATATCCCATATTATTTTCTATAAAAAAATCTTATTTTGAGACATACTATTTATTAAAGAGCCATTTTATGCAATGCGGAGAATCAGTTTTATTTATCGAAAATATGGGGAATGTACAACATTAAACATTGTTATTAGTATAAAAACATTCTATCCATAGACCATATCCATTACAGGAAAATTGTGTAATACTAATAATCGTTATTTGTATATAATTATAATACCTTCAAATCTGTAACTTCTAATTTGTGTAAAACATCCGATGTGTAACATGATATCTCCACTTTGTTTGAATGGTACATATGTATCGAAATATATTATAAAGCTATAAACATTCTTTTCTTTTTTTATTTTGGATAACGAAATTTAATATTTAAATATAAATTTTATTCCACCGAAAAAAAGATAGATGCACTTCCATCTTTTTTATAATCGCGTTACAGAAAAATACTGTTACATAAATACTGTTTGTTGACAAATCACACAAGATCCGAATTTCTCAAATCTTATACAATAATTTATTATCGTTGTATTATATACAGCAGATAATATATTCAATCGTATGTGGAAAATTTTTTATGTAATAAAGCTTTTTTTATAATTCTGAATAGATGAGAATATTATAAATTTTTGAATATAAATACCAAGCAAATAATTTTATTAAGTGACTATCCGGTCGTGCAGGTACTTCATTTTTTGTCGCTCTCTTTTATAGTAGAGGTTTTAAATTATATTCACATGTACAATACAGTCTTATTATCGCGTGCGAGCGCGTTCTGTCACTTTATTAATAACAATTCGCCGTTATCCGCTGTTTCGAGAAACAAACACGTCAGAACGTTAGAAATCTCATGTGATGTAATCGTTGACTTTATTGCTATCTTTCGGAAAGTCGTGATAAAAATATATGCTCATACACGTAGTCTAGGCACTCTGATTATAAGAGTTTTTAAAAAGAAAGAAAATGCATACGCGTGTTATATCGCATAAAATTACGATTAGATCAATGTATAAGTTACGTCTCCAAAAGCAAACCGATATATTCCGCTAACACGTATATTAATTATGTTTATTAACATTGTATCTATGTACCATAACTTCTCCTATTTCTGTTAGACAGATCCTGATATATAAAATCTCGAATAACAAGATTCCTGACAATGTTGTGCTATTTAACTCATCGTTGGTGGCGAAGGCGGGCCATCTCCGTGTGAATCCTGCAAATAAATCATGATCGAAGTATGCCTTTTATCCGTAATAGAGAAGTGCGATCAATTAAATCCAATCAAATCAGGTAAGATTTGATCCGATTAGAATCTCTACAGCATGAATTCAAACTATTCAAAAATGACAAATCTAAGAATTTTGAATCGCGCTTTGATAATCTTATAAAATCATATATTTATAGTGACTTTCTATCATATTATTTTTCTTACATAGAAATCTTTTCTTATTATCTATTTGTCTTATTATTAAAATTCAAAATAATAATTTATATGTTATGTTATTAATTAAAAGTTACGTTTCAACAATTTTATCAGATTTAAATAGATTTGATTTTTTAAAAATTGATTCACACATTTCTAATCGATAATATACAATTATCATCCTCACAGGCTCGTTGTTGCTCTTGATAACGTTCCTGGTCGTTTGTCGGAAAGCTCTCGGTCTAAATGCGTACATGAGAATGATAAAGCCAATAATTAAGCAAGTGAAGAGGAAATCTGAAGGTTCCCGAATGTTCGTCTGCGGTCCAGGAACTAGAATAGAAATATTCGTTTTTTTTTGTTTATTATTTTTAATTATAATTTAGTATTATTTAATTCTTGTGTATCTTAAATTTATAAACTTTTGTTTGTTTTCAATTCTATAAAAAATCACGGATTAATTAAATTAAAATTGAATTTGATTTATGATTGGTAATATTAGAGAATATCATTTAATGAAGAACACAATTAATACATCTATTGTAATTAGAACACATCTGGCAGTAAGGTGAATACATACGTCTCGACACGCTGAAGCACTCGGTATCCGAACAATAATTTTGCGATTGTCGTAACTGAAACAGTAATACAATTTATTTTTTATTTGCAAAATACGCGCAATGAGAAAAGTAACTAAGTATTTGAAGATGTCGATAAATATATGTGAAGATATAAGTGCAATAAATATATGTGAAGAAAATTACGTATAATAATTGTATATTGTCATTAAGAATTGATTTAATTCTCGAGTGAATGTGTGTACACGTATTTTCATACATACATAGATACTAAAACATTTATGCGTCTCGTTAAAGCTACGTTCACACTTTATGTACTTTTTCTACATCTTAACATGAATTATTTACTGCAGAAAAAAGAATGCATATTCAACGAACTTATCCGGCGAATAAATCTTCCTTTTTGCACTCGAATTTCTTCGAATAATTGTAAGTCCTCGTATTTGATTGTAATGTATCATGCATCGGCAATCAACTTACGTAATTGAAACATTTTTACGTAACCGCGTGGCGCAACAAATTTCTGCCAGCTAAACAGAAGAGGTCATTGCGTTACAGGTCGTCGAAGATGGGGAAACCTCGTTTATTGTGCTGCCTAAAGAGACCTAAACGCTCGCGAATAAAAAGCCAGCCACAGCTGTCCTTCGTCACCGCCCATTATCTGACCGCGGTTTTATCGCGACATCAATCTGACGAACTCACGCGTCTCATTTTCTCCCGTATTACTTACGATAGAAAGCAGATGTTGCACGGACATGTAATTCCATATGCACTCGCACGGGTCGAATCCTTCGTCGCTCATCGTGGTAGGTGGGACACCGCAGAATCTGCCGCTGCACACAATCAAGAAATTGTCTTGATTACCGCGCTTATTAGATACATCAACGTTTCTTTCTCGCCACGAAACCACAACGCACGTTTCTCTGTCGTGGCGGACTCTTTTTTTTTTCTTGTCACCGATAATTCGCGATTTCTTTTTTACTTGATGTTACGGTTACTTTTATAAACACGGCGCAATATAATTGATGTCGTAAAAAAAGGAGACGCAAGAAACCAATAAACTTTTCAGCAATTTTTTTTATACATTCGATACGCACGATCACGCGAAGTAATTTAATGCGAAATATCGAAGAATTATACAAGTATAATTGTAGTATAAAACACTAACAAACGGTGCAAATAATTATTGTTAGTTGATTGATTTTATTACATATCTAACATTGAATTATCGTGAAAGTTCAGACTCGAAATGACAAGATATATTTTTGCATTTGCTGAAAAAAAAATACGATTGAAAATGAAAACTATTGCTCTCTCAATTCTTACAATTTCAAGGACGTCCGGTACATAAGGCGGACAATTATTCGTAATTGCGCGGACGAGGGGAGGAAGTAGCAGACTTCTTATCTAGTTTAGTGATATAGCGAGCGTGGTTGTACATTAAAAATGTCTCATAAAATGTTGCACACTTGCGCTATATGAATTATCAATGTAACCAAAGACTCGGACTTGGAGTATCATTTATTGTACACGATTTATTGTACTATAGCGATTTATTGTACTATAGCATTTATTGTATTATAGCGAACTAGAGCATTACATTTTACGAAAAATTTGGAAAGCTTCTTGTAATAACCTGGATATCGCATCGCTTTCTTTTCGATCAGAAACATGCTTGTTTGTTTGACGACTTATATGTTTATTTATTTAACATTTCGACTGCCATATCAGGATGATGCAAATTTCTACAAGGACCTCATCATCTATTTGTGGACCACAAATTTTTACTCGATTAATATCCATTTTCGCAGATTAACTTTGATCTTGATTTAACTTTTTACTTTTTTTAGTTCTAAAATTAGAACGAGATGAAAAGTTAAACTGAAATCAAAGTTAAAATCTACGATTGGTGAAAATAAACATTAGAATGATTTAACTTGGTGCTACAAATGCTTCGAAGCATTCTTTGGATTAGTCAATTCGTAGAATTTTTTATTTCGATTGATAAATTGAACGATTTGAAATCCGTTAAGTAAACCACAGCCAAAGTTTAATGTCAAAATTCCACTGAGAAAAAAAATCGAACTATTAGCAAGAAATATTTGTGGCATTTTCTTTCATATTTATTAGTTGTAAAAAAATTTGATTGTGACGATGAAATATAATATTGAATTGGAGCAAAAGTTCGTAGTGGCACATATATGAATAAATAAATCTGCAAATATCTAAACATTATCTTTGAATTTTACTTAAAAAAAATACTATGAATTTTTGTTCTAATCCAATACATTTATGTGAAATATATCTCATTAAAAAAAAAAATGATTTATTTATTAAAAATAAAATTTTATTTTGCCGTGTTTAAATAAAGATTCATATTTCAGTGGAATAAATTCATATTCTACAAATCAATTTTGAAGTATCTTTTTCTCACTGCAGCTTAGCTGTCAACGTGTCAACGATTTATTTGAAACGACAATCTCGCGTGGAAAATAAGAGTGAAACGTTCATTCGTTTCAACTTGTCCCAAATAAATAAAATTTATTTGATCATATTGTGAATATCTTTAAACATTAAGATATTACGACCGAGTTTAAACACGCAATAACAAGATATGTTTTTGCATCGATTTTCACAATTTCAAGGACATTGCATATCACGCGTGTAGGCAATCCTCCCCCCCCCCCCACTTTCAAACATTCTGTAGTTTTAATTATTGTAATTTATTTATTTGTTATAAATAAAATCTTACTTTACTTCATTTTTAATTTATAATATAAATATAGTTTATTAAAGAAAAAATGATGTAGGATAGAATATTGCTGTTATAAAGACATACAAATTTTTACTATTTTGAAAATATAGAATGTTCACAAGCGGAAGTTTCAAATAGCAGAAGTATCAAGAAAATGTATGTAGTATATATGACTCGTAAATATCGGTATTTACAATACGCGAACTGATAGCGACGTAGCAACTACTGATAGACACGTAATATCAACTTTTCCAGCACATTAATAGACCTGTAAAAAAAAAACTGAATTCCCGATTCCGCGGAAGGTCAATTGAGGTTCGCTAAACGCGCAAGACACTGGTTAATGATAATTCCGTTTAATCACAATGCAAAGTACAGAAATTCAGATTGCCGTTACTCGCGCATCGTCAGGACGGGGATTCTCTGAACCCCATTTACGCAACGCGGCCGCCGTAACGAAATTTCCGCCTGTAAATCGAGCGAGCGCTCCGAGAATCGAGATTTTTCTCGACTTCGCACGCACCGGAGAGAGACAACGCGTTGGAGGGGAAAAGGAGAGGGTTACAGTCGAGATTTTCCACGCGGCTGTTTTCTCCGTGCGTGCGCGCGCGCGCGGGCGCAAGAGAGAGGGAGAGAGAGAGAGAGAGAGAGAGAGCGAACGATCTCTGCGTCGATTCGCGAGAGGAAACGAGAGATCAACCAAACCCGCCTCCGTATGGTGACACGACAATGCACCTTGCGCGCGCGAGCGATGGATGGCACAAAAGTGTCATCGAACGGGAAGTTGTGGGATGACAAACATCTTACCGTGTTGACCCTACTATCGTCGCACGCGCGAAAAGAAAATAGGGGAAAGAGAATAAAAAAGAAAAAAAAAAGAACGAAAGACGCGACCCAGATGCACGATCGACAATGAATCCGTCGGTCAGAGGAGGGCGGTAGCGCCCGTCGAAAGATGGATGTACTCACCGCGTCGGAGTTGAGAGAAACGGGAATGGACAGACGGATTACGACTGCGTGACACGAAGACGCAACTCGACAGCTTCGAGCGACTCGGACGACTTATACGCGACAGTCTGTTCCAACTATCACAATCCGTCTTCCTCGTCGCTGTCGCCTTCGGTCGTGTTGTGCGTGTACAGAGTATGGAGTGTGTTCGCAGCCGTGCATTCGTAAACGCGCGGGATTGGCGCGCGGCCGACCAATCAATGCGGACGGCGCGATAATTTCAAATCCGCGTTTGAAGGCAATTGATCTTTTTAGGTTTATTTAAAAATCTTTAAATTATTTAGAAAAATTACGCGTTCGTCTGGAAATTTCGTCCTTCTCGTGTCGTAAAGAAAAGAGAAAGGCTCCTTTTTCTTCATTTTTTTTCTTTAAAACAATTTTTAAAAATAAAGTTCGATTCCCTTCTTTGACATGGAAAATTACTTATAAAACGCAATTATATATTTAATAATACAATTCTTGGAGCCTTTGAACTACATCACTTAAAAAATCTCACCTTTCTTCGTAAAAAGAATGTCTTTTTTTTAAGAATTTGATTATTTTCTGCTAGCATGAATAATTTATAAAACATGTACAATTGGATTGTAGGGTAGCTCTGTGTGTAGTGCGTCGGATTCATAGTATCGAGTCGCGAGTTCGATCCCACGCAGCTCACATATGCGAATTTTTAATTCGTATCTTTAAAGATATACTGCTTGAAACCTCTGGCCAGGACTCTTGACACTTGCCATTTTGTTAAAAGTGGTACTGTGGCTGCTTGAATCAGATGTCGATAATTTGTCTTGTTACTTTGTCAAAACATGTACATACAATTATACATATGATGTATGTTTTGCAGGTCAACAATGCTGTGAACGTTACTTTTTGTTATTCAAAATAGTTTATATTGTATAATGTATGTATGTATGTATAATAAAGAAATAATTTATTAAACCTTTGAAGAAACTAATCAATTTAAAGAAGTCTCAAAAAAATTAACGTGTTCTTTTTTTTACTAACTATTTTACATTTTATAATTATGTACTTATTATAAAGAAATATTTGATTTCACGTAAGTTTATTAAGATTGATAATTAAATGAATCTTTAATCAGTTGCAAGAGAAGCAAATTAATAATCGTAAAGATTGATGGATAGGATAAAAAATTAATAGCAATTAAAGAGTCATTTTTAGCAATCACAATAAAGTTGATTGGAAATTGATAATACAGTGGTAAAAATAATAAATGTCACTATTAGTATATGAATTTTTCTTCTGGCAGTTTAACATTATTTTACATGCACTAATAAAAGATATAGAATGTTTATGTATACGATAATGGAAAATTAGCACAAATTTCTGTTCAAGAAAAAAATTATATCTTAAAACATTTGTACTTTTTAATATTTTTCTTGAACTTTTACATCGTAGTAGGGAAAACCCCTTGTTTATTTTGTCGCACGAGAATAAATTCCATATTTTGAAATCCGCTAATTGGAAATTCCAATCAAATTCCCAACATTTTTATAACGATTACTTGCGTGCGCGCGCGCGCATGCATATGTTTACAGCATTACTAAAAAGATCTAAAAAGGTCAGCGTTACTGAAAAGATATAACTATACATGATTCTAAGCGTTAAATGTCGTAGAACTGTTGATATATCTATTTCATTAAAGGCAAGATGTGTATGCAAAAAATAAAAACATGTTAATATTGCCTTTTATAATTTTTCTTCTTCCTTTACAGTATGTCTTCTAAAAAACGTAATATCTCGATTTAATATTTCACTTGAATATGCATGAGATTCAAATTATTATTGGTTATATAAAAATCTTACTTGTGTGTAAATTTAAAAATTTTATATACATACACAGAAAAAAATTTAGTGTCAAATCAATAATTCATTGTTTCATGTATGTATAAACAAGAATATAAAATCTTGGAAGATTTTATAATCTTAAACAGACATAATTTGTTTACATAAACAGAAAAATTTTCTTCATGTAAACAAATTATGTCTGTTTAAAATTATAAATTTTTCCAAGAAGATTTTATATTCTTACCTATATACAAAACAATGAATTGTTGATTTAATACTAATTTTTTTCTGTGTAGTTTTGAATATCTCATTCTCAGTTAATGCAATTTTTTTATAACGTTATTTAAAAAATAAATAAATGCAAACAATAAGATTACGAATAAAATATTCTTTTATGTATATCATAATATCTTTATATAAGTTTATTTTAATTTTATTAATAATAATTATAATTATAAATCATAATAATATAACTTCAGTAACATATATTAATTATATTTGTATATATTAATTGCATATATGTAGTATATATGAATGTATGTATTACAACACATATTTTTCATGACTTCTTTTTTTAAAAAAAAAAAAGATGACTTCTTATCAATATCGTACGTAGAATTTCCCATCGGGCAACAGCACGTGCGCGCGTGTAGTGATTGGTCGCGGTTGCGACACCACGTGACTACGGCGCGTATATACGTATTGACGGGCGCTAAAATTCGCCACTCGCTCTTTCGATCCTTTACGACGAGGTTCCCCTGTTTGTGCCGGAAGTAATACCACCACATTTTCCCGTTTTGCATCTCCATCTCCTCTCTCCTATTCTTTTTCCCTTCCTTAATTCCACCTCAGTTCGATTGATTTCGTAGAAGAACGGGACACGAATTTTCTTTCCGAGCAGGGTAAGCACCTCTTCCGCCGGAAGTAACTCGTGGCGGAAATGCATGCCGCTTGTTCGGAGGGCGTCTCGGAGCTCACGGTCCGCCTCTAAACGCGTCCTTTCGCGACCTTGCTTCTCCCCTTCCGTTGTACCTCACCGTCGATCGCTTTCGAAATGCGCGAGAACTATCGCGAGTAGAGCAACGCGAGTGGCTCGTGCGAACTGCCTGGGATTCGAACGCGCATTCTTCCGCAGTAATCGCCTCGTCTCATCTACGTAACGTCCGCGCGGAAAGAGCAAGATCATCTCTTTAGAATTCGGCGCGAAAGAACGCAGGGGTGAGTCGGTGACGGCGGAGGGACAGAAAGGCAAGAAAGTACGACGACGCGCTAATCGGGCATGGGTCTGACGGATACCAGTTTCGAGCTACTTCTGACCCTGTGGCGAGTCTTCGTCGTGGGAGTCCTGCCGTGGACCGAGGAGCCGCGCGGTCAGTGTCGCGGTGTCTCGCCGAGCTGCAACATTCACGGCGACGCCGTCGCTCGTTAGTCGTCTTCGGCGCGACACTCGGTAAGTACACGCGGATCTCTCTCGCGTCGCGACGCTGGATCTACGAAAACTCCCGCTCGCGGATGGAGCCGAGGCTCAAGACAAGTCCGTCGTCCCCGACGCCCGTCGCAGACGACGGATTTGCAATCTCCGAGGCGACGATTTTGAGTCTTCATTGTCTTTTGTCTTTTAGAGGAAAAGTATTTTTTTCTCAGACCAAACAAGAAGAAAGAACAAAATTGAATGGTATCGTAGCTGTGTGTAATCTCAAAGAGTGATTGTTATTTTACAGATTCTAACGGTGGGAATTTTTGAATAGCATCTTGTGTGTAATTTGAAAATGTGCGGCTTCTAAGTTCCGCGATTTAACATCTTTCACGTTTACTCATTTAGAGCCTTAACTCTATTGGAGCCGTAAAATAATTAGGACTTCCTGGGGAATTGTTATACAGCGTTACATCTATCTGCGCGTTTTCCCAAATCGTAAAAACCAAACGTTGACACGTCGAATACTTTACGGTTGCACGTTGTTTACGAACAAGACACTGCACTTCCTCTCAATATAGTTACCGTTTCGTAAATCAATTATTTTCCAAAATTGTTTTAGTTTTATCTGTGAATACGGTATCAATACGTTTCGCACTTAATATAAAAAAAACCTTATACAATATTATGTTCCCTAAACATAATCTTACTGTTTTTAATTTTTTAGTGTCAATTTGTTTATTTTTTTTTATCATCTACACTTTTGCGACTCTGTAATTTTTGATTTGTAAACTAAACTTATAAATGATCAAATAATTTGATGAAGAATAAGGTTTAGGTAGTAAAAGGAATAACAATTAAATAATGACTGTCCGTATAATTTTGTGTAATAAGACTAATAAGAGTTCACTTAGCATCCTGAGGATAGTTTTATATGCTCAGAATTATCCATTAGCTTCTCGTGCCGTTTTATTGTTGTCTTGAAAAAAAAGCGAAGTATTGAAAAAACTGCAACATAAATATTAACTGCGCTCCAAGTTTTTCTCGAGAACAAGTGAATACCAAATTCGTTAGAGTTTGTGATTAAAATCGAGATCGGAAATCTTAGAACATGCTACATAATTTGTACGTTGATACTTTAAGCATAATTTACACTTAATAAATTGTATTTTGAAAAACACAAAATATATAAAAAATATGTAAATTTAAATTGTATTTAAAAAAAACATAAAATATATAAAAAATATGTAAGTACAAATTGTATTTTAAAAAATTATACATTTCAAAATGTTGATTTTTTTATGTGCTGTTTTATTTTAAAATAACACTTATGTCATATGGAAAACATCTGTCAGTTAATATTAATAAAATAAAAAATATTTCGATACATGATGTGTTATATGATACAGCAATACGCAAAAGAATCTTAATCAAACAGTATTGCGCGTTATCCTAATGTGGCTGAAAAGAGAGATTTAAAGGTCAATAGAATAATCCAAAATGTCAATAACGCTTTGTTTTAGACACTCGAGTCACATCTCGATAATCAAACAACGGCTATTATCTTTACACCTTTCGGCGTGCTTCCTACGCTTTCTCGAAACGCATGTCCATTGAAGGAAATCAACAACTGTTGTAAAAACACGTTTCTCGACGTGATACCATCATTTGTCATTCCGATGCGACACGTTGATGTTCAGAAGCCCGATTAAGTGCCGCCTCAAGAATCCAAGTGCCGGTTAAAGGAAAATCTAAATAGTGTCACGTTCACAATTCTCGGGAAACTCCGCCGGAGGAAACTCCCCACCCGAATTTGTCATTAGTATTTGTCGTTAGAAGACACTTCGACTCCAACGGATCTTCTCTCCCACTGTCGATATATTCGTCGGCGATGCAACTACGTAACCACCGTTTGATTATTTGAGATCGGAACGCGGAGCGCGAGTAGTTAGTTCGCCGTTGTGAATTGCGCTTGATCGACCGGCCGCGATCACACGCCGATCGCGGTATTTCGGATTTTCCCTCGGCGAATTCCTCCGCTGAAGAAGAGAGAGTGAAAGAGACTGTCTTTGCATACTCAGAACGAAAGAAAGACCCTAGTCGCGGTAGGTTTCTTCTTTATTTTTTATTTTTTTTTTTTACAACGCGACTTTAAGGAATTCTTTCGTCATTATGCAGAGTTTGGGTTTTATTTCGGAACAAAGACACGAAGATATCCTGTCATATCCTGTGATTCATATGATGCGACACTTGTTTACGGTTTACGAATTTTTGTGAAAAAATTAAATGGAATTTAAATGGAATTTAAAAAATCTGACGGTTAACATAGAAAAATAAATTTTTTTCCTTCTTGTTACGAAATTTTTTTTCGATGTGAAGAGAGAAACTATTTGTCCCATTTTTTCTTAAATAAAACGTAAGAGATATCTTCTGTAAAAGAGATAGCGGAAAAGTTAATGATGATTGGTTTAACATGCGGAAAGGTCATTTCACAATTCGCTTCGGTTGCGCGTATCATCTTAAATACGTCAGCATCAACTAAGCGTGAAAAAGTTCATTAGCTATGCTAGTCTCGCAGTTTTATTTGTTTACATTACAATATATTACAGACAGTTTATGATCATTCATAAGAACTACACATTAAAGTGATTTTCAGATTAAACAAATATCGCGTGGAATTTCGTGTTTACATTGCAAAAGTAACATTATATATGACGGATATTTAACATCTAATCTAATTGGTTTAAAGGAGTATTAATATTTATTTATGCAAAGTGCAAATATATAAAATTTTTGTATTAATATTTTTCTCGAAATGCTTATAGAGATTGCTACGACGCGACGCGGAATAGCTGCGCGTGTATTGTTTCATACATAATAGATTTTGTGTCAACAATTGAAACGTGGAATTTGTCTAGGTATTCACACGCATATACATACACGCGCATGTAAACTTTTTTATAAACATGAATAATTAATATTAGATGTTTATTTATCTTTAAGCTACGTCGTCTCAGAAAAATGCATTTCTTGCAAATGTCATTTCAAAATTCTCTTTTTAAAAGACAAGTAGTATACCAAAAATATAATACTCTATATTTTTAATTTTGTTTTTTTTTTTTTTTCATCAAAAGAAATGATTTTTTAGCAGTTTTAATGCATAAATTGTTGCTATTTCAAAAGTAATTTGAAACACAGTTATAAAGAAATTTCTCTTTATTGTTTAGTATTATTTCTCCCATTTTCAATAAATTTAATAAATTTTAACATTAATTTAACATTTTAAATATGCGATGTTGAGAAATAGGTAAGGAGATTTTATATGTACATACTTTATTAATTTAATACATATATTTATTTAAACAAAGTATAGATTTCTTGATAATTAGTTTTTATTAGGATATTTTTTTTATATTTACTTTGCATGCAGTTCTTTGAAGTACAGTTGTACGGACATTCACAGCTTCGCGAATGATTAAGATAACATTATCGCAGCGCGAAATCGCGTTTAATTTCTTCACGAATGTGATTATTTCTGTCTAAGAAAAACTAATATACAACGTTTGTTTTGTTAACGACAAAAGACATTTAATAATATACTGCCATACATAGGTTAAGAACAAATTAATCTTTAAACACTAATGCATGTTGTCAGAGTTTAACGTTTTTGCGAAACGAAGGTACAAGGATAATTTTGCATAAAAGAATAATCAATTTTGAATTTAATTATTGTCTTTAAAAAAAGAAAACGGATTATACAATGCAAAACGTAGATTGTAGAACAGAACTGACATTCCGTTTATATCAAATTTTTCCAGGCTGCTTTAATTCTTCTCTATAAAATTTCAAAAAATTATTTTTGATAGATTAAAAGTCTTTTGTAACAAGAAATCTAGGTGACCCATCAGAAAAAATCATTAATGCTAGGATAAAAGTGGTCTAATTTAAAGTTTAAATATGCGATAGAAAAAAAGTGTGTCGAAAAAAAGTATCGGTGATGACCGATTTTACGTCATTGCGGTGTACATTTCCATTTGTCATCTATATTATGCATCTGCGGACATATATTATCGTTTGTCATTGTCTTTGCTATCCGATCGCGATCACAATTATCAATCATACTTCCTTGGACAGTGATTCGGGAAAAGATTTCCAGCGGGAAAAACTTGTTAAAATTATAATGCTAAAATCCTAATGTTGAATTGTATCCAATTTGAGTTACTTTTTAATTATTTCTGTTATACATCGTCATTGCTCCTATGCAATGTCTTTAATTTAACTAAAATAATAAAGTTAAACAATTTAATTAAAAAAATGTATTTTTGACTGAAATTTAGTTTATTATTTACCAGGCGCATATGTGAACATTGTTCACTTTAAAATGAAACAAGTAAACCATAGAAATGGGCAGATGAAATGTAAATGTTTATCTACTAAAATAATACATTTTGAGAGAGAAAGAGAGAGAGAGAGAGAGAGAGAGAGAGAAAGAGAAACTTGAACATTAAAAATAATAAAATGTTTTCTGACTCAAGAAATTGACTCAAAGATTCTTTAATTAATTTAACAGTGAAAAGTTGATCCCCGAATAAAAATAGGCCTCAGTTATAAGAATCTGTTGACGTAAAATTGATTTTCAAAGAATTGTTTTTGTCATTCCTTTTCCTACTCCGTCTCTTCCTTCTATCCTCATTAAAATTAGTTTTGAAATATTTATTAAGAACCGATGATGCATCAATTGAAATATCGTCGTTCACACTTTGAAAGGGAAAGACACAGACATTTTTTAGTGATTTTTACATTTTAATTTTTTCTTATAAGAGAAGCACTGTAATCCATTAAATAGATAAACAGTAGAATGTACACGTTAAAAAATGAGAAATTAAATTTCATTAAATAATTTTTATTAAAAAAAGTTTACGAATGATTCCTGTCTAAATGAATCAATTAAATAATTTAGATATTAATTTTAATCTACAAACAAAAATTTTTTCAAATTAAAAAAAAATTGTAAAATTACGTAAATAATAAGTTACGACAATATTGAACTCCATATGCGTACAAAAACAATATTTTCCTTGAAACATCAATTGTTTTACGTTTATTTAATGCATTTAATTTATGCGAATAAATTTTATTAGAGCGGATTTTAAATTCATCATTCAGTTAATTATTTCCATCTATGAATTCCATCCGACTATTATAGGTCCTTCTTCGGCGAACCGGTTTTCGATTTCACGACAGAAGCGGGAGAGAGCGATCTCGCGGCATGTAGCGGCGGCGGCAGCGGCAGCGGCGGCGATGGCGGCGAGCGGGTGATTTTTCGTCGCCGTCTATCTTCGCGCGTCCGTAGGTGTCTCCGCGACCGCCGAATATCAATTAACTGGGTCGGTCTGCGTGGATAAGCGTGGATCAGTGCGCGTGACAGAAAACCCCTCGTCGAGTGGCCCCTCGAGGCCGGATCGCCCGCGATCGCCTTTGAAATATACGCTGTTTGACCGGTACCCGTCACGGGGTACAATGAGGCTCGTTGGGGGCGTCGAGCGTTGTCGCTTGAAGGGCTATCGATAACTTGTCGTCGCCAAATTACACGCGCCCGCGCCGCGCCCCGTCGCGCACGCGACGCGCTTCTCTTCCCCTCTCCTCCCTCCCTCCCCCTTCTCTATCTCTCTCTTTCACGTACACACATGTATTTTGTACCAGTGCGCGAATAAATAATGTAATAACTATACATGTGCGCGCGCGAATCGCCGATATCCTTTCCATTGCGTTATCGTCATCCGTTCTCCACTATCCCTTCTCTCTCTTCGCCTCCCCGTTCGCGCTGCGCCTTCCTTTCGCTCGGTTCCTTTCGCTCCTCGCATACTCGCGACCTTGCGCCTAATCCCGCGCGCAGTAGGCATGCAGATTTATGCACTTGTTCATGAGCCGTGTGCTTCCAAGATTACGTGATTATATTGATCAGTTTGCACGGGCGAGACTTTTGCTTTTAAGAAAAGCTCGCTTTAAAAACGCGAATCTCCCGGAGAAATTGTAATATCGTTATCGTTCCGTTCGCATTTTCTTATTGCGCGTTTACAAATAAAATAAGTAATGTGTTTTTTCTAGTATTAAAATTACAGATATTTTTTTTTCTAGGCGCGAAATCGAAAATTTTCAGGTTATTATTTTTTTTTTTCTAATTTATCTCATGCAAATGACGATATGCGAAAAACTGATTTCTTTCGACTATTTCTTATAGAAGAAGGAAAACTTTCGAATTCTAATTTGAGTACAATGAAAGATTTCGGAGTCTTATAAAAGTTAAATGAAAGGCAGCATAAGGTTTAGAACCGCGTTTTTTTTTTTTTTTTTTTATGATGTAAGCAATCTATGTTGTAGAACGCAATACTATTACAGTTCTGCAGCAGTACATTTCAATAATTATTTCAATCAATCGGGTGACAGATTTCTAACAATTTTTGGTAACAGTTTTCGGAATGTCAATTATCTAAAAATCTTCATTTAAATACCAATTAACTTACAAGCGTGAGAACTAATGCTATCTTTTACGTCTATTTCCACCAATGTAAATCAACTGTAATCGCGATTCAATTTATTCTTTCTCTTTTTCCAGTTGTAAGAATTAGGATAAAGGGTAAATTAAACTGAGATTAGGAAGTTAATCTACGTAATAGAAATGAAAGCTCAAGGAACGCAATTGCGAGCCAGATTGCATAATTATTGCTGCTGCTTGCAGGTACCGGAAGGATGTCGTCGACAGTAGTAAAAAATGCCGCAAAGGACGTCACCGCCGGCGACGGCAGGGAGACCTGGTCGGGGAAGCTCGATTTCTTGTTGTCGGTCATCGGGTTCGCCGTCGATCTCGCTAATGTGTGGCGATTCCCGTACCTCTGCTACAAGAACGGTGGTGGTAAGTGCATATCGGTCCAAGCGAGAGCGGCCGCAACGCGCGATTTCCGCGCGGTTTATTTTCGATTATTTCGCGCTAGTCGAGTGCTCCTCCCTGTCATCGACGGGGACGCAGTGGCAGGAATACGATTTCAATAATCCGCCCTTTTCACCCATTACCCCACTTCATACTCGGGTTTGTTACGTGTAACGATAGCCGCGCGGTTTCGCCTAAGCAAACGTCTCCCCGCGCCTTCTGAGCTTCGTAATTTTTCGCATCATCGATCGCGGAAACCCTGGCATTATTTACGCCTATAGTTTTTGCGCTTCAGGAATACACGAGGACGGAGTTACGTGATCGGTTCCACCTGCGTCGAGATCGCATTTCATTTGAGAACCGAGAAACGAGAAATCTGCTGATTCTAATCGGTTGGCTAAAACAACCAATTTGTGTCGAGAATGCTAATTAAAACAATTGGTGCGCCGGGCTGTAATTATTATTCTTCTAGCTTCGGATCCACAGAGTTATCACAGGATCTCATACTTGCGTCAATGAGGAAAACAAGTTTTATTATAAATCGCTTATTTGCGTCATGGAAACGTTTCGTTACGGTTGAGTGTCGCTCTCGGCCAGGCTTAAATTCAAAACTAATTGAGCAAGAAGATACAAGTGGTTTAACTATAAAATTTACTGTTTCTTTCTTCAACTTTACGGGTATCCTTGACATGCTTCTTTTCCCCCTTTTTTTTTCTTTAATCGAGATGATTCATTTTGCGTAACAACCTCTTTGGTTCGAGAACAAACCGCTCGGTCTCGATACTCGTGTGCGAGGGAAACTTCGTCACAACTGCTCGTAACATCGTCGGACGTTATTTTGTAGTTAACTTAACTCGAGGAAGGTTGGGTGCTACGCGTCGTCGTGGAGTAATGTACTCCAGCTGTCGAGCAATGCCGCGCTAACCGGTTGGTTAATTGGCATTTACCTCGTGGAAAATAACCTCCGGGATTTAGACCGTCGCTCGGCAAAGAGTCCTGGCGACAGGACCACCTCTTCAGGTGCCACAATTGATTACAATTACGGAGATGTGGTAATTTACAAGGACGGTCTCGTAAATCGCGAAGCATGCGCTAACTTTTTTCTTTATTTTTTTTTTAATGGGAGCGAACAAGTGCAAAAGTAATAAAATTGTTCGATTGTCCTTCGAATCTTCTTTATTTAAAATAACTCAACTTTAAGGATGTTTTAGCTCTACAATACCAACTAAAAGTTATGGAAATTTAAAAACCGCCAACTTCTTAAATTTTTTTTAGTTATTCCTTTTTTCTTATTCAACGACAAAAAATTTTGGACGTCAATACCTAAATTTTGGCCATAAAACTAGCCGCAAAGAAGAAAACAACTAAAAATTATGCAAAAATGACCATATTTTACTGCAATTTTAAATAAATAAGCTTTTAAACAAAGAAGTGTATCTAAATAAATTTTTTGTAAGAATATTTGTGGTTTTATTAGTATAGATAAAATTATTTATTTTATTTGTAATGTTACTTCTTCATCAAATTTATAAATAAATATTTACAAATTAAAATTACAAATATTTTCGAATACATACAAAACGCGATTTTACACAAAAATCAAGAGGTAATAAAAACTTAGAAAATAAACTTTTAAACCAATAAGAGAATTATATAAAAAAATTTTATACAGATATTCAAACATAATAATAGAACAAACTATGAAATTTAAAAATTTTTTAATACTTTGAGATGTGTCATATACATTCTTAATAGGAATTCTGAGAATAAAAGAGTTAAAAAAGAAACAGAAGAAACAGTTCGATTGCGAATAGCACTGCGTGTAATTTTTACTTTAACTGTAACATGATTGATATTCAATTATTTTTTTTTATTATAATCAGTTGGGTATCAGTTGTGTGACAGTTACATTGCTTGCAATATGTAGATTTTGTAAATAGTTAACCTGTTGCGAGCACTTTATCTTTACACCTGGGATAAACATTAAACGGCACGCATTGAATTTGCATAACACGCCTTGAGACGATGGCAGAATGATTTATATTTACGAAGTAACATTAATAGTTACATACTTCAATCATGATAAATTATTAGATCTCTCGTATTGCAACAATGATTAACAGATTATCCTTCCCGCAATTGATTTGCCTTTTCTTATCATAAAAAAAAGGAATGCGCAATGATAAATTAGCCATTTTGTGTCAATCTTTGAAAATATAATTAATTGAATTGGAGATATAATTGATAATTTTCAGATGCTACGATATCTTCCCCATTAATTCCTAATAGCATATAACATCCTGTTTGAGAATCGTAAATTATTACTACGAGGAAATTATTGTGTTCAAGTTGCTTAAAACTGAAGAAAAGTGGATATTATAATATTAATCATCTAATAAACGTTAAGATAGTATTGAAGAAATAATGATAACTGGGCGAAACAAGAACGATGACACATAAATTACAATAAATAAACAATTCAACATATTTTATTCAAAATCCACGAAAATTATGAAAATTATGAAATTCCGCGATTTTCTTAGATACACGAAGTGTATTAATAAAATTAATCTACTTTATATATTTTTCGAGCAATTTAGAGATAAACTTTTCCTTGCGGATAACTGACCAAACGCGGTTTTTGTAAATTTGTTAAATGTTTTCATAACTAGCCTGAAATTAAAATTCTTTAAATTAAAATCAGTGCAAACTAATGTAAAAATTTTTATTTTGTTTAAAACTTAATTTTGACGTTAAAGAATTCCATCATTTTTCGACATTAAATAACTCTGTAAATAACTCTATACGTCACGTACTTTTGCATTCAATTTGTTTCACATTAATGTAAGCATCCGCGATTTCTCAGTCAGAAATTATAATGGATCGACGTCGATTCGATGTCAATTTAATGATTTTGAATCGGCATTAATTTTATTATTATTTTTGGCTGGGTCATTAAAGCCCTATTGTTTCTCAATGAGAGCTCCGATCTCACTTTCATGCGAGATCTTTCGCTTTTTGCTCTTAGGGATCGAGCTTTTGGAAAACGGTCGACAATCTTATTGACTTTTGCTAAGCCCCGCTGCGGCGACGGCGACGGCGACGGCGACGGCGACGACGACGACGACGACGACCGACGCCATTAGTACCGGTTCTATCGGGTCCCCAGTAGGAATGCGATTAGAGCCGCTGTCAGTGATACAGAGGCTCCTCAAAAGCGGCTGCTAAATCAATTAAGAGTGGAGTAGAGCGCGCGGCTCCGCGCCATTAGGATGGGCAAGATCGGTCGCTAATTTCCAATTACCTTAATTAATTATAATTTCCCATTCGGGACGCGGGCCTTTGATCATGGACGTGCGCGACGCCGCTGCACCCCGCAGGACAGCGGCTGCATCGTTATCGCCCTACGAGAGGCGTTATTAACATGTTGTTTCATGATTATAATTCGGAGCAAGCCTGTACAGTATCGATATGTAGCAGTCCCCGATGGCGGCCTACCGTTTGATACATTGATTACTTTTCATCCGTAATCCTTTCACGCGTAACGCGATGCGACTTTGGATAAACTAAAGCGAATCGAGATGATGCAACGGATATCGCAAAAAATGTTTATGAAATGATACTTGAGCGAGTAAAAATTTGAATGAGCGAGCATGATTTACTCAAGGAAGAATTCAAATTGTTAAACTTCCGTTTTTTTTTAATTTTTATATAAAATAATTTGATATTTAGTTGGGTTAGAAAAGAGCTTTATTTAAAATGTTAAGTAAATTACCGAATTTTTCAATAGATATATGTATTTTTGTATTACGTTTCATAAAGCTACATACATGTTTAATTATTTGTAAGAAAAATAGAATAAAAGGATAGTACTAATTTCTTACTGACTTTGAAATAATTGTATTTTATAAAAGTTCAAAAAAAAACATAAATATAAATAATATAAATTATACGTCGTGTTTTTAATGTTTTCCAAAATCATTAAGTTTGCACAATACTTTATATAATTCTTTGCAATGTAAAATACATCTATATTTATCTTTCTTGTGATCTACAAAAAAAAAATTTTCTCACGGTATTAAGCATAATTGCCTCCGCTTTTCCATTTAATCGTAAATAATTTTGCACTTCATTACAAGTTTTAAATAGAAACGCAGGATATTTATGCTTCAATGTTCGTCACGATATAAGACTCGCACGTTTATTTATTCCTATTGAATGCCTGTTGCATTTTCCTCGAATACGTTCGGTTATTTCGTCACAATTTCGACTTCGTGGAAATTTTTATCCCGCAATATTCTTAGCGGTTTATACAGTTTTCCTGTTTAACTAATCCTAAACGTCATGACTCCTGCTTATCGAGAAATGCAACATTTTCACGCATTTGAATAATGTATCTTCATAAATGCTAATTGAAATTTTAGACTGGTTTGCTTGAATACAGATTATTTAATCGACGATCGTAGTCTTGTGCAATATCATTTATAGGATATTGGAAGGAAGTTGATTTAAAAGATTAGTGATGTATGTCTTACGTAGCTCGCGTATCTGTCGATTTTTTACTGTCGTCATAGCGCAGACTATCGTAACAAGTTATTAGAACAAAACTTGAATTAATTCATCATATAGCAAGCAAGTGATTTATCATACCAATGCATCATTCCGAAGAGTTTAGAGTTAAAAGTCAAAGAAAAATAAAGTATATTACACATCAAAGAAATTTCAATCTACTGCAATCTAAATCTCGTAGAGTGAAACATCTAAAAGAGTGAAAATTAGACTTGTGCAATTATTTGAGTGACTTGGCACTCTAATAAAAAGATACTTCTATAGGAATCCAACTTCCACGGAAGTGAACATGACTGTTATAGAGTGGCAAATTACTCGAATAGTTGTACAAGTTTAATTTTCAATATACAAGAAAGACTATATTTATTATATATATTTAAAAATAATAGATTATTATTCAGTTCATATTATTTATTAAGATTATTCTAGTTCACACATTTTTGCATAAAATTAGCGAATGCAGTTTCTTATAAAACCATAATCAATCGAACACTTATTAAGATGGTTGATTTAAGTAAAACAATTTAGACTATAAAGTGAAATAGCTCACGGTAATGATATTTGCAATACCATATCAATCGAACACTTATTAAGATGGTTGATTTAAGTAAAACAATTTAGACTATAAAGTGAAATAGCTCACGGTAATGATATTTGCAATACTTTTGCTTAAGAAGTGCGTGCTTTCTCTTCAAAATACGAGTAAAGTAATGCGAGTCGAATTTTGTTAATGGACGTCACCAACACACCAGCAGCTCGACCTAGACCCTCGTACACCTTTTGATGAAAACGTATTCCAATCGACAGGCTACAATTGGCGCGATTATCTCGCGAGAATGCATTATGTTTTATTCGAACGAGCTTTTCGCCTTTGTTCGGGCGTAAAATGCAGCACTAAGCCTTTGCGTGAGTGCATGCTCGCGTTCAAAGGGAGAAAATTGAGCGGAACTGTTGTCCGGGGCCGGACGTTTGCTCTCGACGTTAGCGATATGTCAAGACAAAAGAGGGAAGAAAGGGAGAAAGGCTATGCTCTAGATTTCGGAATTAACTTTTGCCAAATCTTCGATTTTTCAAGGAGGCGATATCGTATTATCAACAATATTATCAAATACCTCATATTCTTAAAAAAATTGATTCTTTAAAAAAAAAATTTGATAAATAAGTTGATTCCGATCTTATTTAAGCATATCGTCAAGAGCGCTTTGGATTAGAGCACGTGTGATTTTAATTATAACTTATAACTAATTTTTCGCGTAATGGAGTCATCCGGCGATGAACAGTCTACTTTGAGAGAGAATACAATTTTTAGTATAATCGATCGACGAGTCGTGCTCAGGCAGGGACAAGAAGAAATTAATCAAGGTTGCTCAACGACAATATCCTTCTTAATGCGATTACATCTCCATGGGTACGGAACGCAAGTTCCGTTGGAGCTAAGAAGGAAGATCAAGGAAATAAGTATAGTCTCTTGTTCTTCTCTTTTTGATTGCATCTGCATTGCCATTTATTTATGCAATGCGAACAGTGGTGAAATGTAATGGTATATTTAATCAATTTTTTTGCCAGTACGCACTGAAAAATTGCATAATAATAATAATAATATAAATTGTTGCTGTCCATAAGGCAATTACATATATTGATCGAGATATATTTAATATAAACATATATTTAAATCTATTTTTATCAAAATGTAGATTAATTTCAGTTTAACTTACTTTTTATCTTCTTCTAATTTTTAGAATTAGAAAAAGATATTAAATAGAAAATAATATTAAAGTTAAGTATGTATTTGTCAACTCAAAGTATTACCAAAAATTAAAAAAATTTCATAGATTGTTATACTATTACGTATGAGTATGTGTGTAAAATTCAGGCACAATTCTCTTATTGGTTAAAAAATTATTTACCTAAAATTGTAACAAAATATGACCATTTTCGCTGTCTAAGCCAAATTTTTGGTTGTTTTGCTTCTTGCAATTGATTTCAAAGTCAAAATTCGGGAATTCACGACCAAAATTTTTGTTATTAATTAGAAAAAAAATAATAAACTTACAAAGCCTGCAGTTTTTAAATTTCGATTACTTTTAGCTAGTATTATATAGCCAAAACATCCTTAATCTAAATTTGTTGAAATAAATATTAGTCACTTAATGTAATAAATATTGTTTCAGTTTCTTCTTTCTTTCTCTAGATATAGGTCTAAGCTTCTTGGTTAATTTTTTATGGATCTACGTACATAGAGACTACTTTAAAACTTTCTCGAAATTAATAGAGTAATTATACATTAATACATGTTTAGATATCTTTTATAAATTACTTTAATAAGTAATGTATACGCGCCTAAATGTGATTTAAATATCATTATTTGTTTGAACAACATATTGATTCGCGACGCTATTTGATTAAATCGTTCCATCCTTTTGGAAAAACGCTGAATTCTATAAATTTATTCTGTATTATATGAAGGGGAACATAGGCAGGAAGATAACACACGCCGCTCAGAGAGAAACCGGTGAAAAAATGCAATATATGACGCACTCATACCAGCGGGTTAGTTCCATAACTGCATTGTGCGTTATTTAGAGCACCGGTAGCGAGGTGCTTTTAGGCACGTAATTCGATAGTCAACTTTCGGAAATGCGGCAAGGTGACATTAACACGGTGACACGACCGAGTCGATCGTCAAACTGACAGGAACGCTGAACCAGCAGTGCTTTTTCAAAAAATGATTCCCGAAAAGTTTTTGTAATTCTGACCGCCTAAAGAGAGTTCCACAGATAGCGCGACGTTAGAACAGTGAATTGCTCGTCCGACGGAAAACAATATGACTTTCAATTTTTCATTTTAGGGTAATATAAATAAAATTTCGTTTTTAATAATAATATTTTTATACAATATAATATATATTGTGTGTGTTATTATCCAAATTATTAATCTAATGTTGTCTAATTAAGAAAATCTCGTTGCCTTATTGAACAGCATTAATATTTATATAATTTTCAACGATATTTTGAAATAATTATGCTAATAAATTTCAAAATTCTCTATCATGATACTTTCAATAGAGACCTAACAATAAGTCATTTGAACTGAAAAAGATGCGCGTGTCTCAAAGTAAACTCTGATAATTCTTGGACAGTTTCTTAGTAGTTCTTTAACGGCTACATGCGTACTTTTCGTCTTCTACTTTGTTCACCTTTTAACTTTGCTTCCTTTTTGAACTGACGACACTTTTCCGGAAGCAGCGTATCTCCTTCCTTTCACTTCCGTTTCCTAGATCGCACAATAACCGTTTTGCCCTATTATACAATGGCCTCTTGTCTTAAGAATTTTTCGCAAAACTTTTCCTTCTAGATAGACGTTCGACGGAGAGAAGACTAATTGGATCTTGTTTGATCGACTTATGCCAAGAAGTTGAATTACGGCGATCAAATGGAATCGTATTATTATGATTTAATGTTAATTGGAGATAATGAGAGTCAGTATTTAAGGAATTGTTGTGACAATATCGTTCTAATAAAAATTTAAAATAAGCAAAATTGGCTAACTAAATTAGATAAAAAAGAATAGAGAATTTTATTAAAAACATTAATTGTGTCATTTTTCTAACGGCACAATTAACTTAGAATACAAAAAGGTATTGAAAGATACATCATGCACGTTCTTTTACAATAAGTCCTTTAAATATTTTAATTATTTTTAATTTTGTGATTAATTGCTCCACATTTTAACACAAAAATGAATAACGATTAACGTATATCTCTTTCTACTATTTAAATATACTATACACGTGTACATCTTTGAAAAAGGAGATTAATTTTAACATTTACGTATTATAATAAAAGTTGCGAAAAGTTTTAGAGAATGATTAAAAGTTGTAGCAACCATCAATAATTTGGATTGTTTTGATAGTTTTAATATTATTATGCGAATTAAATCATTATATTTTCAATTCACACATGTTTAATGCATAATTTAATGCATAAATAAATATTAAACGCTTTGACAGTTCTAGCTTTAAACTGAGTGTCTCTTTTAAATTAACTTATACTTCGCAGGTGCATTTCTGGTTCCCTATTGCATTATGTTGGTGGTCGGCGGTATTCCTCTGTTTTACATGGAGCTCGCTCTTGGTCAATTCAACAGGAAAGGTGCTATCACTTGTTGGGGTCGACTGGTACCGCTTTTCAAAGGTAAAGAGAATCATGTTACAAACGCGACGAAGTATATCACTATTTCCTAACTCGTTATACATCTGTTCGGTATAATAATAAAGATACAATAATTCTATTTGAATGCTAATTGTTTGAATACTATGTAGGTACGTATTTATGCTGGCAAATGAGAAAGGAATAGTAAAGCTTTTTAAAGCTTTCGAGCATTATATGTCTTCAAATTTGTGCACAATCATTTTCTTTTCATTTTAAAATATCATAACGTTTCTTTTATGATTTATAAATGCATTTATTTAATATATTTGTGCTCATATAGGGAATCCTATAATTGTTCGATATAAATATGCGTGCAAACTTGAAGTAGAAGAAACCAAGAAATAATGTCATATTTTAAATTCACTGGATTAAAATTATTTTTGCAAATATGATAGCAATAAAAACGTTGTATCAATAATACATTGTAGAATCATTACTTATAAACTGAAGGAAAAAAAATAGTTATAACGTAACTATCATTATTCAACTATAATTTAGTTATTTTTTATGCAAACTATGTATATATTTAATTGTTTTAACCATACAAATTATAGCTATCAGTTATTATTACTATGTAACTAGTAAGTAAACGTTTAAAAAAAAAGTTATTTTTGTTATTATTATGATTGCGGTTATTAAACAAAAATGTTTATTTTATTTTTACCATTTATATATTAATATTTAAAATTAGCATAATTAATAGTAAAATATTTTTATATCTGGTAAAACTATATAAACATTAAGTTATTATTACTAATATTATAGCAGCAACAACTATGACAATGAAACTCCTAATCATAATCATAATTATTTTACCATGCACTTATAGTCACAAATATCAAACATTTTTCTCAGTGTAATTACAGAAATAACTCCAGATTGTAAAAATATTGATACATATTGTTATATAATATTATAGATTCAATGTATTATTGATCGTGCAAAGTCCTTATAATAACGGTCAATAAAACGCTTCATCGTTTCTTTCAGTTTCCTTATTTCTCGGTTATCACTTCCATCGTCAAGCATACATGGATGCACTTAAAAGTTTATAGCTTTCCGCGTGCGAGACGGCGCGTAACGGCACCAACCATTGGATCCGCTCACGCACGTGCTGGTCGTGCGCCACGGGATTTATGAGACATACATCTCGAAACGATTACGACAGTTATATACCTATATACTGTATATATATCGTCCACGCGTACAGAAATCCGTGCGCGCGAACCGTCCGGTAAAATCTTTTCAGGAGCTTAAGAGCCGGAACGGCCCTCTTTACTCTCATTATATTCTACCTTGCTTTCTCTCCTCCCAGGTCCTCAGACAGGGTAGGATATTGGTATTCCAGGCTGTTCTCTCCTTTCTATTCGGCTTTGCGATCTTTTCCCCTTTTTCCCAGCTACTAAAATCGCGAGGACGATTGCCCGATCTGCGCGCGCAAAGTTGAATCTGCCAGTCTGATGGCAGAGTGAAATGTGTGTGTGTTATGTATTAAATATATTTATTAAAAACACACATACATATGTACGTATATGCACCAGAATGAGTTAATAATTATCTGCATTCTATTTCTGCATTATTTTTTTTACGTAGTTCCTTTGCTTTTCACGTAATTAATTCAGCGTTACACGAGATTTTTTTATGCAAAAAATTTAATGTGGTCAGTTACTGTTGATTAACAATATTGTACAAAGGGCATCTTGATTCTGAATGAACCGACGAATGACTCGGATTATTATTTGCTTAATCCATTAAAAAAAACCTTAAAAAATCGATTTTCTTTGAAACAAATACGTAAAAGATATGCGGTACATGCATGGCTGATCACGCAAACTTTTTTTTTAAAAGTATTTTAATAATCTTGTACAACTCTTGGACTAAGTTGAAAAATAAGAGAACTATGAGAAAAAAATGATGTGTTGAGAAGTGTTATTATAGTTCTAATAAATAAACTAGAAGTAGAATGCGGATAATTGACTCACTCTAGTATATGACCGTAAGCACTGTCATTTTCGCTCTGATATATATACAATATATATGTACACACACATATGTATATATGTATGTATATAGGTATATCTTCGCCGCTTCGCAGATCTCTCTCGACCGCTGTTACTTCACGCGACGCGTATAAATCCGAGGGAATCGCAGCGAGATGCGAGAGACGCGACCGGGGCTCTCCGCGCAAAGAGCCTCCATTTCCGCCGATTTCCAACTTCATTTCCACAATTTCTCCTCGTCCACCCGCCCGTCCGCTCGACAATTGATCGCCGTATGATCGATCGAGATCCTCCGTCGCAGCAATTCTGCGTCACGCGATAAACGTACCTAACGTAGTACGTATGTAATGCGCGATCTCGCATACCACACAGTAGAGAAGGTCGCAATGTTATTTGCATAGGAGACGCGCGGATTCGATATACGCGGGCAAGAAATAATATGGTCGCAGGAAGGACGGTGTGTTTCTAGAGTTTCTACCGCGCTTTCTTTCACGCCTATGCGATTATCATGCTAATCTATTTAGTGATCTTGATCCTTGTACTTCTGAGATCAAGTTGACACACATATGAATACAAAAAAAATAGTTGAAAAAATCAGAGAATATTCTGAAAATAAAATGTTCGTAATAAAAATCCTTCGTTTCATATTGAACACTTATAAGATATTATTTTATTTATTAATTTTTTAAAAATAGAAATAAAATTAGCAATATTCTCATATACAGTCACGAAACTAATTATCTAGACACAAGATGTAAAAGTTTATTTTATGCTACATATTATAATTTTTTAAGGAAAACTCGAATGGAAGTGAAATCCCTTTTCACGGATGCATTTCCATCAAAAGTAATTTGTAGCATAAAATAATTTTTCAATGTATATGTTGTGTGTTCGAACGATAGTTTCATAACTATATGTATATAAAATTATCTTGCTTATTGAATATAAAATGTATGTATATAAAATTATCTTGCTTATTATTTCGTTATGATTTTACCATCTTTGTTACACTTTTTCGGAGTTAAATAAAAATAAATGAAGTGAAATCAACGCTTTGTTGCAATTTTATTTAAATACTTTTTTCTACTTTAATCTGATTTTGTTAATAATAGGTTAGTAAACTTTATCTAATTTGAATACAAGTTTGTGCTTCTAACTGTGCTGGAAAAGTATCTTTGCAAAGGTTTTCAGTTGCAATCGAGTTTTCTTCAAAAATTATAATATTTGGCAAATTTGTAGTATAAAATATATCCTTAACATCCGTACAATTAATTTTGTAAATAATATATTAACAAATTTATTTAAATTATTTTGCAATTAATTTGACAACCGTGTATGTATAATCATTGACAATCTGTTGCGTTATGTAGAACTGTGAAAATATAGAAACTAAATGTATTTTTTTAAGAAAATAATTTTTATCCTATGAAAATACGAATCATTCTTGATCAGGTATCGGATACGCGGTCGTCCTAATCGCGTTTTACGTTGATTTCTACTATAACGTTATCATCGCCTGGTCACTTCGCTATTTCTTCGCCTCGTTCGCCACGATGCTGCCGTGGACCTCTTGCGACAACGACTGGAACACGCCGCTGTGCCGTGAGTTTGACGCGAACGTCTCGTATGCATTTGAGGATATGGCCAACGAGATAAATGAGAATTTTGGAAACACGACCCGACTCCTGGTCGATTTAGGATCAGATGCCGCTCAGAGCACAGCGGATAATCATACAAGCGCTGCGCATGAATACTTCAAGTGAGTAACGTTCGACGCTTCGTTTGTGCAAACGAAACAGTCTTTGTACAGTGAACGTTTAATATTAACATTTAATATTTGGTAAATGTATTTATTGGTGTATCAGTGTGTTACCAAATGAGTAGGACTTGTCAAAAATATTTTAAAGTTTATAGCAAAACATTAATTTAACGCAAAAGACATATGACATTTAAAATCTTTTATGATAATTTCGACTTGAAAAAATGATATTGGATATTAATTTTAAATGAAGTATTTCACTACCTTTTCAATTCAAATTTATACTAATAAAACAATTTAATAAAAATGATTATAATATTTTATGAAAATCGTTAAAAGTTTTGAGACTTTCTTTTAATGTATATTTCTGTATATTTTAGATTTTTGTTGCAATTTTTAAGCATTAAATGTTAACGTGTCATTAATGTTAAATATAAACTTTTATTAATGCGTATAAATCTTTTTTTTACGCAAGTCATTTTACGCTATATTTTCATGAATTACACAACTTTTTCCCCTAAGTCGCGCTATTCTGGAGCTGCATCAAAGCGAGGGCTTACACGATCTTGGTGCCATTAAGTGGGACATCGCGCTATGCTTGCTCGTGGTCTATCTGGTGTGCTACTTTTCTCTATGGAAGGGCATTTCAACTTCCGGCAAGGTAAGCTAAATGATTCGTCAGAGTGATTTGAGATCTTAAAGATGGGCAAGCGAAGCGAAGCGTCGCCACGAGGTGTCTTTTCACGAAAGATCCACAATAAAGTGTTATATATTTATAGAACTCAAAGCTCTATTAAGTGCTATGATATATTGTATATATGTATGTACACAGAAAAAATTAATATTGAATCAACAATTTATTGTTTCATATATAATCAAGAATGTAAAATCTTCTTGAAAAAATTTGTAAACTTAAACAGACACAATTTGCTTTGAAAAAAAAAATTGTTTTCTATGCATGTATGTATGTATACAATCTATGTGTTGAATATTTAAAATCGTGAGAATGCAAAACGAAATGAGTAATTCATTTGTGTTACAGGTAGTCTGGTTTACCGCACTTTTCCCTTATGCCGTTTTACTGATTTTGCTGATAAGGGGTGTCACTTTGCCGGGTAGTACCGAAGGGATTCGCTATTATCTCAGTCCAAATTTCAACGTTATCACAAAGGCAGAGGTATGTGCTTTGATATCGCATGCGTATGCAGTGTTCGAAATATTTAACACTTTAAAGAAACGAATTTCGATCAGTTTATTATGTATTTAACAAATCTGTGTGTGACACAGACTTATACTTTTGTGCAGTAAAAATTTGTTTATAACATATTTAAATAAAATTAAGACCCACAGAATTAATTAATAAAAATAATACTTTGATAATTAATAATAATTTGAAATAATTTATAATTTAATTACATAGATAAATCTTGTGTGATTAATGATAAAAATAACATGAGATACTTAAATACTGGAGTTATTTAAGCATATTATAATAAAGAAAACATGATTCTTCCATAACGAGACAATGAAAAATTTTTCGTTCACAATACGGAGGATTTTTTTTAAATAAAATTATACGGAAGGAGTGGAGGAAAGTATCGGCCGCGCTCGTGATTGTTTTATTGCCGTTGACCTGGATTACCATGAGTTACGCCGTATCCCTGCAATGACAAAAGGAGAAAACTTTGGGAGTTAATGCGTTTACAGGATCGCGAGCGAGGGAGAGGTCGAGCATGGTGGCCGAGGTATGGGAAAAATAGGGAAGGAGAAACGTGCAGGGTTAACTGACGACGGTGAAAATGGAAACTCTGTGTAGCTGTCATAATGAACATTAGAGTTCGGTAGAGCACGCGTCAGAACGTTAGAACGCGCGCCGGCCCTCGTGCTTCGCGCGCGGAATGCATTCCGCCGCCGACGACGACTTTAGCCGCTTACCGTCTTCGCTAAAGTGGGTTTTATATCAGTGAGAAAGTGGATTTGTTGATCACCGCTAATCCGTGGATATACGAGAGAAGAATCAGATTGAGAGATGAATTGGCTCATGCTCCTCCTCACTCTTTTTCCTGCTTCAGACTACCCTTTTTCCTCTGGTATCCGATTTTTTCGCAAATGTATCTCCATAATATTTTTTTTTCTTCTTAAAAATATGTGTCATTCGTTATACAGTAAACGTGTAATTAACGTACTTGTTGTAGCGACAATAACCGAAAGTTATAAACAGCTTATAGACACATGAAAAACTGAAACCCCCAAACTACATGCGTAGATTCTTAAACAACGTGATAGTATTATACAAAAATTGATTATTATTGATAAGAAAAGTATTAAGATTTTAATGGAATGTGAAGAGTAATGAAAATATTAATAAAATATTTAAAACTGATTAATTGAATCGATAAAGAAGAAACGAAAGAAAAACCAATTTATAACTATTACTTTCTACAAAACTTCAAAGATATAGCTTCAAAGATAGTCATACGTTTAAAAATATAAAAAGAGGCATTAAAGAAATCTCTCTTTTAAATTAACATTTTGCAATATTATAACAAAACAGATCAATTTTTATGAATTTATCTATTATATTTCTCGTTAAAAAAAGTATAGGAACATGTTTTATCGTTTCTGCAAAGGTATCTTTTCCGTCTTCTTCCAGGTATGGGTGGACGCGGCGACGCAGGTATTTTTCTCTCTAGGACCGGGATTCGGAGTGTTATTGGCTTACGCGAGCTACAACAAGTATCACAACAACGTTTACAAGTAAGAACGCGCCGGCTCTGTTCACGTGTAACCCCGCGTTTTCGTGTTTGACACTCGCGTTCTCCGCAGGGACGCCCTGCTGACGAGCTTGATTAACAGCGCGACGTCCTTCGTCGCCGGATTCGTCATATTTTCGGTGCTCGGTTACATGGCACGCGCCAGCGGCAAATCCATCCAGGATGTCGCGACGGAAGGACCCGGTCTGGTATTCATTGTCTATCCGGCGGCCATCGCTACAATGCCCGGCTCAACATTCTGGGCGCTCATCTTTTTCATGATGCTGCTCACACTCGGTTTAGACAGCTCGGTGCGTTTTTATTTTAAAATAAATTCATCATATGAATTACTTTAACAATTGTACCATTTCTCTATATTTTTTAATTTTAATTAATACATTTTTTATTCCTAAAATTTTTTTTTCTGTAAAGCTGTTACAGAATTATTACCGATATTAAATGTAATAATACATTAAAAGTACATTTCTTTTGGGCGATGGAACTTTTCTCAGATACAATGAAAAATTAAGATAAGAATTAATATGATTTCATAGTTCGGAGGTTCGGAGGCAATTATAACGGCACTCAGCGACGAGTTTCCTTTAATCGGCAATAATCGTGAGGTCTTCGTGGCGTGTTTGTTCACCCTATACTTTTTGGTCGGACTGGCTTCTTGTTCACAGGTAGATATTCTATAATTACCAAATCTGTTTGTGGATATCTCTTGAAGTTTTGAACTGTTAGACCAACATTTTACATTATTGTATTGTTGTATTTGCTAATTGATTCCTTAAATCCGTATGTCCAGTGTTTCATGTATAAAGACTATTATTTTTCAATGTAGGGCGGGTTTTACTTTTTCCACTTGTTGGATCGATACGCGGCCGGGTACTCGATGCTGTTTGCCGTTCTGGCAGAAACAATTGCGGTCAGCTGGATCTATGGAACGGACCGATTTTGCGCCGATATTAAAGACATGATCGGATTCAAACCGGGCATCTACTGGCGAGTGTGCTGGAAATTCGTAGCACCTCTATTTCTTATGGTACGTCACAATATAGCCAACGTATCCAAAAATTATATAAGATAGTTGAAGTGATTGAAAAAAATATTCAATTTCTAACAACTTTTATATAAAACAATTTTTTTGTTTATTATAATATTAATAAAAAGTTAATAATAATCATTATTATAAATTTGATTTAAACAAAAAATCGTATTATGTAGATCTCGACATTATCGTTTTCCTTCCAATTTCATAATTGAGTTATAATGTTATAAAAAGGAATTATAAGTTTCTTGTCTAATTCTAAGAACCAAATTTTATGGTTAAAGCTTATTTATTGGTGTCTTTTGTTTTCATTACAGTAGAATATTTTTTCAATCAAAATTTTATTTAAAAAAATTAAACCCAAATTTTTGCTTCATTGGCAATTATATTAATTACTCAAATGAGTTAATTTAGCATCTCAGTAATAGTCGTCGTATTTATTATACGTTTGTTTTTTTATTTGTCTTTTATAGTTCATCATTGTCTATGGTCTAATGGGCTACGAACCATTATCGTACGAGGGCTACGTTTATCCAGTTTGGGCAAATATATTAGGCTGGCTGATCGCGTGCTCTTCTATTATTATGATCCCAGGTATGGCAATCTACAAAATCAGTAGCACATCCGGATCCTTTGTTCAAGTAAGTATTTTATTTAAATTATAATGTGATTACATTTAAATTAACTAATTTAAAAATTGATACTTATAAAACAAAATTGTGTATATTTATTATTTAAAAAACTATTAGAAAAAAAACAGAAAACTTAATTTTGTCGATCAAATATAATTTATACAATTAAATCTAAAACAATAACGTAATTTTATTGGAAAGAGAGACAATTGATTAAGGATCGATTGATTAGATATTGATCATTATTGATCAATTAATCAATAATGAATTATTTAAATTATATTTGCGATAATAATTAGTTTTTCTCTATAATAAACAAATCTACATATGCGTCAAATTTATCAACGCAGAGGTTGAAGATCCTAACGACACCATGGAGGGACACGCAGCATCAGAGGAACGATCTGTCCTCAGTGGCGAACGGCGCGATTCGTCGAAGTTTCCTGGCCGAGCAAGATTTCGAAATCACCAAGGATCACGCGTTAACTAAGGAACAAACGGAGGTAATGATTCAATCTAGAGAGGGTGTCAAGGGGAACGATCCACCCCCTGAGCCAGTCTAGGACAGTGCGGTTGTGATTTTGCACGGTGCCCGGTTCCAAGTATACCTCTGCTAGAGCACGATCGCCGAGCAAGGTCCCACAACGACAAGTAACAATTCACCGATCAAACAAGACGAAGATCAGTCTCTTATCACGGATACACGACACTCGAGCATATTCCACTTGAATCTTAGGGTACCAGCTTGATTGACGACATGGTTTTCTCTCTCTCTTTCTCTAGAGTCGCGGTCGAGATCCCGCGACTCGACATTCACGCGTCAAACTCCACTTTGTTCCTTCATCGACGAAAACGGAGTCGACGCGATCTATCTCGTTCCGCGTGTTCTACCACGAAAGAAAATTACTATTGTGCGGATTATAGAAAAAAGAAACTAGGAAAAGAGAGTGGATACCGTCGCGACGTAACATCGTCGTCAACCATGCTTCCCTTCGGACGGAATCTAACCGATATTCTTAAACGATAACCCTCAATCTGTAAATATAACAACGCGCGTCACGGAGCACGACGAATCACATGAGATTGGTGAAACGCCTTGGCGAACAAGCAATTGATGTTCACGCTTCTTTTAACGGACAATGTTTGTGACAAGTAAAAGTTACACGAGCCTACCTAATTTTGGACGAACCTACCTAACTTTGGACGACAGCTTTAAACTTAGGAGAATCATTTACGCGCAAAGAGCCTAATTTAGCGTAGTTTCGATCTTTGTAATAAATCGACTCGGTATTTTCCTAGAGCGTGACAACTAATGGACCTGCTTTGAGAGAGGTAACTAACCAAAAACCGTTACCTTCAGTAAATCTTCTACCTGCGTAAAAGATTTCCCGAATCGTTTTTCGCGATATGAAACGAACCTTGTTGTTTAATAGTTTAATAATATCGTTTATTTCAAAGCGATGCGAATTATGTAATCGCATAAAATGTTTACTTCCTAAAAATGTTATAGAACAGAGATTATATTGTTAAGATATCTTAATCTTATAGGAGAAGATTACGCGATGTCGATTAACCGATTGTATGATTGACGATTTCCTTGCTGGACCACGTTTGTTATCTATAAAATAGAAAAGTGGAAGGAAATTGTAAGTTAATTGCGATTAATCGGCGTCGATGTTTTAGACGAATTAGACGAATTATATTTCCGTTTGACCAGTTCTCCAGGCTTTCAGTAAGCCTGGATGGTAAATGCTGTGTGGACTATACGCAAATTATAATCACCGGTAATATGTTAAGCAATTTATTAGATCTTATTACCGGTGTGAATACGCTTCATCGATATCCCGCTCAGTCCTATATCGAACACCATCGTAGCATAAAACGTTGTTGCGTTTTTATATAGATACAATTTTTGATCATTGGGTTCACTTGCGCTGTAATTTTCTAGTCATCGATTACTTCCTTATATAGCCATTAAAGATTCGTGAATGATACGATTTCTTCAATGGAAAATTATCTAGAAAATTAAATCACGAGTCCATCAATCTTGATAATCTGTTATTTACATTATTTGTTTAGTCTGACTCCGCACGACCGGTTTGTTCGTTGAATATTACATGCATTTTATTATATTGCAATAATTACAACGTGGGCATGTAACATATCAATTGCGACATAAACAAAATATCTTTATATTTCATATACGCCCATAATGTTAGACATTACCTGATTTTTAGATTTAAATATCGAATTTAAAAGTATATTTCATTCAAAACCAAACAGCCATAACATATTTTATGTGCTCTTATTTTATATCCCTGTTGCAGTTTAAAATAATTTTGATGTATTAGTGTTAAATATTTCGATTTATTTTAATCAATTCTTATTCAGTTACCGGTATTATTTGATGTAACAATTAATTTGAAGTATTTAATATAAATTTTAGAAATTATAGTTCCTGGTTTACTATTATTCATTTGTCACTTTGATTATTTAAAATATGTAAAGAATTATCGTACTAAATACATATTTAAAATAATATCTTTTGATTAACCCTTTGCGGTCTAAATTATCTTGCAAATGAGCGAAGATCAAATAGTTCAGTCACAATTTTTTCTAATTAGTTGATCTGAATATAAGTTTTTATTACTTGGAAGGAATTTGTAAAAGCCCGAAAATTATAATTGCATACAAATTCAAATATTTAAAGAATTATGTAATAGAGGTTGAGCAATACATTGAGTACAACTCGACGGATCGCAAAGGGTTAAATACAAATCGATTTGCGAATAAACGCGTCGTGCGGATTTCACAGAGAAATCAGTTGCAATTTCCAGTAGTTTGAGATTATAACACTTTACGAGTATTGAAACCCTAACGTGTGCCAGCCTGCTCGTAACTCTATTTGTCTAACTGCTTCCACACGTATGCGTCAGATCGCGCGGTAACAGGAACGATAAATCGTTTCCTAATTCTCATAATATCGCACGATGCGTGATCTTCCGTTTATTCATGATGCAACGCCTTCATTGCGATAGGACCGTTCGTCATTTATCTAGTATTAGTCAGGGCCAGTAGAATTGATCGATACAGCGTAGGTATCCGACGGATGTTCTCAAGTACGTAAACGCACCCCAGAGACAAGCATTTGTAACTTTTTAAGACTACTTTTTAAAAAGTCCAATATTTAAATTAATTGAATAATTTAATTCATTTCAACAATTAAAAAGGATTATTTTATTTATATGTTAACGCAATAGCTTTTCTTCTTACAGTTATCATCTATGTGTATTTTAATCATACATCAATAATGAATTTTTTCCTCGTTTATTATATATAAGTAGTAAGCTCAATTTAGTATCATTTGGAGCTAATTAAATTTAGTTTATTAATTTCTTTATTTTATTATTTAGTTTACTAAATTTTTTGGAAATTACCTTTTTCATCATCAAGTTTGAGTGTACGTTTATCTGCACGATTTTTAAGTGTATCAACTTCTTGATAAAAAAAGAAACTTCTTTTACGCTGCAACAATTCATCTAACATAATATGAGCAAAAATTTTCACATCTTACGAATATCCAACGATACCTGCGTCGCGCATCCCTGCTACGCTGCGACTTCGTTTCACCGGGAGACGAAGAAACCGTATCAGATCTAACAGGGGATGCCGATATATCACACTTGTAGGTACAATAATTACGTGTCTCACATTATAGTTTCGCGAACTGGCCGATGAAAGACGGCTGGACATAGAAATTAAGTAATTTCGAAATCGTCGTGATAGAAAGTCGTTAGAATCTTGCGGTCGAGCGTGGCGATCGCCGCGACCCTGCCGTTCTTTATGTTCCCCCTTTCCCACCCTTTTTTCATCCCCCGTGCGCAGGGGCGCGTCGTCGCACGCGCGACACACACACACACACACACACGCGCGCGCGCGCGCACACGCACGCACGCACGCACACACACACACACACACGCACACACACGCACGCACGCACGCACGCACGCACACGCACACACACGCACACACACGCACACACACACACTCGCGCATATATATAGTTTATTTAGCGATCGTTGTTAGATACAGAGATGTATACGTATCTATAAACTTACACATGTGTATGTATATACATATATAAAAGTAAACATATATATATATATATATATATATATTTTATACACATCGCATCCGAGTTGCCATCGCAGCCATAGGTAGCAGCTCGGGCCTTGTTAACTCGATTGAACTCGATTTAAATGACTATACTCCTCCGAGACGAGGAAACTAGCAAGCTTGCGAAAAGTGAAAAAAAGATCGTCGACTAAAATCCCGAAACCTTTTTCTCCCTCCTCCCCCCCCCAAGTCTGGGCGATTATGCCCGCCCAAGAGCCATATTGGCCGGGCATCCGCCGAGACTTATAACCACCACATAGAAAAGTTTTGCACCGCTTTGAATTACGGCATTTGGATTATAATACCTCATTGCACCGCATCTTCTAATGTTACGCTTCTCTAATTAGTGTACAAATGATTATTAATTAACACTATATTGTATTAATCATTGTATTAATATTGTTTACTATTATTATTATTACTCGCAAGTGGATACATGAAAAGAACGATTTTGCTAAAATATCTAAAAATTTAGCTAGAAAATAGATCCAAAAATAATTTTAATTTTATTGGAATATCAAAATAATGATGTACGCACAAGCTATAGTTGTTAGAAACTTTGATAGCATTGCTCATTACTTGAATAACATTCTCCATAATTATTTTGATGATCCAATAATATTATTTCAGATCTACTCTCTAAATCTGAATCAGTGAAATCTTACTGATTTACAATGCTGTACTTATAATTGTGATCATCAGTGACAAATCACTATTTTTCAGTGATTCTGATTAAGAAAGGGGTACTCTCACTGACCGAATCAGTATATTGTCAGTGAAAAACAGTGCATATATCACTGAATGATATAGTTATGAATATATCATTGAAATCAGACTATTCACCGTCTTTCAGTGAATAATACACTGATTCCAATTTAGAAAGTATACCCAGCTAAATTTTTAAATACTTCAGCAAACTATCTTTCTTTCTTTGTAAGCATAAGATAGTTTTTCATCGATTTTGTTATGAATTTTATGTGGGCGATATGTTTATTGGTACCATGTTGATAGTGTCGAAATAATAGTAACTTCGTTCGTCCACAAAGACGACAGCCATGACTGAGTCTCTAGGGCATTATGCAATAAAATAAGAAGTACATTAAATTACGTTAATCACTGCGTTTATAAACCAATGTTTGTTACAAAGAAGCAAGAATTTTTGCCAGTAGTTATGAGACGAAGTGGTGATGTGGAAGAAGTGGGAAGAGAGAAAAAAAGAAGTAGTCTGGTGGAGAAAGTCGCGCGCGACGTCTCGACGAGATCTCACTTGTGTGTGTCTTCTTTACAGAATACTTCTACTCGACTGTAGGTTGCCGAAAAAAATTCACGCATTGTTTCGAAAAATCGAGCGGTGCAAAATTGATCTTGAACGCGTACGCTCCGTTCCCCGCTACGTGTCGCATCCTGTTGAAGACTGTTACAGCTGCGGCTTTGGAGTGTGATCCCGATTAGCGTTGACCCGCAGCGCGACGTAGCGTTACGCATGTAAGAATGATTTTGTCGAATAAAATTTCGTTCTCTAAAGGAACAGCGTATTTATTTATGCGATATAAACCCTGCGAGAAATAGATCGACTACTTTTTTTTTGTTTTTATCTATTTTAATTTCAATTAAAGGATTCATATTCGGGAGAATTAGTATTCTTCAACTGAAGGAAGTTTTTATACTGAAAATTAAAATATGAAGCATAAAAAATAAAAAAATGTATTTTTTATTTAATATAGCTCCAGTTAAAAAAAATTAATTCTTTTCATTCGTGATTGCCTCTCGAATCAAAACTAAAACAAATAACAAAAAAGAATTTTTTTTATTATATAAATTGAGTTTATATTTCAAAGGCGATTCATAACTTTAAAAAACTGAATTTCTATCAATTGCTTAGAAAAAACAAAAAAGTATTTTTAATCTTTAAATTAAATTAGTGTTTTGAAGACCATTCGTAACTTGAAAAAATTCAAAATTTTAATCCTTTTTTAAACCGCTTTTGTTTTATAGTGTAAATTATTTAATATTTAAAGATCTCTCGTCTTACTTATATTTCTTATTGTTCGCTCGTCGTGTAATAAACGCGTTTCCGCCGAAGAGTGTAACTGTAACGAATTGACCCTTTAAACCTCCTACACCATGTTTACTCAATTCTCATGGAAGAAACTGCTTCTATGGCTTAATCACGCGGTTTATCGCATCACACGTTAAGCATAATTGAAATTATCTCGCAACTAAAAATTAACGTTAACTGCCAAACCATTTTCGACATCGCTTTTGTTAATTTGTTTTTATTGATTTGCAGATTGTTTGACTGTTTTCGCAGCGCATTTCTTTCGCGGAAAAAAGAACAATTAAGTAATCATAATTTCTTTTTTTAGTTCTTTTTTTTAATCCATTAAATCCCGTAATTGAAAGGTGAATTTAAACTTAAACGACATATACAACTTATATAAATTTAAATAAAAATTCTTCTAAATATTACATACATTAATAGTAAAGTTAGCAAATTATTGAATTTATATATAATAACAAAAAATAATTTTACTCTTCTAAATATTTAGCAAGTATTATTAAATTTATTAATATTTACAAAATGTTCAAGAATATAAAATTTTTAATTATATTAATCAAATATTTAATTATTTAGTTCTATTTCACCCATTATTGGGCAACTATTATCTAACTCTTTTTTTTCAGTGTTCTTCTCCTTGATCCTTCACAAAACACTGCACAACATTAAAAGCAGAAATAAAAAAATTGATTTTTGACTCACCGACCCGATGCGCAACGAGCGGAGTTAATCAGCCACGAAGCTGCGATGATACTGTAACACACAAATACAAAAAATAATTAAAACTGTGCTCAAAATAATCAATATTTTAAAAGTAAAATTTTACATGAATTTTTTCTTTAAATTCTTTTTTAATTTATTGAGATGAAATTGAATAAGAAAGAAAAAGACTATAAATTTTATATTAAAAAAAAATTATATTTACCCCAAGGTTGCTCCGCTGAGGCCCGATGCCTCTCCCAGGCCCCCTCCTCCTCTCAGAATACTTAGATAGGCAGGCCTCTTTCTCTTTTATTCCTTCTGTTGCACACTCACAAAAAACACTCGCGATACTATACTAAAATCGCCCGCGGACTAATCATTTACAAGAGTCTAAATTCGATAACTTGAACGGCACTCCCAAAATATTAAAACGTGCGACGCGGCAAACTGGGTGCGGTTCGTTTATTTTATATTTCGGCGACGATGGATGATTTGGCTTCTACTCGTTGATTTCCATTTCGGGGAATATCTGTAGCATAAGATTCAGATATTCTTTGGTTAGACTAGATATGTTATACACTTTGCATATGTTACAAATATTTTAACTTATCCTATGATTCGTTACTCGAATCTGATTTTAAAAATATATCATGAGAAGTTTACAAAGAATAATGTAAGATTTAAAAAAAGTACATAATTTTTATTGTAACTTTGATGTTTGTATTTTATATCACACAATACATCTATATTTTTATGACTTCACATATTAAAATAAGTATTTTTTTATTTCGTTTAAATAACGTTATAAAAATTATTATTTATAATGTTTGTAATATCTATTACATTAAAAATAGATATAAATTAGAATTAATTAAAATCTAATATCTTTATTGTCAAGAAAATTTTTTTGTAAACATAAAAATAACTTCAACAAAATGCAAAATACAATTTATAGGATCTCACATTACACATCATTGTTTTATTCTTTATAAAATCAATTTATTAATCTCTTAAATGGATAAGCTACAAAACTCTATGGTAAAATTGGTATTTTAAGATAATTAAAAAAAAACAGTAAAAATTAATTATTTAATAATATATAATAACTCGTTTAAAATAAATTAGTTGCAATGTACGTTATTATAAGAATTTTCTTATAAAATATTTCTTATAAAAATATTTTACGTTTTTATGTGGAAGGACAATGTTTTTAATTATTTATAATATTTAAAAAATATTTACTAATTTACATATTATTTTTTGCAACAATTTATAAAATATTTAATCTTAACAAATATTTGAAAAAGAAATTTAAAAAATATATACCTAAATTTAATGATTTTATCCCTAATAATATTTTTCCAGTTATACAATATGTAAATAATTACTAACTTGAACTAATTTTTTTTTAATTTTTTAGATAATTTTATATTTTTAAAATAACAATATTTTAATTGTAATACAATTTTATTTCTTATATTATTTATGATTTGTACTTTGATGATTTTAATTTAACAACAATCTAACTATTTTAATAATCTTTCTCTATATATGGAACTATTTTTATTAAGATATAAAATATAATATAAATATTTCTCAAATGTTATTGTTTCTAATAATAAAGAGTCTTTACTTTAATTAACCTTGTTCAAATTAAAAAATTTAATTATTTTTTTATTATAGTTCAGGCAAATATTATAATCAGTAAAATCTATTCTCTCTGTGCGTATGTACCTGTGCGAGTATAATCTTAAGCAAAATAATACACAAAATAGCAATTGATAAGAAACAAGTCCAAAGTTAAATATTTTCTATAATTTTTTAAAACTTATCTATTTTAACAAATCTAGCAAATGTAGCAAATCTATGAAGTTTTTACTGATTTTAAGTGTAATTATAATTATGTTTATACGATTATATACATTTTTATGCAATATATACATTTATATATGTATGATTTAATAAATTTTCATAAATTCCTTATTTTATTATTACTCACTGCCCGATGCGCTCAGTGGAGTTGTCAGCAACGTAGCTACAATGAATCTGTAACATAGAAACATAAGATTCAAATTAATAATGTCTTATTTAAAAGAATTAATGATTGATAATTTTATACGCACAGAATTTTTCAATCACTTTTTAATTAAATATTTATTAAAATAATTACTCAATTTTAAAGATCTGATAAAAATAAAACTTTTATATTTCAAATTAAAATTCTTTAATTATTATTTTAATTATTATTTTTAAATCATCGAAATAAAATAAACACGAAGGAAAGACTAATTCTATGCAAATAAATAATAATGCTTACCACTATGTTGCTCCATCAATGCCCGATGCCTAATGCTAAGCCTCCTTTTCCTACTTTGAAATTGTTAACTTCTCTTCTCTTCTTCCTTCTTTTCACAAGTTGTCAGTTGCGATGCCTTTCGTTTCGAAGCAGATCTATTTCGCATCCGTCACGTTCTGTAAAATAAACGTGAATATAATTAATACAGTCTCTTCGTTTTCTAAAGTTAATTTAACGAGCATTTCACGACGGCAGTATACACTTCGTTTCAATGAGTATTACGAATACGTGTTCGAGCAAATTATCAGCGTACGAATGCCGCTTCTTTTTTCAATATATTAGATATATATTATAAAAAGCATAACATTAATATAAGTATCGTTTACCAATTAAAATTGCTACTCATCATGTCCCGTGTCTTGTGAAAATGTCTAACGCGTTCTGTAAACATAAATGCAATTACAATGGCGAAGCGGTTTCATCTCCCGCGTGATTGACGCGTTACAAGCGTCACAGTGCGCGACGACGGCGCTTTTATTATAGTTATAATCTTCGTTTGAACGAGTATTGTAAAATACACGTTCGAACGTATTACCAGCGTACAACGTCTGGATCTATTACGCGACTGTTAGATAATATGAAAATATAATATTAACGCTTACCTATTAAACAAGCTGCGACGCCGCTCGCTCCGGTTTCGATCCGTCATGCGCGTGCCGCGTTCTGCAATCAGACGTGAATACGAGTCAAGATGGCGAGCCGGCTTCGTTTCCGCGCGCGCGATTAACTTTACGCGGCAAGATCGACGTTTCGTCGCGCGCCGCGGCAGCGCTACATACGGCCATCGAATCTACATTACGGAATGATCGAATTGACAGTACATATCAATGCGAATTGAGTTTCGCTCACCTGTTGAAGTCTTTGCGATGCCACCCGTTCCGGAGCCGGTCTGTCCCGCGTCCGCCGCGTTCTGGAAAGGACGTGAATGCAATTAATATAGCGTAAAGCGGCTTCGTCTCTTTCGCGCGGTCAACTTCACGCGGCTAAAGTGACGCCGTGCCGTGGCGCAGTATCGCTTTACCGTACATTTTCGGCTGACCGAGTAATTACAACGTACCGTTAATGTAGATTTTATTTACCAGTTAGACGTCGCGATGACGTTTGTCCCGGAGCCGCTCTCGATTGACTCGTTCTACAATTAAGGAAGCAACGCAATTAATATATGACGAGTATCTTTTCCGTGCGGCCAAGTTCGCGCTTCGCGATTACGAAAAAATCGAAAGGAAGAGAGAAGAAAAATCGTGAGAATGATCCACGATTTAGCTGATACGATTTTTCGAAACACCATACGCCATCTCTACAACGTGAACATACACTATGATGACAATGTATATACAATCGTAAGTCGGTTCCGACTTACCTCGGAAAGTGCATCAATCGCGTCTGTTGGCACACCTGGCGAAGAGATGAGTGCCGAGCGCGCGTACACGAACTTTAAATTTTTTCCATCCTAACGGCTTATGCGCGATTTATTGAGTCGCAATTTATGCGAGCGCAATCAGGATGAGACACAAATACTGAAATGTGAGGGCAAATAAACAGTAGATACTCGTATAAATAAATTGACTCACCGTTCGCTGATCGCTCCGTCCAGTTCCGTCTCGTAGTCTCAGCCGCCGCTTTCGAAGATCCAAGATTCTCCTCTCGATTCATACTTGGCACAAACGCGCGACACTTGGTTCGTTTTCGGCATCCCCGATACTCACACTCGTCGAAAACTCAAGATACGGGATACGGGGCAACGGAAAAGACGCGATTGAACGAGCGACGCGACTTCGTGCCATCCCGACCGATCATTGTCGTCTGAGCGACACGAAAGATCCAAGATTCTCCTCACGACGATTCGTCTTGATTCACACTTGGCACGAACGCGCAAACCTTTGTTTTCGGAACTCTCGAAACCCTCCTGATGCTCACGCGTGTCGAAAACTCGGAATAAGAGACAACAGAGGAGCTGCGAAACACGATTGAACGCGACACGACTTCGCACCATGCATTCGACACGACAGATGTCGGTACGAAGGCCGACACTTGACTTTCGGCAGTCCACGACATTCTCGAAACGCTCGCTCGCATCAAACACTCGTACGGGATGACGAGGATACGAGTTGAAATGCGCTGCGACTAGCTGCGATGCACCGCGACCTACCGCCGTGCTCCCTAACCGACCGACTGCTGGCACTGCGTAGCACTGCGCACTGCGTAGCGGCGTGACTGACACGTGGCCACGCCCACACGCCTGCGCGCCACTGCGCCGCTACCACCGCTGCTACGCAGTGCCAGCAGTGGGGGCACGGGAAAGATCATGGCGCGTCGCGGCGCATTTCAACTCGCATCCTCATCGTCCCGTACGAATTTTTGATGCGAGAGAGTATTTCGAGTGTTTCGTGGAGTGTCGAAAGTGAAGTAAATTGTCGGGCGTTCGTGCCAACATTTGTCGTCAGTCGGATGCGATGTATTGTGCGAAGTTGTGTCGTATTTAATCGTGCTTTGCATCTTTTCCGCTGCCTCGAGTTTCTGACGCAGAAAGAAGATTATTGCAAGAAGCAAGTGCAAATCTTGCGAAGAAAATGCAGGCTCAAGTTGAAGAAAAATATATTGATTATTTTAGATTGCCACCTCAATTCTTTGATGAATTATTAAAATTAGTCGGACCTGTTATTACCAAAGAACAAGTAATTTAATTTCCCATTTCGCCTGAAACTCGACTAAACATTTGATGAATTAGTAAAATTAATAAATTAATTATTAATTAATTAATTAAGTCTTTTGTTTTTCTTCGTGACAACACGTAAAAGACAAATACATGCGCATAAGTTATTCCGCTAAAAATGGAAAAAGAAAACGGCGGAATCGGCAGAATAAAACCGCTACCAATCACAAACGTTCCGCAGTTCTGTCATTCCGTATCCCATGTGAGCGCACCCTGACAGCACGCCACGCGCCCTTACGTAATCCGCGGGCTCTTAAATTCATGTTTCATATGTATATCGAACAACAAATAATATGCACTTATCTTTTATGACAATTATTAATTCTGAGAAAAATGTTTACCAAAGTTGTAATGATATAATAATTATTTTTAAAATAACTTTATTAAATTACATAAGAATAAAGTACAAAAAATTATTATAATCATAAAAATATTTTTTTTCTAAATACATTTAATTTTGCAACGTGCGCTCTTCAGAACATTTAAAACAATGCAAGTAATCGAAGAGTAATGTAGATTATATGGACAAAGATGTTTTAAGAATTATTTGTTTTTGTCTTACCTCCTAATTTAGTACGGAAGAGAACCATAAAATCGTGAACTTTATCTGTGGTATTCGATGTTGGCTACATAGCTCGATATCCTTATTTTATGCGGACCCTAAAGCACTCCAAAACTAAATTGCAGCCGTGGCCGCTACCAGGCAAACCTGAGCATTAAAACAAAAAAAAAATAATAATTTCACAATTTCGCGGATATTTTCGAATTAATCGATAAATGTTCTAGCAAACTCTACGAGAGCGACACACAACAATATGGCGCCTGCTACGGAGAATCTCGCGGACTTTCAGAAGGAGATTTTTGATAAAATTAGCAAGAATGAGGTGTGCGAGCTCAAAACATTGTTGGCACAGAAGAAAGTCAAAATGGACTTCGTCGATGAGAACGGTATGAGCCCGCTCCAACACGCCTGTTATAAGGGAAACAAGGAAATCGTGCAGCTGCTGCTTGATCAAGTAGGTTATGTTGATTGTTTCACTGATATTTTATGCCAATAGTTATGACTCTGAAAAGTACTCTATTATAAATTTAGTTATATTTTATAAAGAACATTTACATGCGTTTTTCGTGATGAAATTGTGTCTCTTGTTTTCGAAATTATTAATATATTTATTAAATCATCTAAAAATCTTTGCACTAATGTAGATTAACTTTAAATTCAGTTTAATTCACTTTTTATATTTTTTTCTAGTTTTAAGATTTAAAAAAAATAAGGAAGTGAGCTAAATCAAGATTAATATTAATCTACTGTAAACGACCTAAGAGATTGATGTAATTGACTTCATATAGTTGACTGTAATATATGAGACTTGTCCATTTGTTCTAGGGCGCTGACGTGAACGCGTGTCAACACGAACACGCGTATACCGCTCTTCATTTCGCTGCTTTAAGTGGAAACGCCGAGCTGTGCCATCTTTTAATGTCCCATGGAGCACGCTTGACTGCGACGAACAGTGTGGGCAGAACAGCTGCTCAAATGGCAGCGTTTGTGGGAAATCACAACTGTGTGGCAACTATCAACAACTTTATTCCGAAAGCTGATATAGATTACTACATTAAACCACAGGGTTTACAAGCTGAGCCGATGCTTCCACCACATCTAGCTGATTATTTACATAAATTTATAATGCACGTTAATGTGAATCCTGTACGTGTGTGCATGAATTTGCAGAGACTTCCTGCACTTCTGGAGAATGCAGCAAAAGTAAGGCACAGTATATAAAAAGATAAGATAATATTTGAATGCAGTTGATATATATGCATTTGGTATACGAAGATATTTCTTGATTTGATGAGAAGAAACACATATATTTATATTCATTAGTTATTCATCTTGGCATACTTTCTTTTCAGGTACAAAAAGTATTAGAATCCATGCGCTATAAAGAAATGACGCGCGGTGCTGAAATAAATGAGGTAATGGCCTTCAAGTATCATTATCTCAGTTGCGTTGTGGCCGAGGTGTTGAAATGTCAAAAACGCCAAGAAGCTATGAAGGCGGAGAAAGGCGAGAAAGGAAATGAGGAGAGCGAAGAAAAGAAATCCGACACTGTGGAACTTTTGATACGAAGGTTTTTAAAGTGTAACAAGAACGACAGCTTACCGGAGTATCAGGAGGCATTTCTGAGGGAATCGGTAAGAGAGTTTCCATTCCGAGAAAGCACGATTTTTCGCCAGATGGTCGCTACATTGGCGAGCACGGATCCACCGTCCGCCGTTTCAGTGATCTCCGCTGCGATTAACGGGCAACGAGGTTTCTACGATAACGCCCAGACTTGCGTGACTTGTAGCGAGGACAAAGCCACTAAAAAGTGCAGCAAGTGCAAAGCGGTGCAATACTGTGACAGAGAATGTCAAAGATTGCACTGGTTCATGCACAAAAAGGCATGTGCCAGATTGGGTCAATCTCCGGCAAACAACGGAAAGCTCACGGATGTAGATAAAGAGCAGATCAGTAACGCTGTCGGTTCCAGGCTACAAAACTTAACTGTAAAATAAATATGTAATGTGTACAGATTTGATGTTAGCAATTTGTTTGGATCTGCATTATATCTGCAGATGTTTATTTTTTTCCTGTATATAGCCGTTCTATGTAGAATTGGTGGATCTCCATATGATTGTGCCTATCATATTTGTGGAAGCTATAACATTACGCCACTATTTTTCGTGTAGGTAAAAATTATTGAAAATGTGTAAATTTTCGTTTAGTAGTCAATCATGTGTTTATGTCGATATTTCATTTTTTCAACTTTCAATCCGTGACAATCAGTTAAAACGTTCAGCGAGGAATAAAACAAAATTAAATCATACAAGTTTTTAATTGTACAAAAAAGTATTTTTTTATTCCTATACGCGATTCTAAGCTGCCGAACTTATGAAACTGACTGATTTTTATATGGTTTCCTATTTATACACTTGGACAAATGAAATTGCCAAATATACTTATAAGTTACTATTATTCTTGATGTATGTATGTACTCAGTTAAACATATCTGTTTTGGAACTGTGTTTTTCCAGGAATCTTTATTGTGATCTGTCGGAATAAAGCACACTTACAACCGATATAATATAATATAATACATCCTCTCCAGTATATTGCCGCTAATTTATCGAAAAGTATTTACAAATTTATTAATCAATACATTTTCAGTAATATTGCTCTTAACCGCAAAATCATTAATAAAATTTACATTACAGTGCTAGAATAAGTTATATTTATCGAGATTACTCTTTTCAATCACATTTAAAAATTAAATTTATTTTTGCATAAATTTTATATTATATCAAGCGTCTCGTACATATTATGATAATATTTTGCGTCTACCGATAACAGAACATTACGTGTTCACGCCACGTCTTTCATCATCATGTTAGACATCTTGTCGATCGTAAAAGAACATATGTACGTACAAATACTCTCTTAAAAGCAATTTCTCAGCGCAAACGACCATGTCTTTCACGCCCAACTTCGACGATTTTTGCCAATTTGTTCCAAGATTCAAATTCAATTGGCGGGACTTTCTCTCTGCGCTAAGCCGCGCGGACATCTATGAGGCTTCAAACTTTCACTTCAAACACCGGATCCGATCGTTGCGTTTCGCGTTGCGTAAACATTGCAGCAGTATTTTTCGGTGGTACACACACATGTCATAGTATCCGTAATAATACCCTTCATAACACACTTCATAATTTTCTGTTTTCTACACATGAAAAAGATAGACACGATATTCTTAAAAATAGTACTTTTTATTTTTAATAACAAAGATACAATGTGTTTTCTCTGATCAATTTAACACTAATAGTAATTTTATTTTGCGTATAACTTATACGCAACCAAATCAAATTTATTTATAATTAGCAATACGTAAGACATAATGCAAAAATTCAAAATCAAAATTTTTTAGAAGACTTGCTTTGGAAGAACAATATTAGTTTTTACTATGTGCCAACGTGAAGTTTTTGATAATGAAATTTCAAGTATATTAAAATTTCTTAAAATATATTATCTCAAAAGAAAATGAGAGATAATAGAGTTGATAAAAAAATCTGTTAGTAACGAAAAGATCTTTCTCGTTTTTAATTTTAATTCACTTTAATGATTATTGTTACTTCACACAGTTACTTTAAAAAATGAGATAATGAAATACGCTTGCAAATTTTTATTTACTCTTCCGTGAAAAGTTTCTTGTATTATTACATATTTTTTGCATAAATATTGTTTCTTAACTATTTTACAGAGTAAGCAAAATTCTTTTTGCTTCAAAAAATTATAAAGATAATGCAACATAATAAACTGTTGGATTAGGAATAAACTTATTTTTCATGGATTTACATAATAGCATAACATAAATCTGTATGTAGTAGTTATTGAAAAAATGAGTCATTTTATCTCCGTCTCTTTCTATGTTCATGATAATGTATGAGGTACTAATTTGGAAAGTGGTTTCAATGGCACGCTTATGTAGTCTATAACAATGAATGGGGTCAGAAACACTTCTTAGTCACCTCTTAGATCCTCTTCTAATGCCTATTTCTAACACAGATTAACTTTGATCTCAATTTAACCTACTCATCTTTCTTTAGTTCTAAGAATTGGAAAAAGTTAAGGAGTAAGTTAAAACCAAGATCAAAGTTAATCTACATTGGTAGAAATGGGCATTAATTACGAATATTAAAACAAAGTTACAATATTAAAACAAAGTTAAATAATGTTTTTTTTATCGAAAATTTTCTAAGATTAGGAAATCACTATTTGTTAAGAGATTATTTTTTAATAATCTCTTAACAAACAGTGATTTCCTAATCTTAATAAATTTTTGATATTAAACATTTTAACAATTAATTAAAAAAAAACTCTTTAGCTAAATAAAGATTACATTTTATTTGAAAGTTAGCTGTACAGACAGATTTGTAACTTCAAGTGTTTAACGATGCTTCAACAATTAAATTTGAAGCTATATTTCTATTTAAAAAGGAATGTTTTAGTTAGTAAAGTTTACACTTTATTTGAAAGCTGAATAGTAAAATTTTATTTTACTTCATATTTAAATGTCAATTCGCAAAAAATTCTTTCAAATTCCGAATTTAAGTGTAATTGTATCAATAAGATAAATCTTTGATTTTAAACACGCTAGCTAATCCACTAGTTAGTTTCGTGATAGTGTTCAGAATAGTTCCGAAACATCGCATATATATGCAAAGTAGTCATTCCTATGAGAACTCAAACGGACGTGAGATGATACCGTTGTCACTTACCGTTGTGCACTTGATGTATCGAATTGACTTTATGGCAGGTGAAGAGAAGGAACGTGACATGTGTTAAAATATACTTGTCGTCGATATCAGCAGCGGGCTTCGGTACTTCCGCCGTACGGTCAATCAATCCGTTTCAGCTGTCACGAATGAACCGTGTAATTTAGAATTTTATTCAACTTTATATAATGTATATATGCATCTATCTTTTTCCGTTTTGTTCTCATTGCATCACTGTCATAAATATATAATATGACTGAATCTTTTATTGCTATTATTTTACAGTATTACGTGCTTACTTTGTGTTTTTGACCGGCAATTCGTGCTCTTTAAATTGGAATCAGTGAAATCTTACTGATTTGCAGTACTCTATTTATAACTGTATAATATTTATAACTGATTATCTATGACTATTCTTTATCTTTCAATGATTCCGATTAAGAGAGAGGAGAGAGGGGGAGAAGAGTATTCTCGTTGGTTAGAATCACTGTATTATCACTAAAAGATTGTATCATTGATTAATGTATAGTTATAAGCACTGAAATCAGACTTATTGTTTTTCAATGAATAATATCTGGATTTGGATTTATGCCCACTTCTACCAATGTAGATTTTTTAAATCTCAATTTAACTTACTCTTTATCTTTTTCAAATTCTTAGAACTAAAGAAAGATAAAGAGTAAGATAAACTGAAATCAAAATTAATCTGCATTGGTAAATAGGCATTAGAGAGCAGAAGATACTATTATTTAAAGAGCAATAAATACCCTATCACGTGCATTTACTTTACATAATAATGAAATCTTATCGATTTGTAGTATTATAACTGTGATCAGTGACTATTCATTGTCTCAGTAATTCTAAATAAAAGAAGAATACTCTTACTTACCAAAATCAGTGTATTATCACTGAAATGCGATTATTCATTATCAGTAAATAATACATTGATTCCGATTTAGAAAATGCATTAGAAAATAAAATCTATGATTCTTCGTGACAATTCTGTGAAGTACAGTTGATATTCTACATTTTCACTTGAATTGCGTGAACTCGCAGACATGCTCGGAATTAGAAAATAAAGACGCGTATATGTAAATACGTCGTTCTGCTTTCGAACGAAGAGAAACACGTTCGAAAACAGGATATTCAAGATGCATTTGTATTTAACTTTTTGGAGACTTTCACTAACTCTTTGCATATTAATAATGTTATTATTACAAAGCGTTTTATTAAGTACTTTTTCAATTATTCCGTCGAATAATAAGATGTGGAATTTGTTCAAATTTTGTTGCAAACTTATTTAATTGCATTGTCATGTGTCACAAGGAAAAAAATTAAACCTAATATGTTTTATTTAGTAATATAAATTGTTTTGTATATATAAGCAAGAATATTAAACTTAAAAAAAAAATATATATATATATATATATATATAGTATGTTACAATATTGAAATAAAAATAAAAAATAATCCTATCAATATTTTTTCCTTTTGACTCAAGAAAATTATTATTGAATGGGTATACATTTTTCTTAATGAAACTATATAATGTTTTTTCACGTAAGCAAGTTTAACACTACACACACACACACACACACACACAATCTTATTTCAATATTTAATATTTTGAGACTAAAAATATTTTTAAAACAAGAATGTTTTTCTGTGTACATGTGATGTAAATCCTTACTTTTTACTGACATAATACAGAATCATAATAAAATTAACGGTGTTTGTTGAGCAATGTAAATTAACGTGTTCACATTAAGCTGTCATTTATCAAAAGTTGAATTATAGCAATGTTGTGTCATTCTTTCTTTCTCCAACAGGAAATCTCTATCGTCCATACTACCGTTGGGTCTTATGAAATTTCTCAAGGTTTAGTTTTTGGTCACTTCCGCAAGAGATATATCTGGTTCCTTAACCCACTTCCATAAATGTAAATAATCTTACACGAACATTTTCTCTTCTTGGAAGAACAGAAGAAAGGGTATGGGATATTTGAAAGTAACTACATAACATTATACGTGTTATGTATCTATGTACTTTATAATAAAAAAAAAATATATAAAAGATCTCATATGTTTTTATTCTTAAATTGTTTAAAATTTAACAATAAAATTTCTTTATCAATAAACGAATGAACGTTTTTAATTTCTTAGTTTCTTAATTTTTTTAATGTGATATATCTGAAGCTCTTTATGTATCTTTGTACTTTATAATAAAAAAACATAAAAGAATTTTTGTAGGAAATTTTTAATTCTTTTTAAAATTCAATCAATCATGGAATGTTTTTAATAAATGAGTGTCAAAATTTTTTGTTGATTTAAGATTTAAGGGATGCAAAACATACGATATTTAAATGTCATCGTATAACAATACACATATATTTATGCGCCTTATAATAAAAAAATATGTTAAAATTAAAATTATATATACACTGATGGATAAATTGTTTTAAATAAAAAAATTTATTTTTTTTTAAACAAAATATATGCAAGCATATATTTATTCCTTTTAAGTAAAAATATATACTTTTAAGCAAATAAACACGTTAACTTAAGTATACAACTTTATATTTTTACATTTGAATAATTATTTTACAAATAAGCTAATATTATTAGACTTAATTAAAATGTTTTCTTAAATTAAAAAAATCCGATTATCTTGAACGTAAAAATGATCTAACAGTAAATATTTTCTAGAACTTCTTTTGTTTAAAATTCAACTGTAGGATTTTTTAATGAGACAATTCTCTTTTTAACTTCTTATTAAAAATACGAAACACACTATGCATTTAACAGAGACAAATAAATGTGTATTTAACATTTCTAATGTGGATGTGATATTCATTAGACGTGAATCCACATGAATATTTATAATTTTTCCTTGTATATTTTTGTAACAATTTTCTTATCCACGTGCACGGAAATTGGTCAACAGGTCATCGAAATGTCAAGGCCGAAAATTTGGAGATCTCTTCTTGAACGGATGTGCGTTGTCCGGAAAGATCATTTTCATTAATTAACGAATGATATTCATTCAAGAGACCACGAAGAGATGATCCGGTATATCCTTGACTCTAATGTTTCTCGCGGCCGCGAATTACGCAGGTATAGGTGGGGAAGGTAAGGTTCTTGAGGAAGGGAGCCCGAAGAACAAAACGGATTGTAACGATTCGGCGACGAAGTTATCGCGGAACCACCGTGTCACTCGGTTCTCGAAACGTTGGCATAAAGCATCGACAACCGCGAAGACAACCCCGGCGAGATGCGTGTGCCCATAACGTCGATGATCCTCATGATGTCGTTTCTGATTACACAGGCCTTCACCGATATAATCGCGTGGCGCGAAACAAGGAGGGAGGGACCGATACGAGATGCGATCGAGAGCGGTGCCGCCGCCGAATACAATAAGGACGATTGCGTCTGGAGGCGTGGAAACGACCGGGATGTCTGTCCGGATCCGGATGTGCACATGTATCTGTATACGGTGGGCCGACCGCGACGACTGTTGGATCCCTTGGAACAATCCGACTGGCTGCGACTGGATTATGAGCCCACCAAGAATAACGTGATCCTAATTCACGGATATGCAGGTGATTCCGTCGGAGTCTGTGTTTCAATCTGAAATTTTATCTTGATTACTCGGGAAGTGTTCGGGATATCACTCGACGGGATGATTAAGAGTGTATACTTACTTATTAGGCCCAAGCAGGATTTCTGTGTATTTAGAATATGCGTTCCACTTAATGCTCGCAATGCTCCTGGAATTATTGTATCCAGGGTTGTTTATCAAATAGTAAACAAATGTTTACTAATATTGCGTTATACAGAGAGCACCTTTAAAGATCAAATAAAAAGAAGATAAATAATCTGGGTGATTCAACCATGCAGACACTGTCTCAATTTAGTAGAGGCTAAATATTAAACAATTTTTAAATTTTCTTCCAAAAGGGATTCCTGTTCAAAATGTTCTAGTCTCAATGGTCGAATTGACTTAATAATAATAAGCTGCCTGTTCCAAAAAGTAAAGAAATCCAGATTTGATCACTAGTTGAAAAGTTTTATTTTTTGAAAGGATTCTTATTGGCATTATTGCCATAAAAACAATGCTTATTAGCACCATTATTATTAAATTGATTAACATTGACACAAATGTTACGTTTTAGGTTGCTTTTTAGATATTGGAATTAAGAGAGCTTCTGTGCTTTATTTTATAAATAAATTCCTTTAAAAATAAATAGTAATTTACTTAAAAATGAATATAGCTGTAACTAAACATGAAATATGATAGTTACGTTTAGAAACTATCTTGTTATTCAATAACAATCATTTTATTATCCTTTTTATTAAACGCAGATGGATATTTGACTAGAGAACTATTAGTATACATCCTTAAATAATTTTATGCATATATGACACAATGCATATATGACACAATATATAAAATTACTTAAGACTGTATAATTATTTAAGGATGTATAATGTCTTGCAGTAATCTTTATATCATCTCCGCAGGTGGTGACGACATGTTGCCGATCGCGATATTGCGTGACGCTTACCTGAGAAACGGTAGCTACAATGTGTTTTTCGTTGACTGGGGTGCATTATGTGCCCGACCGTGTTATCCGGCCGCGGTGGCGAATATACGACCGGTAGCGAGGTGTCTCGCCGGCACTCTGACGACTTTACGAAATCTTGGCCTGCCGATCTCCAGGACCACCTGCGTTGGGCATTCCTTGGGCGCACATGTTTGTGGCATTATGGCTAATTATCTTCTCTTCAGAATGCACAGGTAAAAGCTTTGTAAACAGGCACGTTGGTAATTTAATATAATTTCACATCTCTACACTTAATTCCGACATAATTTGGCTGTTTGATTGTTCAGTGAGATAATGCAGAGCGAATGTGAAAAATGTTACATATTAATTTGTAAACACCAAAGGAAAATTATTGCAATTTTAAAAGCAAAGGCAGCAGCACACTTAAATTAATTCTCTTACATGTAAAATAATTGTTTCAGTTAAAATTGATTATTTATTTATAGTAGAAGTAAAATAGATCTTAATTAAAAAATGTTGTTATCTGAAAGTGCTAACTCTTTTATGATATTCTTCTATTCTACTCATTCTATTTTTTTCACACAATTTTCTTATAAGATATTTCTCCGAACAACATTGTTCTTTAAGCGAGTATCATACAATTTTTCTTCATCCCCTCATCTTGCTGTTTTAATCTCTTTAACATGCCTCGATCGTATCTATGTTATTTATGAGAGTTTAGTTTTAAAAAATTGTTAACATTCGAAAATGATAATGTTCAAAATGTAGATAATTACTTTGATTAATTTTGAGTGACACAAATTTGATTCAATAATTATCAAGCACTAAGACCCAGCTCTGCAAGTTCACTTAGAGCCCTTCTTTATTTAATTATGTTATTCACATATAGTAGTCTAGTTTCATTTATTTAAATTAATAAGATTAACACAGTACATATTAAAAACATGATGCGACGTTGTGCACAGGATAATCGGGTTGGATCCTGCGCGTCCGCTTCTCCGACCAGGTCTGGTGAACCGTCTAGACGCCGGTGACGCCGATTTCGTCGAGGTGATACACACCAATGCCGGGTACTACGGCGAGGTTGGTCGCGTCGGCCACGTGGACTTTTGCGTGAATGGCGGGAAAATACAGCCTTTTTGTGCCGACCGGGAGATGTATCAGCTGTGCAGCCATGTGTGGGCAGTCTGCTTCATGGCGCAGAGCGTGAACGATGGCGCGAGCATGATCGCGGAGTCCTGCTCCAGGAGATGTCCGTCGGGTCCAAGGATCGCCGCCAGAGCGGGAGAATACCTGATAATGGGACAGCACACTCCGACCAATGCCAGAGGATCCTTCTGCTACAGCAATTCCTATCCGCCGTACTGTCCTAAATACTGGAACGGTCACGGCGACGAGAGATGCTGCATCTCAGAAGTAACGAGCAATGAGGAGATAGAAGAGAACAGTGTAAAGTACGACAACTCAACGAAACACTTTAAATCGGCGAGGCGATCAAACTTCGATTTTGACGTAACACAACTCCGATGCATTAATTCAAGCAGACTTATCGGAGGAATTATATGTTATTAATAACATTAAATTTAATAAGTAAATTAAATGAAATTGTTATATTTGCAGAAGCTCTGTGAGATATGGTATGGCAATTTAAAGGTATTATTAATTTAATATCATTTTTTTATTAGATATTGTCTCTTGAACGAGCACTCTGAAGAAAAAAAAAGATATTCTTATTAAATTTATACAATTTACATATAGAGATTTGATTGCTTGCCACAAAAATGCACGAAAATGAACTCTATATTTGCGAATAAGATTGGCACAAGATTTCAGATTTTTTTGGCTTCTATCAGAAAGGAAGAAATTTTTTAAATCCATCTTACGCAGTTTAGAAAACTATTTCATAGTATTTTCATAGTAATTTGCATGTTGATAGACGAGTGAGATCTGTACGTTTACCTATTGGAAGAAGATACATAAACCGATTTGAGTATGCGAGGTCGCCGATTACGTATTCGTATTGCACGTGCGGCACGGTGCGGCACGTTCCGGAAAAATCCCGCGTTCGTAATACACCTGGCGATCCATACCGTTATATGCTCCACTGCCGGCGAACGTGTCCGCGACAATAATGAGCGATTGATCGATCGATAGATTTAGAAAGATTTTATAAAATTTCTCGTATCTCAAAAGACAGAATTTATAAACAATATTAAATTATTTACTCCACAAAAAATTAAAAAAAAGATTGTTGGAGTAAAATTTACATCAAAAGATTAAAAAGAAAATTAAAGCTTACAGAAGGACATAAGTTTTGTTAATAAGGAGCTACTCTGCGTAGAACTCCTTCTTTCCAAAATGGCTTAGATCATACCTTTCTAATTTTAGGCATAAACGATAGTTTAAAATATATATTACGGTATACACGTTATTTATCGAAGTAGAAAATATGTATCGTATTAAATTCTTAGCCCGTTTACAATCCTAATTTTTTAACTATAAATTTAAATGATTTAAATGATATTGCAATAAAACCGATTAAGCCGCCTAATATAATATTTTCTACTGTAACAATGAAGTTTACAATGTCAAGAAGAAGCGTGATGTAAATCTTAAAATTAATAAAAATTACTATATTTTGCTGTAGTTTTAAATAACTTTTGAACGTTAGATTTAAATAAATTTTTACACGAATATTTATAAGAATTTTATTATTATATGTAAAAATTTTAATTTATTTGATGATGCTACTTTCTCATAAAATTTGTAAATAAGTACTGTAGAACGTAATTTACACAAAAATCAAGAGTAAATAAAAAATTGAATAATTTTTAAATAAGTGAATTATGCTCGAATTTTACACAGATACTTAAACGTAATACTAGAATATTTTATGAAATTTTTATATTTTTGATGTTTTGAGATAGCCTAGTTAGATAGTTCAATGTCCATATTTTATGAATATAGAGGCGTTTAAAATTAAAATTACAGCTAAATCGTGACCCTTTTCAGACTTTGTTCCTAGATACTGCACGCGGAAAAATATCTTGTGCTATTAAGAAAAACTATTATTCAATTTAGGTTTTTTTTTAAATAATGCTTTTTTAAGTAATTTGCAAAAACTGTTTTTTTAATAATAATCTAAAGTGCACTTATTTACTTGAAACAATATTAAAAATAACCTGTAGATAAATAACATATAAAAAAAGGTATTTGAATTAAGTAAATATTACTTTTTTTCAAATATTTTATAAGTTTATTATAAGCATCATTCATTCAAAATATTCAAAATGTATTTTGAATCTTAATAATTAAGTACTTTAATCACGAATATTAAGTTAAAACAAAAATTCGATTTGCTTATTGTTCTAATTTTTCTTTGATACAATTTTATAATATTCTTCAAAAAAACATATATAAATTTTCTTTTTTAATTTATAACGAGTTTTTTTCAAAAATTTGTAATGAGTATATTTTAAAAATAACTATTATTTATTAGATGAAAAAAAGTAAATTGAGGAATCGTTTTTTTGGCCATGGAATCGATATTTTTCTGTTTATGGCCTTTTTGATCTAGGGTCGGCAATCTAAAGAAAATAAACAATAATTTCTATTACAGATGTTTAACATTTAAAATATTTTTTAATTATATATTTATATCATTATTCAGTATATCTTTAATATGTGTATAATATTAAAATACACATTAAGAGTTATGTCAATCCATTAAATTATATATTTTTTTAGAGACACACAGAAAAATTATATATTTATTTATTTGAATAATTTATTAAAATAATTTAAATTATTAATTTATCAAAACAATGTGGTTAATAAAAATAATAAAAATATTATTAAAATGCAGTAATAGGTAAAATAAGGTTTTAATACATTATTGAAAGTTTCATATTATTTAAGATTTTATTTCAGCCTAATTCTGATCTTAATTTTAATAACAATATATAGATTTCATTAATAGGACGGAAAGCTTATTTTCCTAAAGTGACTTATATCATATCTAGTTTTAGATCTAGTAAACGATATTTTTAGATTAAAAGATAGAATCTGAAAGCGGTATTACTTGAGAAGCAGAAACAAAATGCCGAAATCATAACTAACTAATAAATTATTTTTACAGCAAGAAACTAAAAAAAGAATTACGTTAATGAAAATAAGAAGATAAATTTAATTAATTGAAAGTTCTATTGCGTGAAAAACTCTTCTTCACAAAGCAATTTCTTCTTCACACTTCAACGTTTTAAGCGTAAATGATATTTTTCAAATGTATATTATAGTATGTTATTAATCATAAATAGAAAATACATCATTTATTAAACATGGCCCAATCACAGACTTAATTTTAATGACAGTTTCTTTAACGTGAAACTTGGAATAGATTTTTTCCTAAAGTGGTATCACATGTAAAGATATTACTTTTTACAATAACTCCCTCATTTTTAAATGAGGCAGGAAGATATCTTACGAAGTATCACAGTAAGTTTGAATTGTATTTTATCTGAAATCCTGCCAACAAATGAAATTCTTATCACGATCACAGCTCCGTTTTATTTTTTTTTCCATCTGAAAAAGTGCATTGCATCGATACTCGAATTTTCAAAGTTAATTGTTGTCGCTTTTCCAATGTGCTGATTGGTTCTCATTCAGCGCTTACTTTATGAACGGTTGTCATCGCGAAGATCGCGTTTTTTGACCATGTGTATTGAGGGGTTAACAGTATAATATTGAATTTGTAATTTGTATAAAATTATGTAATTTCAAAAACTGCAGCGCGCGTCTGTTTTGTCTAGCTTCGGTAAAATCCTTAATTCCCAGTACTTTGTTCGAGTACTTGGAATTTTGTGTTTCGACCAATTGAGACGATGTCGAGTAGCCTTGTCTCGGGTCGGCACGGCGCCCCGCTGATCCGTATAGAAGTGTCTGGAGAATCAGTGAAACGAAATAGGCGACAAACAGGCGCGACACACTACCAGACATCTTGCACGCTTGTCATGCTGCAGATAGCGTGCTTCAAGAGCGGCGCGACAGGCGTGGGAGGTCGTCTCACGAAGAAATCCGACATGATAGACAAGAAGCTTATTGTAGAAGATAACATCTAATAATAAAATAAAAGTATGAGTGCGATAACAAAAAATTGAAAAAATACCTAGATAAAGATAAAATAAAAATCAGATATAAAATATACGACAAAAAGGTATAAAAACAACACATTAATAAAAAATTTATAAAATATTTGAATATTTTTTAAATATTCAACAAAATATTTTATAAATATTTTGTAATTTTAAACAGTTTAAACAGGTTAATTAAACAGATCATATAGATTTATTATAAATATAAAATATGTATAAAATATCACTAAAAAATATTTTTTTTTTAAATAGAGAATTAATTTTTTTACTTATATTTTTACTTAAATATTGAATAAAATAGCCTCTCTTGCAATAACATGTTGAATAAACATTTTATGATTTTTGTTGTTCATGCATATAAAATGTATATAATTTATGTAATATTTAAAAAATTAATAGTGATAAATATTTATGAAATTTAACATAAATATCATTTGTTAACTAAGAAAATGTTAATTGCAGATACAATTATTTATAAATAATTTTGTAAAATGCTATTAAATATTAGTGACACCCGACATCTCACATTCTTATCAAGTTAATTGTCAAGGTCAATTACCTTTTCATCAATCATACTATTTTATTTTATCATTTAATATTTTATTATTTATTTAATTGAATGGAAGTGGAAATAATGAGTGGAAATGATTGAAATTATTATTTTCACTTATAGGTTTTAGGTATAGGTATAAGTATACTCAATTTTATTTCTTCGAACATGATGGATATATTGAAATCTTTTTATTTAATATTTTATCAATATGACATGTTGCTTATAAAAATCGTCGAAAGATAAAAATCTTAAGCATTATTCAAGACATATTTTAAATAATGCTCGATTATCATATTTTCAATGAATCATGTGTATGGTTCCTTGAAAATTCGTGCACACGCTTTCACAAAACATTTATTGCGTAAGATTTAATTGCGACTATCGAATGCACTTGTTTCAAACAGAAAGATGTATTTTGTTTCTGTCAATTTTGTCCTTTCCTTAAAATAGTATCTCGCTGTGTGATTGCATTAATATTATTAAAAATTTTAGATAAACGTGGTAAGAATCTTGGTGTATAAAAATATTTCATATATGAAGTTTTCTACTTTCTTTACTAATAGACACGATGCATAAGGCATTCGATCGTTTGTGCTGTTGTACGAAACTAAACTTCTTTGGATGTACGTATACATGTATTGTTGTAAATATTGTATAATGTGTTAAAATGTTCTAAAAAACTGTTTTGTCTTATTATGTTACACAGTATATATCTTTGGTAATTAATTATACTAATATTATATAGTAAACACAACGCAAAAAGATGATCATTGACGATGGATAGCGAATATGAATTATTGCAATCGAAGTTTAAAGCATGTTCTTTGTACTTTTGCATTATCATATTGAAATGTAACAAAAAATGAGAAAAGAGATTGAAAAATTCATAATAATGGCGGTGATAAAAATGCTTGAAACAGAGATTGAATCAATATGATAAACAAAAATTTCACTATAACAAAATATGTTTTTAACATGGCAGTATCAGACATCACTGTCTTTTCATCTTTATTTTTCTTTTTTCTTTCATTCCAGCAATAAGCGTCTTTCAGCTTGCAATAATCTTTGCATTTTCAGATATTCTTTCGGTTTGTATGCAACGAATATCGAATCGGCCACATACGCATGTGCAGCTTGAGAAAAAATGAATAAACAATGAATACGAATCATATAGGTTTACGTTTATTGTTCATTCATTTTTATTCATATCAAATCTAATATTGTTATCACAAATATACATATATATATAGATATATACGCACCATGCACATTATATACATATATCTACTTTTTATATTGTACACTATATTATACAAATACAATTTATTGTATATATTATGCAATATATACAATATACACATATAGGAACAAATATATGCGATGCGCGATGGTGAGTAATTCGTCGTCGTCGATTTCGCACTTTTAAAGAAAGACAAATATATTGTATCTTCGCAAGCGAATACATATACATAAATGTAGTAAAGCTAAACGGGAAAACAGAAGACGCGCAAAATAAGAAACGATAGTACGACAATCAGATCTTATTTTTTAAGCATAATTGAAACGACTAGGCTTATAGTGAAACGAATTTTTTTCTAGAAAATGTCGATTCGAAGCTGGGTAGGATCCCGGACAGGGTCAACAGCATTTATAAATATTCGACATCGCTGACACTTTGTAGGTAAGTACGGTTGTAAACGCGATAAAAATGTTATGAAAAATATCACGAGTAATGCCACTGCATTTATAGCTCTACAAAGTTTCGCACCGAAATATATTTGTTATTACAATATATTTGCGACAATAATCATGTAAGATTTAAGATATGTAAAAATATATGCGTATTTCTTCGATGATTTTTATAGAAATCCTTAAATTTTATTTTTTATGTATTATTCGTAATTGTAAAATCACAAACTTTTTGATTTTTGTGTCTTAATTTTTTTTTACTTTTTAGTTTTACTTTTATCAACAATTTAGTTTTACTTATATATTTACATCTCAATTTCTCAATAACAAAATTGTCTCAGATTTCATTGCTCTGCTCGTCTAAAATCAATCCATCTTCCATTTTTATCTTTTATTAATAACAACGTCTAGGAACAATAAAGTATGTACATACATAGGGTATGCAAAACATTTTATCATTGCAAGCTCACATTAAATTTTTGCACATAGAATGTGAGGCCTTATTAAATTAAAAAATAAATTTCATATTATTTAAATTATTAAAATTTTTAATGCAAAGAGAGAAAGAGAAAGCGCTTTGCAAAATATTCATCCAAATTTAATATTTATACAAAATATTTATATGCAATCTTTGGGGCAGGTAGTAATCATAGACACATTTATGAATCTTTAAAATATCTCTTAATTAATATCTAATTATCTTGAACTCTCATAAACATTATTTTCATTTTATATATGTATATATAAACTTTATATATATACATATAGAATAACAAGTATAGATTTATGAGATAAATAGGGAAGATCATTGTTTCTTTTGCCATAAATACGCAAACGAAATGCAATGTAAACTTTTTGTGCTAATGAGCTACGGTTTCCTCTACATGATATGAAAATAATTTTTAGCTATTTTAAAGACCCCTAAACGTTTATTGTATATAAACGAAGAATAAGATGTGCAAATAATTATACAAATTCAAATTAAATTTTTATACATAAAATGTGAAGTCCTCAAAATGTAAAATGAGTTTCAACCTATGTTATTAGAACCTTTTACATTTTAGACCATTACAAAATAATAATAAACATAATAAATATACACAAATATATATATATACTTTAATGTGTTACATAATCGTTGTTCCGAACAACAATTTTAAAGTCACTTTCATCATTTCAATTATTCGCACATATTATTTTTCATAAAACATTTATTTCATGAAAATCCCCAGATGCAAAATATAACAATATTCTTCCGTTTGTATAATTATCACGGGTAATAATTACTGTGTCCAAGTGTGGAACTGTAATAATTGTGCAATTGGCACTGATACTCATAGAATCTCCTATAGTTATTCATATACCACGAATATATATCACTCGGGTAATCCGAATTGTAATACGTCGACGGAGTGAGGGTTACTTCTGGGACTTGCTTCGGCGAGAAGTCCAGCCAGGGTCTATGAAAACGCATCTCATTCTCGTCGTTCCCGTTCGTCAATGGTGATCTTAGATTCGCGGGAATCGGTACCCGCAGGTTTGCCGGTCCGGTAGGTACGCGTTGTTCATCGTTGTCTGCGTTACTCTCGACCGCGAGTCTTTTCGACGATTCTTGCGTTGAACTCTCCAAATTACTTTCCGAATTACTCCGTTCGCTCGCCTCGATACGACTTGATTCGGAGTCGTAAAAGGAGACGCTGTCCCCTTCGTCGTTCGTGTGACTGGAACCAAGTTGACTTTGTTGATCAGTCTGATTATACTTGCGTTTGAATCGCGATTGTCCCGTTACGCGAAAACCCTTCGCGAATGGATTATTATCGATCTTCAACTTCGTGATGTTCTCGTTCTGCAAAAATAATGTAAACGCAGGTGTTTTCGTTAGACGTAAATACGAAGAAACTATGCGCGGTTACTTTAAGTCCCCGAACACATTTTTTAGATGTGTATAAAAAAATAGTAAAATAAAATAATAAATAAAAAAAAAACAATTGAAATAACTTTTTATAGTTTCAACCCTTTACAGTTAGATAAACTATTTTTTGCAAATGAGCGAAGATCAAGTATTTGGTCTTCAGTTCAATTCTAATCAGATGGTTTAACACGAGTCAAAAAATTTTTATTAAATATTTATTTAATTGGAGAAATTTATAAAGATCAATATAGTGGACATAAATATAAGTTTGTCGATTATGATCATATACAAATTCAAATGCTTAAAAAATTATGCGATATGCTTATACCGCAACGCGAATTTTAACTTGAGATAGCAAAAGGTTAAATTATACAGTTCTTAAATTGTAAACATCGCGAAAGCAAAAAAAAATATCAATTTGACGTTTCGCTTTAGAATTTTATTTTATGCTACGTACTTGATATGCCGTTACTGCAATAAATTCTGTCTCCTTGAAAGTGAACGACGCGGCTGGATGAGAAAAAAGGTTGTAGATATGATCAAAAGTGTTGCAACGGATTATCCAGATCTTAGGAACGTACTTGTGCATCGATGTTAATACCACCTGTAACATAAATTTTCTTTTAGAATAACTTAAAATATATATAAAACTAAGATGAGAGCCACCTTCGATCGTAAAACGTAAACGTATGAGAGCCACCTAAATCGTAAAACTAAAATGAGCCAATGTCAAAAATTCATTGAACTCTTACTCATACAACACACAATATTAATAAAAGCTTTACAAAGTATTTAATAATTATTTGAATATTTTATAAATGTTTACTAAAATGGTTCGCAAATATTTTTTGTGATCTTAGACTAAACAGATCATAAAGATTTATCATATATATAAATATCGTAAAAATATTTATATAATATTTTAAAAAAATGAATAATTAATATTTATGAATATTTATCATAAATGCCGTCATGTGTGATCCTTATCACACTTATCAATTAAAAAAATATCAAAAACTGAGAACACATGAAAGTCATGCGCCATTTATAAATGAGTTTCGCTCTTTACGAATTTCTTATTTTCGAATGTTAAATGCGAAAAAAGGTTCGCCATTACGCAGTATCTGCATCGCGAAAGACGATCCCGAATAGAAGGGAGAGGGTGAAAGGGGGCATGAAAGAAGAGACCCTCTCTGTTAGTTGCAGATGAAGATGGGGGCGGAGGGCAGAAGGAAAGAGACGAAGCGCCGGGAATTTTATTAAATTCGTAATTAGTTTGAGGAACCGGGTAAAAGGGGCGCCGCTTTTTCGAGATAAGTTGGCGCCTCCACTAAAGAGGCCGACGGTAGACACAGACGCAATTCCCGAAAACCAGACTAAGCCCTGCAACCTTCCCGGAATCACATGTCTCCGCGCCACCGAAGATCTCTCGTACGAATCTAGAGCGAGATGCACCACTTCAATACGCGATCTGGTAGTCGTTATCGATGTTTCACTTTTTTCACGCGGTTAAGATATTTTTATATTTTAATAGGAAACATATTTCACATATATTTTTCTTCGACAAATCTTATTGAATCTGAAGAAATGAAATGCTAGATCTCCTCGTAATTGAAACAAATAGATGTGCACACAGAAATAGAAAAATATATAATTCTGTTTTTTTTTTATTTTTAAATCTAGTGTATTATTTTACTATTTAAATTGTTTTCCTTTTAATGTCCTTATATATATATTTTATAAATAACCTAAAACTAGTAACATTATTCATAATTACACCCGTAAACCCATGCGTCATCCAGATATAATTAACGTAGCAGTCAAAATGTTAGGCGATAGAAATATGTCCATACTATAAGCAAATCTATATTATCAGAGTTTTAAAAAAATCTTTAGATATATAAACAGAATTAACGAGACATTTCTGTTCGGTCTACTTCAAATGAAATATTTCTATTTCACGTAAAGCTCATTATCAAAACGTAACACTAAAAAAAAAATATAATTAAGCAGGATTATAATGAGTTTTGTATACATACTTGTACACAAATCTTTTATTTTTTTAATAAAAATTTCTGCTTAATAAACTTTTTGCTGTGTAACGAGAATATTAATTTCTTAATTATCTTTCTTTTATTTTTAATGTATATCTTAATAATTACAAGTCTCATATAAGAGAAATCCTGTTTGGAGTTGGTTGAGAAAAAAAGTTTGCTCAAGCGCTGAAGTGGGAAATAGTAACAACTCGTTATCAAAATTCTAGAATTCATTGTCAGAATCGATCATAATTGAAAATCTATTGACGTTTCTGTATTCGAACATAGTCGCTTTCCCTTTCTGGGAGATGATCTTTAGACGGATGATCTTCTTGACCTGATCACATCTTGCCTGTTTCTTGGTTGAAGGGAAAGGTGACAAAATTTAGATAAACGCGCAACAATGTGAATCTCTTGTTTGCCGCCGCTGTCTAGCCGCGGACCTTTGCGGATTAACGTTTTTCGTGCATGAATCGACTCGAATGGGTAATAATGAGGGGCAAAAGTGCCGCCGTGCTCTTCTGCGCGTTCTTTCTGCCGTCGACAAAGGTACCGTAAAACGACGTTCTTAACACCAACAGCGACGGTGGCTAGGAACTCTGTCGGCTCGTAAACAAACCCGTATATCGATTACAGAGTGTCGTGGAGCGTGTTAATCTGCTTGGGGCGCATAGACGTTGGATCAGCATCCGCGCCAATATGCCGCACCGTCTTGAGTAGCTTAAGTCTCCCCTAGAAAATGCACCACCGACCAGCGATCCTATTTTTTTCCAAAAGTGTCTCTAATCCTCAGCCGACCACAAGAAGCTTTTTCCGACCAAATTTCGTGAGAGAATAGTTGGAATACTCGCAAATATATTCACAATATAAATATTTCTACGTGTACTGCGTGAATCAATATTTTTTCATATTTTTTTCTCTTAGAACACGAGATTAGAGGTCAGAGAAACGAGTACAAATACAAACGTAAGTTGGAAATAAAGTTACGATCTATATTATCATTCTGACAATATGTGCAAATAATTATATACAAACGTTACAGACTTATTCGGGTTCGAATCCCACTTATCAGAAACATCTGACTATGTTCGATCGCTACCTCTCGGAAGGCAATGGCGAACCACCAAAAGTATCTTGCCTTCCCCCCCCCCCATGCAATATAAGCGGAAAAAATGTAACACGAGACTGGGATAGCGGAGATAGGAGTGGGAAACGAGAAAATAAGGATTTTTAAAAAGGCTGTCAAAACACCAAAGAACCAGATAAATAGTGAGTGACGGTCAGTGAATTTTCTTTCTCCTTTCATTTCCTCCAAAGAATTGTCTTATCTTTCGCTCGTAATCTCGACCCCATCCCATATATAATCTTTGTTTTATAAAAGGTTGACTTGATAACTGAAGGACATAAGTAAAAGAGAAATGATAACTCCTTTTGGGAATATTTTGTTTACAATTGCACTTACTATTAATAAGTTGTTATAATTACTATTAATTTGTTTACAACTGTTACAATTACTATAATAATTTAGTCACTGTACTTACGTTAGTATGGCGGTCGTTGATGTTATTGGTGAGCTTCAATTTGTTGAAGCTGATTGCACTGTTAAGCCAATGTTCCCCCGTCGCGGGACTGTCGGGATGAACGTAAATTCTGCGTTCGAAGGGATGCTGCGGCTCTGCCGGTCCCGCGACGCTCCAGCCACCCATATTAGCGGCACTCTTGTTCTCGTTGTCATATCCACAATATTTGTGTCGATGTTTGGAGGCTGCTGTTATCTCCATAGCGATACAATAATTGTCCCGCCTTTGTAAACCACTCACGTTTATTTGTATCGACGGGAACATACGTCTGTGAAAAAAGTTCAAACAAAAGTTTCCTAAATTGTTGTTCTGATAGCCAATCAGAGATTCAGGTTTCAAAATCTTATCCGCTTCTCAAACGCACATTTGAGATATATTCGTAAAAACGATAATTTAAAAACGATAAACCATGGCGAAAGCAATATAACTCCTCTTTACCTGAAGCAAAAATTTTTTTGAAGAAACAAAATACTCCAGAAGTCAACTCCAGGGCGACAAAAAATAAAAAAAATAAAAAAAAAGAGGACAGCTCAGCCCTTTGGTTATGGTGCGCTTGAAATAAAAAGCTAGACCGCTGTCTACGGATCATTATTACAAATCAATCCCTAAAACAGGATACTACAGGATTATTAGAACTATCATAAATCTCCTGCAGTTGCCCATCACCTTCCCTTTGCCACCATGTAAAAATCACAAAAAGTACGGCTGAGAATTGTAAACAGCTATCACTTTTTATTTTGAATGTATCGTAGGATTTATCGTAGAATTTATCGTCCTTTTTTTTATTTTTTTTGCCATTTCGGAATTGATTTCTGTATCACTACGAAGTGCTTATGAGCATTTTAATTCCGCGAATAAATGAATGTTCTTCTATAAAATTAATATTTTTGTATTTTGTTAATATTAAATGAAGTGAGCTTTAATTGTTTCAATTATCATCGAAGTTATCTCAACTTCGTCCCATATAATTAGGATGATTTCAATGACATATAAAGCAATACCATTGAGACTGATTTAATGTTTAAAAAACAAATTTATTATCAATTATTCTAATTTCAGATGTCAGATAAGTCCATTTATTTAAAAACTTATTTTTATTTAAAGCTTTCAAATGAAAAAATTTAATTGTATATTTCCTCGGAAGTGAAATATAGAATATTTCGAAATAAATAACGATAATTCACGAAAGATTCCGAGCTAATAATTATCTGGTGTACACCAGATCAGTTTGACACTAAATATCCATACCAAAATGCTCGATGTGCTTGCTAATGAAGATGCTATGTGATTTAATGCTTAGTACGCGTATCGTAGTACTCAGTGTAAGATAGATAAGTGACTTCATTAGACACTAATTGTCTAAGGATGACACAGAAGTCACGATCAGAAATAACGCATGTGCGTGTAGCCATTTTGCGGATGACTTTTGCCTTTACGAGACGAAAGTTATCTTTTAATGCTCGAAAAAGAGATTCTGTTTCGTGCAGGTAGCATTCGCGCACTTTCTACGAAAGAACAAAGGTCTTCGAGGGCTTCGTTAGTCATTAACGTGCCGGCGATTAACGTGCCGGCGACGGATGGGCGTCGCCGAGAGGTCCACGCGACGTGAAGTTCGCTTCTGTTACTACGCTGCTCTTCCAAAACTTTCACCCTCGTCAACTAGTTTTTCCGGCTGCGCAAATATTCCTGCGGAAGGTCAAATCCAAGGGCCGCCGCGCCGTCCCGTTTGCCTACCTAATTGCGGTTTTTCTCGCCGGCCACGTTTTGCATTTGCCTTCGTATCGAGGCGGCGGACTACAAAGAATTTACACGCCCGTTCACCTACTTCAGTGCTATATTGTCAATAGTATACTTCAACAGGTATAAAGGACCATAGCACTCCGAGATGTGACTTTTCGATAATATAACAATTGTTTTTTATCATCTCAAGACGATAAACAAAAATCCTGAGTCATTATACATTATCGAGGATGGCAACCATTACTTTTCTTTGAATTTCTCGAGACGCACCGTTATAGAAGTTCTGATCGTTTTTCATTCGACTTTTTTTTGTAGAAATTTAACCTTTAAGTAGGTAGATAGGGTTGCTGACAACACCCTAAAGAAATATTATTATTGTCATATTTTTCATTAATAAATTGTTATACTTAATACAAACTGAACAAGAATGCCTTCTACGATCGCAGCTAGGTCTTTGTGCTTGTATTGTTTGTGTGATTTTATATACTTTCCTTGTTATATTTAAATTTACATTAGTTAAACCCTAGGAGACAGAGGAATGTAAAGAAATGAACGTCAAGACTTGTGGATAATACTTTTTTCTTTTCCAAAACAAGTTTTCTAATCCTACATTTCTTCGTTGCCCTCCTGGGATGCTAGCTATGGCCCCACCCACCAATCTACTTATGGATTAACACCGGCAGTATTAAATTGACTAGTGATCGATTACTTATTTGACATTCAAAATAAGTAATTAATCACCGGCCAATTTAATACCGCCAATATTAATTTTCTGTAAAGGTTGTATACCATCATCATGGCGCAATCCGGAATCCCATCCTTTATTTTAAGTGTCTCTTTTCTTTATTATTATTATTATTATTATTCCAGATTAAATAATAATCGAAGACTGAACGAAGTCTCTCGAGAAGCGGTCTAAAAGGTGAACCATTACGACGGCTATCGGGTGCTCGTGCCGCTGCGACAGACGTATCTGGTTTAAGGAGCCTCTTGTAATTACGCGGCGATGAGATAACGTCTGCAGTGGTGTGATATAATTTTTCAGTGGCACGAGCTCTGGTCTGGATTCCAGCCTCCCGGTTGTAGGGCCATTAAAAAATCGCATGGACTATCTCCTCGTGAGAAGCGTCTGTTCGACACGCGTCTGCTCGACACGACCTCCGACATGTATCGATGTGTAATAAAAATGATAAAAGTAAAAACGGTAAACACATACGTTCTCGTAAGCTTAGCTCGCTCAAAACCGTGTTCTACGTCTGTTTCTTGATTTTTCATATACTATTGTTGAATTTATTATTTTACTGTTTTGTTAAGACATTCGTAGTCATGAGATTTATTTGAAATTTACGTTTATTTTTTAATACCTTCCGTTTTCTTCTCCAATGAATAATGTAATCAACAATTCGTTTCTCTACTCAGATCAATTTTAAAGAATTTTCTAAAAGAGAGATTTTTCTTTTCAACTCTGAGAAAGATTTCTGTGAAGATACGAGGATGATTTTTCATGTCAATCTCAAAAGATAATCTTACAACTTCTGACAATGGAATCAACTATTATATTCTGTTTCTTGTAACTGAAACTCATTAAATCTCAGGAAAAATTCAGACATATGATACATGTCCTTTAACTTGGAATATTTGTTTCTTTATTTTTCACTTCCACCCGTATTTCACTTTTTCGTACGCTAGTCAAAACGAAAAAAGGATTACCTGTCGTTTGTCACTTCTATACATTTTTTTTTTTTCTTTTATTATCGCAGTCGTTATTGAAGGGACCCAGGGCCAACGAAAATAAACCGTGTCAAATGGAAATCCAAATAAAACTGAGTAAAAAATGAAAAGAAAAAATTTCTAATAAAATCGAAAGTAATGGAACACGATTATATGATATATACGAATACGTATCGTGATGAGGATTATGAGGAATACGAATCGTGCGAGCATCGAGTTCGCAAGATCTGAGAGGGAAGGAGGAAAAAGAGAGAGAAAAGAAGCACGTGGTAGGCACGTGTATTGCAGAGAGACGCCGGAAGAGACGTGGACAGATAGACACCTTCGTCGCTATTGTCGCAGTTAGACCGCCCCGGAGAAGATAAACACGTGTTTCCAACTTTTTTTTTCCTCGGAGCGCTGATCACCCGCTTGCGATCCGTCAGCTCGTTAAAAGTACAATCAATGGCCAAGCTGCATCGACCAAGAGAGACTTTAGGTGGTCCAGAGTCGTGTAATAAGATATTTGACGTATAACCTTACAAAAATGTAGGATGTTTTCCTTGAAAGAAATTCCGGGAAGTGCGATTTTTTTTTGGAAAATACAATTTCTCAAAGTAACGCAGCGAAATATTTCTTTTACTTTTGTTGCAAACAGATGTGGAAAAAAATGCAAAAGAGGTAAAGTAAAAAATTGATTAACAAAATAAATATTTAAAAAAATATATTAGAAAATACTCTGTATGCAAATAAACTACATAGTGTAAATAATGATTGATTTCGAAATGTTCAAATTTATGAAATGTAAAACTGTCTTGAAGAGAGAGCCCATTTTTAATCAGAAGACATTTCTATTAATATATTTTTTTTAAAAACCTGTTTCTAAGACATCACTGTATATGTACAATTTTAAAGAACATCCACACACTATATTATTTATTATAAATTTGCATTTACAATTTCATGTCGCGCATATCAGAGGAAGGGGCAAACGAATAATTTTCCTTGGCAAATCTTCGTACGTGAAATACGCATAGATGACATAAAGTCTAGTCGTCGGATAGCTTCCAACGAGTCACAAATGGCCATAAGCGACTACAAATCTCTTCGTGATCGCTCTTCCTTCCGCCCTTCCGGTTTTCACGCCCACGCAACGTCGATATATAACACGAAAGCATGGCGCGTGATACCGCGCGCGTTATCTGCTTAAAGCCACGCAAAATTCTACGTATGCTTATCGCGACAATTTACCGCCCCATCTGAGAAGAAATTCCGTCCGATAACTTCTTCGGTGAAAGCCGATCGGTTAATGAAAGCGATAAATCTAAGTGACATTTTTCTACACGCCTGCCCTTGTAACGCGTCGAAATAATTGCCATTTTGTTTTTTTTTTTCTAAAGGTACGAAAACTGCATTATTAATCATTTATAACGCCTACCTCGATCGAGACGAACAATAAATTCTATAGGCATACCGTCATGGTACCTTTTGTGACAAACACCTCCTGTGAGACTAATAGGATTGTCGTCACTCCGCCCTGTCTGCCCGTCTGTTTAAGTTAAAAACGACCCTTCGCACGTCCTTAGGAAAATTACCAAAATGCGTCAGACCGAATTTCGGAAGCGACGCGAGCGAAAAAATTAATATCAGGACGCTTAAATATCCATAACATATTAATTTCTTCACTAAAAAAAAAGTTTAGCATGCAAGTTCGATCATAATTGCATGGTAAAATAATTACAGTCGGGAGCTCCATTTATGTAGTTATTATTACTATAATGTTAATAATAACTTTATAGTTCTATCAACAATAAAAAAATTTGCTATAACTTTTGATAATTTCAAATATTAATATAGTGTAAAATATCAAGATATAGGTGGTAAAAATAACATAATTTTATATAATAAATGCAATCGCAATTACAGTGGCTATATGTTTAACTATTCGTTTATTATTTACGTAGTAATAGCTAATAACTGTATTTTGCAAAATTAAAATAACTATAAATATATAATTGGTTTCGAAAATTAATGATTACTGCAATCATTTTTTTCCTCTCAGTGTTAAACGAGAATGGATCGCGTTTTATTACATGAATCAGAACATTGCATGTACGGAAAAACATGTCTCTAAATCATTTTGGTCAATTTAATTTCATCTTCACGCTAATCTTTCACGTATATTTGATTGATTGGGAAAAAAAAACATTGAAGTAAAGCGTTCGTACAACCATTTACTATAGTGATATAATTGGTTAAAATTTTTTCCAACGTGATATTAAAATGAAATATGGCAAATCTTTTTGAGACACTACCACCATGGTACGCAGCATTACTTCCATACCTGTATCGTTATTCTTTTTCAGAAAGAGCAATTCTTTTTACTTCTATATACCAGTTGTAAAAATCACAAGACTTTAAAATAGAAGAGTGCTGCATAGATTTACTTGGAACTTAATGTACGTCTGCTTTAAATGTGAAACCTGCGAAACGCTCAACAACAATGATTCTCTTTCGGCTTAAAAACACGATTGATCTTTGCCGACCATACGTCAACCAGAAGAAATTTTAGGTGGTCGTAGGTAGGTAGTTAGGTAGGTAGTGACAAAGTGAGCTCGACGCATGAAAGTGTAAACTGTCTTCCAAACGAAAGCTTTCAAAAAGAAGGAACTCTCAAAATTGGGAGTAGTGACGAATGTCTTTTCAATCCCGAGATCTGATGTTCTGTTAGAAGCATTCCGAAGTGAGAATTTTCGACTGTATTTCTTCGTATCGTCGGCTAGCAAATCGGCGATAAGGAATGATGCGTATTACGTTTTTTGCAGAATCCTCGCAGCAGGATCCATTGTTTCGTGAAGATATCGCGAGGCGGTGGCTGCAAGAGCGCCGGCGTGGCGCCCGACTCGCAGCCTCCGGTTGCAGACAGTGTGTGGGAGTGGTCGCAGCGGCGGCGGCGTCTCTCCGGTGCACCTCTCACGGGCGCCGAGACAAGAAGAGGTCTCGAGGGAAGTATCTCGTCGTGCTTGTCGTGCTTGTCCAATTGAAAGCACGGGCGCCACCGCGGAGCGCCACTCAGACGCGTCGGGATGCGCGCGACAACGCGAATAATTATTGTTACGATCGTTATAACAGGATTTTCATATCTTACATCACCGTTCATTATCGAGATTTCTTTGTTTGTACCCATCGTAGGAGGAGGATATTAAGAGAATTTTAGGGATTGTTACGACTGTTTTGTTATATTTGTCTATCAGCTTAAAAAAAGCAGCGAAATGATGATAATGAAGATTCAAGGTACTCACCGGCCAGACTTTGTAATAATCATTTCTGTATTTTGCTCGTGGAATTGCTGCCAGAGATCTCGATTAACCAATTCCACTTTGACTCCCATCAACATTGTAGGTTTCGGTTGAAATGCCCATCTGTGTGCGTTCATCCTCTCACCTGAAAATTGAGCACAAGTAATAACGATTAATCAACGGGTATAAAAAAAATATACATGTAAAAAGAAACAGTATTAAACATTAATATTAAAGTTAATATAATTTAACAATCATCATATACACATATCAACAATGATAGTTTTATTGCTTATATTTAATCTTTTTTTGAAGAATTTGATGATTCTAAATTTTAGCAAAATATATATTTTTAAAAACAAAAATTAAAATAATTAACCGAACGTCAAAGCCAAAGTAGATGTTAATGCTAATGAGATTATTTATTTTTAATTTTTTACACGCAGTTTAAACGCAAACGTTTCGAACCTTGTATCATGTGCCTTCTCCTCAGTGTCGTATCGTTACAAAATTTAGTTTTATACACACATAAAGTTTTATTATATAGATAAATTTTATTATTAAATTAGATATATTGTATGCTTATGCAATTCAATAATGAACTAAATTAAACATTATTTATTTTAAATATGTTTAAATATCAGTTACTAACATCAAGATGCTAATCTTGAGCAATCTACCTTACAGCTTACGAATTAGAAATTCGCAAGTTTTAAATCAGAGTACTCAAAACAATTATAATATAGATTATTAAATTTAATATTTTGTTTGTAAATTAAATTCACGTGAAAAAAATATTGTTTTTTTTTATATGGAAATGTATTTTTCTTATATAGATAAATTTTTAACTTGAAAAAAAAGTTAATAAATTAAAGTTTATGTGTTTTAAAAATAACTAGATAAAGTTAAAAATTAAATCACAAATTAAGTTAAGTTAAAAGTTATTAACTGTTAACTATTTAACTACTTACTATCTAACCTGATTGTGGATAATATAAAAGAGAAAAATTTGTATTATAAATAATATGGAAAAAAATCTATTTTAAATAATATGAAGAAAAAATGTAATCATAGTGCATATATTATAGATATAAATATATATGGATAATATAAACAATGATAAGACAGCAATATTTCTTCAATTTTCTGTTAACGATTAAAAAAAATCATGTAAACACGTACAAACTAAACTTCGAGAATGTCAGAAAAAAAAGAAGGGAACTGGGAAAGGGACAACAATAATATACAAATATTAAGACTGCGTTGAGAGTTCTGGAATACTATTTAACGACGACCTTTCGCCACTATCTTACGCGACACAAATTGCCAATAGCGCGCGAGCGGCATTTCTTCTGAAGAAACTACGCTAAGGGTGAATAGAAAAAAAATTGGCGTGGGTGAAGTAGCACAAATACCAGAGCAGCGGGGCTACCCTTTACAACGCCATCATCGACCACCGCACTTGTCTCATATGGACACAGTTGTCCCGCAGTGAAAAGCCATTCCACAGTAGGTAGATAACGATTTTGCGCTTCACTGAAGGTCGGTTCCTTTCATCCTTCACAGAACGATGAAGGCGCTCGTGGTGCTCATTGTTACTATGAGCCGCATTACACGGAGTATTTAGCAATTGATATGGTGTGACCGAGAAGAACATGACCTCCCTCATTATAATGCAAATCAATTCGCGAGAACAATCTTTTTCTTCTAAGAATCGTAAATAAGACAGGCTCATTGTCAGTATTCACTTTTCACCATGCAGCATTGACGAGCAAAACTTATTTTACCGACGAGATATTTAACTGTTACACAAATTATTTCCTCCACAAAATAGATCCTTTTCAAGTTGAAAATTTATTAGAATTTAGTCGTCGCGCTGAGAACTTTTAGTAAAAGCATTACAATTGTTCCAATAATATGACAGTTTAGTTAAATTAATTTTGAAAAGGGAACGAAGATAAAAGTAAAATTAAATCAAGTGGGAAATTGATATGAACAAATTTGTTCCCAATTGAAAATTTATTATAAAATCGAACAGTAAAAATTTTCGTATTAAAAACAATATAATAGTTTGGATGATACCACGATCTAAATATAGTATATTCAAATTAATTTTGAAGCATGAAGACAACATGAAGAGATACTGGCTGCGTTCGCTTTGACGCTCACAGCGCTTGTAAACATCATTTATCCTTGTTTAATATTTGTAAACAAAATGAAATAATAATGCTTACAGCGCTGCGAGTGCCAAAGCGAATGCAGCCACTGATCCGAGTCGGAAGATTATAAATCGCAAATTATATTTTAAAATCTTTTACATCAAATCGGTATAAAATTGGCGTTCTTAACACGGAAATATCATACTGTATCGTATCTAATTATGTTAAAAATTTAAAATCCTGCACTAACTTCTCGATTGTTTTCATCACATTTGGTTCATTGCAAAACGGGTTGAAATTATTGATAATAATAATATACCTAATTTATGTTGTAGAGTGATCGATGACTGCGCGAAGAATGGTGGCAGCTGCATGAGAGATGCGTTGTCCATATCCTGAAGAAACATTTCCGAGGACCACGTTTTTTCTCTCAATTGATCGCCGGTGTAAAGCAACGTGTAAAGAAATGTTCCAAACGAACGTTGAAAACACATACACCTCTCGACACTTGGAACAGAACTGAGACGACTTGCCGCAGTTGCTTCAGACAAAATCAGTGCAATCCTCGGACCCGGACATCACTCACGTGCTCATTGGTTGGTGTCCGCCCTTACGGATTGCTGCACCGCCTACGCGAACTCGATTGGCTACTATATAAATAAGTGGAGAGGGAAAACTTAAACGCGCCAAAAGTATCGCCGGAATGACGCCTTACAGGCGATGAACATAGCACTCAGCAAAAGAAAAGAAAAAAATTGAGAAAAAAAAAGAGAAGAAAAATAGTAAGAAAGCATGATGTGTCAGCATATGACTTAGAAGAGGAGGCAGAGAACTTTTCACTCCTCCCCCCAATAAAATTATTTGCGCCCCCCCAATAATTTATATTTTTTCGTTTCTTAACAAAAGATTTGTGTAACAACTGCAAATAATTTCTATGGGGGCTAAACGTTTTCTTCTTTAGGAAGATTACGAACTTAATTTGCGAAGTACTTTATGTCGCAATATTAGTTAAAGCATTTTACCTGCTACATATGGAAGAAGTAATGAAATTAGATTTAAATGTTAATTATTGCTGACGAATTTATTAATTGAAATAAAATACCATGTGCAAACTTTTTAATAGGATAAATTAAGTCTTTTTTCTCGATTTTTGATTATTTTTGGTATCATTTTTAATGTTAAAATATAATAATTTATCAGTAAAAATAAACAAATAATATTTACATTAAATTAAATTAAATAATACATTGACACGTATATTTTTATTTATTTATCTTAAAATACTTCAAAACTAATTATTTGTATGTTATCATCTTTATTTATCTGTAAATTTATTTTAACATTATTAATTATTGTTAACATTCACGTTATTTTAACATTAAAAAGTGTTGAATTTAATCAATTTAACACAAAACATTAAAATAATATAATCGCATCATGTTAAATTAACAGTCGAATATGTTAAAAATTCAACATAAAAATTTTAACAAGGACCAATTTTAACACAAATACAAAATGTTTTTTATTATGTATGCTATATTTTTATAAATATACATATATGTGTATTATCACATATAAATTTCACTAACAATAAGAAAAATATTCTATTGAGTAAATAGAATAAGAGTGCCACCAGCAGGCGTCAATTTCAACGACTGTAAGCCGTCGCGAAAAATTGACAAGTGCATCTAATGACCGCGTCGAGATCGTTATCGCCATTTCCACCAGACACCGACCCTGCACGGATTTATATCGCGTGGATTTATATCGCGTGTTCCCGCAGGCCTCGTCATACGTTCCCCTTATGAGCATCGCGCATGAAACAGTACATGGAATTGTCACTACAAATTACAGAATCCGGCGGGTAGACAGACAACTGTAAACGGTTTGCCCTGGAGCTGACAATGAGACAACGAGGAAAAGAGAATAAAATAACACAATAAGCATGCTTAATAGAATTTTTTATATCGTTTATCATTGATAGTAATAGCAAAAGGAGGATGTTAAAAATAGGCCATTTTTCACCTTGATGCGTCACCTAAATTATATTTATTGAAAACTGTTTGTGGATTTCTTTAAAAGCAGAAAATAATAATTATTTGTTTATACTTTTTTATTAATTTAGAAATGTTTTCTATACTTTAAACTTGGGCAATTTTTTATTCAGCAAAATATATAATATAATATGACCAGCCTAGGTTTCGCGATTTTCTCCAAATTTTTTGCTGAATAAAAAATTGAAAATTGGCCAAGTTCAAAGTATAGAAAACATTTCTAAATTAATAAAAAAATATAAACAAATAATTATTATTTTCTGCTTTTAAAGAAACACACAAACAGTTTTAATAGTTATCTTTTTAATTTGATACTGTTTTTTGTGTATTATGATTTTAAAATTTTATCCAGCCAATGATCGCACAGCATTTTATGATTAATATATTAAAGATAAGATCAAACCGTTATACGATCATTAGTCGGATAAAAAAGGCTAAAGAGTATGCGATCGAATCAACGGCGTGCAAGTTAATTTTTTTCACGTTTGTACACATCTGAAGCCCAGGATGTTTAGTTTTCTCTCAGATAAGAGACCAGACCAATGGCGTCCTACCGGATCGACACTTGTAGAAACGTTTTGTCGTGTCAACTGTGGAAGCTAGTCGGGATTTCGAGTGTAAACAGGCGCAGTACACTCACCCTTAAAGGCGACTGGGATGTCGTCTTGGGGTGTCTTGCTTCATTCTCAATTGTTTGTATACTTGTAACGGAAGTTTTGTCGAATCACTTGGTATCTCCGTGTGTCACTGGCATGAAAGAAAAAAAGAAGAAAAAACATAAAGTTGAGACGATCTCGCGTGTCTTTTATCTCATTGTCAGGTAAGAATCTTTTATCTTTATGAGACATTACACAAAAACATACACTATGTCAAAGATTAGAAAGATGAGCAATGATTGTCAAATATTTTTGAAAAAGATCATATTTCAGAACTGAACAGAATTAATAATGTTATTTTATAAGAATAAATGATTTTATGATTGAATCTCTTTACAATATTATCTTGTTGTTCAGTTTCTAATATATATATGATATTTAAAGTCGCTTAAAGTTGGATCGCAGGATCCTCTTATCCAACGAGATTAAATAAGTCAAATAAAGAATATCGCTATATTGACATATGCGTCGAATAGGATTGTTGTTACAGGATAAATTGAACTAAACATATCGCTGTATATACCATTCACCGGATTTTCGTGAGATAAGCGAAAAAGCATATGGAAACCATCCGTTTAACACTGGAAGTGCGCCTTTACATTAATAATTTGTTACTATACTGAATATATAACAAATAATATAAGCAAGTATGAATAATACGAATATTGTTTATTCAGCAATTATTTGATACTCGCATCTATATGATTTAGATAAATCTTAGATCTAATGCGCTTTAAAAGTACCAATGAATAAAATATTTAAATTCGACATAACTTTAAAATATCTTTTATATCCTATATGTAAAATGTATGCTGGATCTCCCATTTTAAATATCACAGACAAATATCTCAGAAATTTAAAAAAAAAAAATGCGAAAAAATATTTCAGATAAATTTGCGCATACATGTATTATATATATTTTTATTTATTTATTCTACACTACGTTCCTTTCGTAATTTTTGTCACGAAATCATAGCGGACGAAGATTGAACGTGCGCGTGCTACAGCGGAAACTCCGCGACAACTCCGAGGCGAGAGAGGGTCTCCTTAATACCTTCGCGAGAGATCACGCAGACGACATAAAGCGTCGCTTCCGGACGCAGTAAAGCGAGAGTTTTCGCGCGTGGGCGACGGCAATGCTTTGAAGTGCAACGGCGGAACTGCATAACGTGCAGCTGCGGCCCTCGTCCCTATGTCCTCGCGAATTATTTCTTTCTTCCTTCTTCTACGACGCGCGATTGCGCGACGAGATTCGCAGGTCGCATGACATTTTGACGCCGGGAACTGCATTTCCGGCATAGCGTCGATTCACGATTTCGAAGAAATTTCTCTTGCATCGCGTAATTGTTACATATAGCGTGTATCCGCTTTTTAAAGATAAGCAGGAATTCGTTGGTGATGTATTACTCTTTTATGTTTAGAAAGGAAATTGACCACTACAACAATCGAGTAAAATAATACAAATGCATAAAGAAAAACGCGAGGGTTTCGAAAAAACAATTAACACATTCCGTATTCTCTAAATCAAAATCAATGTACTACTCATTGAAAAACAGTAAACAATCTGATTTCGGTGCTAAATTTATAACTATATCGACCATACATGTATGTGCGCTGTCTTTCAGTGATAATATACTGATTCCGGTCAGTGATAGTACTTTTTTTAAACGGATCATTGAAAGATAGTGAATAGTCACTGATAATACAAATGCATCATCATAGTTAAAAGTATAGCACTGCAAATCAGCTTTCTAACTGCAACCTCGCCTATACAATGGATGTGGTTAGTTTACACTATCTGAATTGTGAATTTTGTATTAATATTCTTTTTTCTTAAGCCTCTATTAATTAACATATTGAATAAATAACATATTATCAATAAAGCTATTATTATTACTATTATTATGCTACCAGTTTAGATCTTGGAAAGTTGATAAAGTGAGATCGTCAGTAAGATTTTTTATTTATCTTTAAAGCATAAATAAGAAATGTAAATAAAACAAAAAAATATATATATATATGTGTGTGTGTGTGTATGTAGTACAAAGTATAGGGCAAAAGTAATACTTACCGAAGAAATCCTCGTGTAATAGAATGTTACATTGTTAGATATATTTTTTTTAATGTGTATGTGATGAACTATGATTAAACACGTCATTTTGATAGATTTTAGTGCATATAGATATTCTATATGTAGAATTTCGAATTAGAGTGGTTAATGGAAAATAAATTGGCATATATGATTCTTTTTTCTCGAAAAAATCAACACAAATTACAACAACCTTAATAATTCTGCGATTTAAAATAAAATATCTGAAATCTATCATTTTGACAGATTATTTAGTGCTATATATATATTTAATTTCAAAAAATTTTACTTTTTTCCAAGAAGACAGAAATAAGAACTGATCTTTTTGAGCGCATTCTATTTATATCACATACATACGTGGCATACATAATAAGTATAAAATTATTTTTAAAGTACGAGATAAAGGAAATGAAAGACATAACATGATCGTCTATATTAATATTAAAAATAACAAAATTCTTTTTTTTAGCTCATTAACGTATAATTAATAGCGGATTACTAAAACCGCATTTCATCGTTTGTCATAATCTCTCTCTCCCTTCATAATCTTCTTTCTCTTTATATAATTTTTTTTCTTACGGTTAAATATTTTAACCGAGGGATATTAGAAAGAGAGAGAGAGAGAGAGAGAGAGAAAGAGAGAGAGAAAGAGAGAGAGAGAGAGAGAAGCTTATACTAGATTAAAAAAACAAACACGTTAAGCATACGCGGATTAATGACAGAATCCTCAAATAAATATAATTCAAAATTCAGATTTCCTCTAAAAATATGTTGAAAAACGATTTTTTGAAAACAAAAAAATTTCCCGCAAAGTTATTAGGGATACATAAGAAACAATATTTTAATCTGTTGCGAAATCTAATTGCAAAAATTTAGAAAGCCACGATAAGATGATTATCTTGTACAAGTCACGTTTAAAAAAAATATAATATGCAAATTTATCCAAGAATCTGTCGTCAGGTTTATTTTTCCTAAGAAACTAAACAAAAAGTCTAATTATGATTAACGTTGACCAGTACTAACGCAACTTAGCTTTAATTCGCCACTTAATAGAAAGGAAACTGAACTGATCCGTCGTGTGTTTACGGAAATCCCGGGCCACGTGAACAGCTAAAGCGAAACGCACGACTAGGTTGCGAGTGGAGTGTTCCTCTTTACTCGAAAGCACGAAGTGAAGTGCTACTTCTGGTCCATCATATCGCTGCCTCTGATTCATTTTACTTGCGTTTCTATCTACGTTCGTCAAATGGAACGTTATAGTACTAAAAGACGAAGTGTGATCTTCAACTTTATTCAGCGAGAGAATTATGATTGCGTCGGTAATTGCGTCACGTAAGTAAACCTCGAGCAATATCGTTAGAAATTATATAAAAGTATAAAATTCTGCGATTGTCTAACACGTTTCTCTTTTTTTTTTTAATGCGGCAATGCGCGGTGGCAGCATGAAGATAAAATGAGATTGCGCGTTGTGAAAATCGATAAATGCGAAGCGATGCGTTTACAGCTAGTTCCGAAGACACTTCGATGATCGAGCCAGGAGTATCACAGCATTTCGGGGCAGCTCGAGCCGATTTAACAACCTCTACGCGGATTATAGATCCCTAAATCATGGCCGACCTTTCCAGTTGGGTAGATCTGGGCGCCCATCCAAATCTGTCCATTATGCTGGAACTGCCAACAACTATACTTCTTATAATTTTGGAATATAATCTACGTATTATATATGTATATAAAAAGAATGAAACATAATATTGCAATAATAAAGCCACATTGTAAATTTTCTCAATAGGTCTCGCGTTACTTGCCCTTTCTGCGATTACGTCCCAGGAAAATTTTTCCAGAATAATCACTTTTCAGGAAAACATAGGGTGCTTTTCCCCAGTTACATACACAAGTGACATTGTAACACAGTGTACAATCCAGTGTTTTTCAATTATAACACAAGTCGACACAATCGTACTCAGCTAAAATACCGTGTAGCTGTTTTGTCACTCCAGATGGTAGATTTTTACATTTGGTACACTGGAGCGAATGCTGTTTTTCCTGGAGAGCATTCTTAACTTCAATTTTAGCGCGAATTTTGAAAACGATGTCAAATGATCGATATTTATCCATGGAAGGTCCAATACGTCTTCGACAAAAGCAGTGTTTCAATTACAAGTCGACACTGTGTAACACTGTCCCACAGTGTATAACTGTGTTCCGTTGCTGGAAAGCATCCATAGTGATTCATTTATCAATCGAATAGATATATAGAACAAGATATAAAGATGTAAATTATCAAAACGATGGACTCAACGATTGTAAAACGTCGAGATCTAACGTTTGAGTTGTTAGATATTTCTACCAAAGAACTGCCTTTATTATATGCATTTCTTTTATATTCGCATGAATAACAACATCGTTGGTGTAGAGACATATATTATTCAATTTTAATCATTGTTAATAAATGTTTTATATTATTCTTTTAATTATATTTTTTCTTCTATATATATATATATATATATATATATATATATATATATATATAATTTTTAAGAGACCATATTTCTTTATTATTGCCGTCTTTTGCTTTGTCGTATTTTTGTTATAAAAAGAAAAATATATGAAATTTGTCTGTATAAAAGAAAATATACATAAGAGATGTTAAAAATAATCTATACTATCAATTTTCAAGACAACATTAACACCTTTAACGAAAGAGATTACACATTTTCCTTGTTCTGTCGATTAATTTGCGCTAAGTACTCTGTTTTTCCTCAATATTAACTTCTGAGAGAACTTTCAAATACGCAACTGTACTTTAAAACAAACAGTATCACTTCCGACACATGAATGAGTATATATCTAGTGCAAAAATACAGAAAGTGCAAGTAAAATAAATAAATCTAATAGAAGCAAGCAAACATTTTCTATACAGTCTCGTAGCTTAGTAACGTGAGCAAATCATTGAGCTGGCTTTATGATATCTTGAGTCAATTGTATGAATTTTTATCAAATATTTTTTTCTCACGGCAAACAAAAAAAATCAATTTTTAACAACGTTCACTTAGTACAACCATACTGACTATAAAGAGTTCGTAATGTAACTTTAACAGTATTAATATGGCTATAAACAAAAAACGGCTTAAATAATAAATCTTACATCTCCAACACAGAGAAAATCTCGATAATAGATTGATAGATAATAATTCCGACTGTCACCTCTGATCTTTTAAGTGAAAAAACGCACGTGCGATTATCAATGTTTCAATCGTTAGATGTCAGACAGTCGTTATATGAATCATAGAAAACATTTCTCGTGAAAATATGTACACTGGTTTGAATCGTTTGACATATTCAGGACATCTTAGTTTAAGTAACTTGAATGCCATCGAGCGACAGTTCCGTTTCACGCTCTTTAATTGTTTATCGAGATACAATGTTGAACGAGCTAGTGTGTTCATAATGCAGCTGATACATGAACAATAAATCTCTTTTTTATAAAGGTCGGGCGAATAATGACGGGTAATACGATTATTGTTACGGGTATAGTGCGTAATAAGCCCCGGGAAGTACAATATCTCTCACGTGAGTAACGTATCGTCTAATTCCTCTATTTTGCCTTCCGGTTGAGAGAGAACTTTACGCAACACTTTGCTAACCACATCAGATAGAGATTCCTTTGCACCAGCATCCAAGAAAGCCATACAACGCTGAAAAAAAGATAACAAAGCTATAAATATCTTATAAAGAAACAAAAAAAAATTACACAAGAGAGACAATACACTAGAGATGTGTGAATTAAAGTTTTTTGATGCCAAACCGAATCGAATAGATTTTTGTTTATTTGTTCAAATTTGAATTAAACTATATCAAAATTTTATCCGAATTAAATTAAATTATTAAAACACAACTTTTAATTAACAAAATATAGATAACAAAAAGATTTCTATGTAAAAAAAAATATTGATAATAAAATATTGTGTTTATTCTTTCGCGAGTGCGAAAATGCTGTACGAATGTGTCAGCAAAAAATGGACGCAATAATATAATATGAAGTCGTTTTAAACATGATTTTAAGATTGTCAATATATGTGATTCGTATTCGAACTTCTCAAATTCAAAATTTTTTATTAATTTCAAATTATAGAATTTCACACATCCGAGACAAATCAAATTTTGTTTAATTCAATTCGATTTATATTCGAATAGTTGGTACATATTTAATAATTACAAATTTTGAATCACAAAAATTAAAAGATGATACAAAAATAAAAAGTGATCAATTGGGAAATAATAACTAACCTGATGCTCTTCTTCACCCTGTCTCAACCGAAGCACTGCGATAAGTGCGAGCTCGCTATTCGCCTTGACATATCCGTTCTTCTCTTTCGTGCCATTCACCAACATTGGTAAAAGCGCCCTGAGCAGTTCGGGCGACATATTTTCAGGTGGTATGTTACGCGCCAGGTGAATGCAAACTCGGGCGAGTAATTGCTTCACATCGTTGCTGTTATTATTCATTGACTAAAAATGAAAGAAAATATGAGAAAAGCTGATATTATAAAATGCGTTGTGATAATGGCATAGAGTTGTCTGCTGTATCAAAGATTCAAATCTGATTGATCAAAAACATCTGATTTTATTCGATCGCTATTCAGAAAACAATGACAAACTTTTGCTATAAAAATCCCCTTAAATTAGGCCATTCAGAACCGGTAAATTGTAAGTCACGTAAAAAGCGTACACTACAGAAATACATTGAGAGGTTACCACATCTCTAATAAAAAAAATTAAAGACTAAAAGGATTATAAAATATTTCATTTATTTTCGTTTCTTATTTTCTTAAGCTGTTTGTTTGAAAGAATTAAATGTTTCTTGCTACGTCTTTTTATCATCATTATCATAAGTTTATCGAGTTTCAAATAAATGTATTTATTCGTATAAATGTATAGATATTTTTCTCAAACTTACCCTTACAAAAGGCGACAATATTTGCTGTGGTACTGGTTGCGAGTCGTTCATGAGATATTGAAATAGATAACCACACGCTCGTACACCATTCATGACAATCTGCACTCTATCTGCAGCCAAATAAGAGAGTATCACCGTGCAAACACGATCCTTCTCCTTAAGGTTATATACCGTAGCAGGCGATTCCTTTAACGCTACGAAAAGCGCAGCCGATCGTCCATGCCTCAACACCCAGTCGGCATTAACATCATTATCTAATCGAATAATCAATCATATATTAATAATTATTGTAAATACAAATTTAAGCTATACATCATATTCCTCATAACTTACATAAAAGATGATCATTAAATGCGACCACTAACTGCTCCGGAGTTAACCATCGCAAAAGAGCGCCGAAACAACCAGCAACTGCGTTCCTCGTTACATCCTCCGGATGACTCAGCATACTGCTGAGCGTTGCAAATACCTGTTTCTTCATTGGATCGGTCATTTTGTCACCAGCAGGAGTTAGCACACCTCTGAGAGCTTGCAACATTGTTTCCCTATTCCGGTATTGATATTGAAAATAATATTAAATAATATTAAATAATATCATGAATAAATGGATAAACTCTTATCAAAAATATTTAAAAACTGGAAAGACATATTTGTAGACCGGGATTACCTTATTGCTGGATCATCTCCTGTTTTGATACCAGTGTGAAGTTCAGTAAACAAGGGATCAACACGTGTATGAATGACAATCAGATTGCTAAGAGCGTAAGCTGCTTTCAATCTGACCTGCCGGTTGCTGTCATTCAAAGCCCTCAGAAACGTAGTTTGCAATTGCGGTAAAAATTGTTTCAACATAACGCCAACCTGTAAGAAAGGTAAACCATTAATTTCAAGTCAGAAGAACTGTTGCGACTTGAATATTAAAAGAGAGACAATGACTCATAGGCATACATTTATTTTGTTCATTTACAAACAGTAATAATATGAGGATAAAATCTTCATTCTGACAAAAATTATTTTCAATTTTGTATAAACCTTTCCAAGTAATATAGCAAGCGTCTCGAGGACGGCCGCTTTGACGCTCCAATTAAAACGGTCACCAAGGATTCGAATGAGCGGACCAGTAATGTGCACAACGCTTGGCTGCAAGGCAGCTGCGCTGGACAATCTTATAACTTCTCCTAGTCCTTGAGCCGCGTGCTCCTTTGCTTCTGGCAAACCATTCAGTATGGCTTCTCTGAAGATCGGTAGAATTGGCGTGATTCCTTTAGGAAGACATAATCCTGGTAATAATTCCTGACCTTTCAAATCAGATACCGCAAACCGAACGGCTTGCCTAATGTCCTGTACATGTGCTATCTGCTGCTCAGATGACAAAGTCTGTAAGAATTATATAATTAAAAGCAATTAAAAATGTTAATATTGACTTAAGAATGGATTGTTATAATAAGGTAACTGTACTCTGATCTATCTAAGCTTTGCAATTTTTTTTCTAAGTTTTTGCTAAGTCCAAAATTAAAAACTGATGGCCAGATTCAAAGTAGGAAACATTTTTAAATATTAATTCAAAATATTGAATAATTTCAAACATTTACGGGGTGCAGTGAAGACTTTTAGAAAAAAATATCATTTAAATCGTATTGAGTACAGATGTACTCAGTATAGCCTAATTTTATATTATATAATTCAATTTAAAAAATGGATAATGAAAGCATATTAGGTACAGTTATTTCATAAATTATTTTTAACGTCTTTTACAAATTTTTTCTAAGATAAAGTAGACCGGAGCTAGTTGAGTATAGAGGCAAATTGGGGCATATGCAAATATCTCATTAACTGTAGGCCGTATGAACATGTCGATACCCGTGTAAGAAAGCGGAAGTAAGACGGAGACTATTACGCTGCATACGCCTGGTCGTCGACGGGTAAACAAGTTAGATTTTCGTTTTTCGGTGGTAAAAGTAAAGTTATTAGGTGATTATTCTTTTCAATCTGTGAGATTATTAATAAAGCTATTAATAAAAACGAGATTTTTTTTTACATGAGTCATTAAAACAATTTTATTAACTGTAATGTTCAAGTAGCTATTTTATTTATAAAATACCTTTTTAATTATAAATAAATATTTTAATCAACGTAAAGCTAAATTATATATATATAAGCTAAATTATATATATATATATATATATATATATATAAGTATGTATGCATGTACGCATGTACATACATGTGCATGTGTATTATGTTAATTTATATTATGTTAATAATTACAGATTTTATATTTTTTTTATTGTAAAGCATACAGCTAATTCTTTTTCATTTTTATTAATACAGCATTTAGAAAAAAATATTATAAAATTATCATAAAGAGAGACAAAGATTTTAATAAAAATATAAGTAATACACAATTCTTTTTGTTATTTCAGTAATACACAACCTTGCTAAATAATTATCTTCATGGCTCAACTTACACCCCCGTGTGGCTTAATAGGTACTTTGTAGATAGGATATATTGAGCAACTCTGACTTTCTATATCCCACATCTTATTTTATTATTTACAAAATATATTAAGAATCTAAAAGTGTTTAATTATGTCGTTGAGTTAGATAAGCTTTGATCGAAAATGGCACTTTTTATTTATTCTATTAAATAAAATTTTTAAAACTGTATTTTAAAACTGTATTTAAAAAAATTCTGTTAGAGTTTTTAAAAAATAAAACAATTTATGAGCGAACCTTATTCAGCTTTACATAATGATTAATGTTACTGTAGGTGAATTTTCATACAAGTACTAATTCAAGCTTAGTATAGTTCTTATTAAAATTTTATTAGTTTAAAGTAACATTTAATAAGATTTACATTAAAATAGTGTTAGGGTTTCACAATCTGCGGTTAACCTAATCGATCAGTTAAGCGTCAATCGCGACTAGTTATTTCTGGTCAATTATTTAATGACAAATGCAATTAATCAATTTCAATAGAAAAATCAGCTGATTAAAATAAAATCAGGTTGTGAAACTAGTTCTTAGTTTAGTTATTTTAATCTATCAAGTAGAAATAAAATAAAAAAATTATCAATTGTGAGGATAAATTTTCATCCTGAGTAGTGTTAATATAAGAATTATTCTTCATTTATATCAATTATTCTTTAAGAATATGAACAGCACTCCTATGATATATTTGAATTATCATACATCATTTCCATTCACTTACCTTAGTAACAGCTGTAAGTGCCTCCCAACTCATCTGCAACACGTCTCTATCCTCATCGGTGAACAAATGAATCAAACCCCTGAGTAACTGCGGAACATACTGGCTGTAATCAGCACGGGTGTCGCGACAGAATGCACAAAGCAACGTCGCAGCGCTTCGCCGTTTCGAAAGATCTTCTGCTCTTGTGGCTTCCATTAGCTGATCCATCACAGTTCTGACGCCTACTTCGTCGGTAACGGAAAGAACAACAGCCTGACAATATTCGAGCTCCTGCAATTCGTTTGCCGTTCCTTGCGCACTGGAAAGAGCAGTGAGCAATGCTGGTAGAATCCTATGGAGGAATCTTGTCAATGCTTCACCTGCCACACTGGCCAGTATCGATAGTGCTTTTGTATTAACTGGCGGCGAGGCTAATTGCGGGACTAAATACGGTAATACGACGCGTGACTTGATCGCCATCACTTGACGTAAACCATCCAAGGTGTTTTCCGCCTCTGCCGGGTCGGGTGAATTCAATTGCGTCAACATCGCCGGTAATATATCATCGAGGGCGCGAACGCCCACCGTGGAATGCAAACCATCGAAAGTCTTGGCCGCAGCCTGTCGGACCTCCGGTAATGGATCGCATAGCGCTTTTCTGAAACAAGATGACTTTTTATTTAAATGCTTGGTCGTGCGTTTTAATCGTTAATGTTTTCATAGAACAATTGTACTCACCTCACCGTTGGTACAAGGCTTATGACGAAGGTCAAAACCATATCTTTATTGGTGCTCGCCATAATTTCTGAAAGACCTATGCACACTCCTTGGCGTTGATCGGCCTGGTCGCTCTGTAATCCCTTTTCCAAAATCGGTATAATTTCTGGCAACACTCGTTCTCCTAATTTTCGAACGAGATCACCCAACGTCCGGGCGGCCACCTGTCTCTTGTCATAACTCGTACTCGCCAAACATCCCAACAAAAGAGTAAATAGCGTTGGTAATATTTCTCGCAACGTTCTCGGTGTATTCGTTACTACTACTTTCCACACGTGAAGAGCTGCTTGGCGCACCATAAGAGCCACGTCTGATCGACCCATGTATAAGCCAGCCAACACGCGATTACGTCTTTCTGCACCCAAAGCATTTATAATAGCATAGTGCGATTGTTCCGTACCAAAGTTGTCATCTTCGCTTGCAGTCTCGGTCGACATTTTGCCCGATACACCGGAGATCCTGTAAAGCAGATCGCCCAATAGTTGTACAGACGAATACCGGATACGCCAATTATCGTCAAAGAGGCCTTTTTCTAGTTCTGGTAGCAACAGCATTATTGCCGAGTCAGCGTAAAGAGTGACGATACGTTGTCCCGCCCTCAACGCGGTCTCTCGCACATATTCATTCTCATCGGCCAACGCTTTCAGAATGGGATTAATGATCTGTCCTATATACGGCGTAAATTCTGTAGTAAACGCACTCGGCATGTATATGAACATCATGATGTATCCGTCCTTTACGTGGGGAGCGATGTCGGTTCTTTCCGCGGTGCTGATGATCTCTGGCATAAGCTTGTGAAGCTTCTCGACTCCCAATCCGCGCACTACTTCCGAAAGACCTTGAGCAGCCCCGGATCTGTCGACGCTGCTGGTTTCGGAGGTCAGCGTTTGCATCAGCCAAGGCAGCAGATCTTCAAAGCTGGATTCGCCCATTCCTCGTACCATTGCGCCCAAGGCTCTCGCCGATACGCTACGTACTTCGGGCACTGGATCAAGTAAACTTGTCTTTAGACCCGGAATAATAGTCGGCAAATATGGAGTCAGGTCTTTCTGGTCTGTTAAGGAGTACATATTGCCAATGATCTGCGCCGCCATTTTTCTCGTCTCCGTTGAACGATCGAGGAACGCGCGCTGCACGACAGGCATGATTAAAGCTAGCGAGGGAGCATCAATAAAGTGTACAAATTGCGTATCCAGTAACGTTTGCAAGCAAGTGGCGGTCTTGTGCGAAGGATCTTGTAGCGCCTTTAGCAACACAGGTACAATAGCTTGAATTTCTGGATTGCGGATAACGCTTCCAATAACCTTAAGCGCCTCCGCGCCAGCTTCTTGTACCTTCGTGTGAGAATCGCTGAGCACTTCTATTAATTTGGGCACGATACTCGGCAGGCAGCTGCTTAACTGTTTCGGTGCGCAGTACGCCATAGCGCCAAGTAACTCAACAGATCCTGAAAATAAAATACATGAATTTTTAACCTAAAATTGGTAATAATAAATAAAACGTAAATCTAAAATAAATTAATACTGATTATTTCAAAATGTATTAATTTTTTAAAGTTTATCCGAGATTAAATATTACCAGATTATTATTACCAAACCCTTTTTTTTCAGTGTAGGACTATCCATAAAATCTCATATAGCAAAACAAAATAATAAGGTGAAAAGCTAATAAATAAAATCTAATGAGATCCACGGTGCAAAATTAAAATCCGCAGTAAACAAATATCTTTCGTTTATTTATTAACGGAATAAACGTGCGATTCAATTAATTACCTGTTTTCGTTCTCCATGAATCTTCTTCCAGAGCCGCCAGCAGACTTGGCAAAACGAGTTTAACGCCATGGGCGGAGAGTTTACTCATAACTACTCTGGCAGTGTCGTCGGTAGCGGTTCTCACGTACTGGCTCGAATCGCCAAAGCACAATAGCAAATGCGGCAATACGTGGACGATGTAAGGCTCGAAGAGTCTACCGAGCATCGTGCATAGCATCTCGAACGCGAACAACGCACCTTCGCGGTGCCTGTAGTTTTTCTTGTCTTGGATAGCATTGGTCAACTTGCTCATAATATCCAGCTGCTTCAATGCAAGGATTCCCATGCCTTTAATGAGCCCCGCCAGCCCGTATGCTGCACCCTTACGTTCTCCGTACTTGTCTGATTTGAGCAACTGGTCCATTAGATTGTCCACTATTTTCGGGGCGTCTTCTTTGATAGAGTCCGTCAGATACGGCAGACAATTGGCCACAGCCTCCTGTACCTGTTGCGACGGCGTGGAGAGCGCCGCAATAAGACGCATCACGATAGGTTTGATTCGTGGATCGTTCTTATCCAAATGCCTTGCCAGAGACCCCATGAGGATCACTACCGATTGCTTAATCGAATCGAAACTGCCAATTTTCGGCGCCTTATCCATAAAGTCCTCAAATACCGGTAGCAGTGATGCAATATTTGCGCTACCGTGAAGGTCGACTGCCGCGACAGCAGCCGTGAGCATTTCAGTACGTACGGATTGATTTCGGTCGCCAAGGCCGGTCAGAACAAAGAACTGGATAAGCCGATGTACCGTGTCGGCGGTGAGAAGTGGCGCTATTTGAGCGAGGGCGAGCGCTACCCCACGACGTGGACCCCACGTGTCGATCGGCTGCTCGATAACACGACCAAAATCATTTAATTTTGGCGGGATCATGGCCAATTTCTCTTGATACAGTTGCAACAAATTGTCTAACACATTCGGCGTTAGATGCGGCACGTTGGCCAAGCTTTGAGCTAGTGCGTGCGCAGCCGCTTGTTGCACTTGTTCAACTGGATGAGCAATATCCTGAATCAGCTCATCGCAGAGAACCTCCGCTTGTGCGCTAAAGTCAGCCGCGTTCCACAATTCATTAGCGAGAATCTTATTTTCGTCGTTTACGTCATATCGAGCAATCCATACTCTCCTTGTGAGTCTACTGAACTGATCCTGATCCTCCTTTTGGGACGGGAACGCCTGCCGTATCACCGTCAGTCCTCTGAGAGCCGCGTCTCTTACGGTCGCCAATGAATTCTGTAACGCGCCGATCAACGAATCTATATCCTCGCTGGTAGCGATCGCCGCACCCGGTTGACCACTACCAGACTGCGCGACATCGAGCAAGGTCGCTACCGCGTGTGACTGCACTCGGCTCGTGGTAGTTTCCATAAGCTCGATGAGCAAGTCGAACATTTGCTTGCGCGGCAAGAGTCTGGGATGCCTGAGATCTTTCAAATCGGTGGTGTCGCCTCTCTGTTTAGCGTGTTCCTGAATCAATTGCAATCCCTGTATGATCATGCCCTCATCTTTATATGATGTCAGAGTCTTCCTTATAAAAGGAAAAACGTAACAGAACGCGGGTGCCGTGAATAATTCCTTCTTCTTGATCGTCACCGCGTGTATAAGATTCAACGTTCTTTTAACTGCCACATCTAGATTTTCTTCTTCCCAGGCTTGGTCTAGGTCACACTGCGGTTGCAACTGTCGCAGTGTAACGTGAGCAATAAGATCACCTAGAATCACACTATTATCTATCGTCACCGTCTGGCGAAGAGATACGTAAAGCTCAGACATCTCGGGTGCTGCCAGTGGAGAGCCTAGATTTTTCAAAATTGATGGTAAAAGGTCCTTTAAGTATAAAGACAGTTCTTGTCGATTACCGCGTATCGAGCATGCCACTAAAGACACAGTGTTATCTATTTTGGCTTTCAACTCGATTAATCTCTTGCGAATACTATTCTCTTTCGCAATCTGTGCCTTTATAGTTTCCTCCTGTTTAGGTGTCAATTTCGGTTCTTTTATCTTGCCCTCTCTCTTCCGCTTCTCGTACAATTCGCGCCGTAATTGAAGCTCCTCTTGTTGTTCCTTAAACGAGTAGACTTTGCTTTCCCTCTTCATATTCATAGAACCAAGGATATCGTTTTCATCGTTAACGGGCAGTACGCTCTTATCGTAGAGCTCTCCTTCGGGAGTAAGATACGTGAAATATTCATCCTTGGTAACTCGTAAAATTTCTGAATCATCAAGCTTGTTTGTAACGTTCGACACTAGAGCAGGTAGAAAAGCGTCCGGTGCAAGCGATACAATTTTTATAAGGGCATTTTCGTAGTTTGGTACTGGTTTATAATTCTGGATTAACATCTTCCTCACTTCGTTGCTATAGCTACGTAAGAAATCTTTTGGTACAAGATTATAGTTCTTCGCGATCTTGAACCATAAATTTGGTACAGCTTTGATCAGCGCCGGGTGATGAGATGGAAGTAAAGCATCTCTAGTCATTTGATAGGTATGCGCTTCGAATAAAAAGGAACCCGAGCATATAGCCAACAATCCGTCAGTAAGACACCTACCAGTAATCTCTCCCATTGAGGTTTCTTCTTTATTTTCCTCCGATTCCGACTTGATCTTAACATTTTCCAAAAATTTATTAAATTCTGTTAGCAATGCCTGCGCTGGCGCGTATGTACTCAAACCTGTCATAATTTTCTTGATTAAAGGAAAACATCGTTGTCTCGTCGTGGAATGTGGGGCAGTGGCGCAAGACACAATCGCTCGATGAATCCCAGTTAGAGCTTTCTCATTCAGTTTATCGGAGAATTCAGTAACAAGACGTTCGCAGAGTAACATAAGATTGTACAAAATATCATCGCTGCATGTTGACAGAAATTTTTCGGAAAAGAATATTTGCTCATCTATCGCGTTCCACAATACGCTCTGTTTATCATTCTCCACTTGGTCGGCCAGTACAAATTTGAGTAGCAAGTACGAAGCGACCAGTCCTTCCGTTACTGCCGCTGGTTGCGCGCATTGCTGCATAGCTCTGGTTATCGCCTGTGCGAGAATCGGCGCTATCACTCCTGAGTACGAGGAGGCAGAAGTCGAAAAGAACAACTTAATATAGGCAGTGCGTACTGCAGCAGTGGATGTTTTCGCCGCCATGCCTTTCTTGAAGGCGTCCACGACGATTTTTGGTACGTTAGATGAGAATTTCTTGGACCACAGAGCCATCATCTCAAGTGCGTGTATCAATGTTTTCTCATGAACCTCGGTCTCGAGCACCTTGACAAAATGCTCACAAGCCGTCTCGGCTAATTTTTGTACACTGGTGCCTGAAGCCACATTGTAACTAAGATTGCCAGCACCTTGCAGCACGGAAATCTTGTGAGTCGCAACTGTGAGTTTACCCTCAGATCCGTGAAACACCGCAAAAACAGATGACAAAAGCATTTCCAAAGCTGTTGTATCGGAACATTGTAGAGCAAGTTTACGACATGCCTCAACCGCCTCATCCCGGACTAAATCCTCTTTAGAATGTAAATTGGCAAATAATCCTTTACTTATCTCTTGACTATATTGGCTCAGATCAAGACTCAATCCATTTAAAATGTGTCCAACTGATTCAATTATGATCTCTGGATTTCGTAACATAGCCTTTTGTAAAGCAGGAAGTAACTGAGTTTTAAATTCTTCGTGAGTCAATCTCCGAAGAAGTGGCATAGCTGCATCAACTACATACAAATCTGGTTTTTTCTTACAACTAATTGTCACTTTTATAAAAGCGTCTATCATGTTTGTCTAAAATTTATAAAAATACACATGTATGTATAGATATTTAGAATTTAGATATTTAAAAATTTTATATGTGTATTCTCTTTGTCTCGCTTACCTTCAATTGTTCCACCAAATCGTTTCTTTTCGTGATAACTAAATATTTTGTAAGTAAACTGGATAAAATAATAACACCATTACCGAGCTCTAATTTTGTTAAATGTCCGGCATAAGCTTCTATGTCTGTAATGGCTATCCATTCATGAGCTAATAACGTATACACTTTGTTAGCAAGTTTCTTATCTGCAGATGCTAAAGCTGCGGCAGATAAATTTGCCTGTGCCTCAATGAGTTTCACTAAATGTTCATCCATTTCGGTTACACGGCGTTCGTTATATCCATAGCAAATAAGTAAAGTCGACCACTTCAATGCAATATACGCAGTTAGAGCAGTGTTCAAGCTACGAAAAAGCATACACACATACACACACTGTTAGAAAAATATTATATGTAAATATAGACAATGGATAGAGAAAATTAATTCCTGTCTTGACTTACGTTGCAATTACATTCTTATGCCAAGTAGCTTGCTCCGAAATTACAGTTGTCATATGTTTGATAGTAGCCTCTGGTTGTTGCTTAATTAATTCCACAATTAGATTTCTCACGTAGGACTGAGAAGCACCATCTTTGTATCTATGTAAGGTAAGTGATACCACTTTACAAATTCCATTAACAATTTTGTCATTAATCCCTGTAATAAATAATTCATAGATCTCATGTAAGAATAACTTATAATCTGCAACTAGTTTTTTAATATAATTTGATATAATTGTTATAATTTGACAGCATCAATAAACACTATTTTCAAATAAAAATGTATGACAATCTTTAATTTAAAATTGATCAAACCATATATACAATTTTTGTTATTGATCATTCTTTTAAATAATCCCATTTCAGAATTTAATATCAGGGAAAAGTTTATAGGTACTTATTTAATTAATTAGGATTTTCAAATTGTAGTCATTTTTACAAGTCCAATAATTTACATAAACTTGTATTCCTCACTAGAAAATAAACAAACAAGAGATTTCAAAATAAAAATTTTATTTATGAAATATTCTATATGTTATTTAAAGAAAAATAAAATTTTATACGTCTATTTCTAAATAAAACAACAAATAAAAAATTTAATTTTAAAATTGCAGCAAAAAAATTAAAACAGAAAAAATAAATTAAAAATCTTTAATTTTAAACTACACTATTATTCATTGATACTAACAAATTATATTAATCAAATTACATGATTAATGAGAAAATTACAAATAAAAATGTATATGTGCATAAATATACCTGCATGGTATTAACAAATACAAAAACATCTAAAATTTACATATACAAATATATATATTAAATTTATTTTTAGGCATGACACAGAAAATAATACAATTATAAACTTGATCAAAATAAAGTATCCTTATGTTTACATTTAAAGCATCCTTAATATACTTTTGTTAATATTCGCAATGCATGTTAAGTAATTTTCACAAAAATATATCAGATGTCTTTAATGAAATTATTTTAAAAAACAAAAATGGCTCAATAAAAATATTTTCAAATTCCATTGGCAGCCAAATTGGAATCATCTATAAAACAACAGCTACAACTAATTATTTGATTAAAAGACATGGAACATATTTTTTTAATTATTCGTGACATGTCTTATGTAATTTTAACAAAAATATGTTAGATATATTTAATGCTAAACGGAAATACTTGAAAGCTTATCAGTGTTGTCAAACTTCTATTATTGTACAACGATAATTTGTAGTCATAATCTTTCAGCTAGGTCTTAATTAGAATAGAACCAAGATAGAGAGAAAGAGATATACTTAATAAAATTGTTACGAGGCATAATTGTAAATAAACTACTCTGAACTGTTCCAAACAAATGCATGACAGTTTTGTCAAAACCATACGCAAATCGCGAAGCGACAAAGCATGTTGATATCCAAAAACAGATCAGACTCCTTGTCTTCGCATCGTTGCCGTATGTAAGTACCGCTTATCTCTCATCAAAAAATAATACGTGTCCTTCCTCGCGAGTCTTACCGGGATTTGACAATACGTTGGCGACATTTTGTAGAATTTCACGCCGCTCCTTCTTGCTGGCGGTCTGAACTCGATTTGGCAGGTCCTTCAAGGCTTTTGCTAGCTGCAACAAAATGCGTTGATTATGATAATACGGCAGCGACGAGGTAATACAAGAATATTCTCATATTCCACGTGATTCGCTCACCTCGACATCCGCCATATTTCTTCAAAAGCCGGACTGGTCATAAAGCGCCGCTCTTCACGGGCACGTAGTTTGCACGAGTGTGATTACAGACTGAACGGCGCGACCTTGCCACCTCTCCCTCGTCACATTTTAGATGTGTTTCGTATATGTATTTACAAATAACAAAATATTAGGAATAATAGAACATAACTTTTACTATTTTATTTCTACTTTTTTTAATAACTCCGTAATTAATAATAATAATAATTTATAATTAATCAAAATTATATGCGTAATAATACATTTGTTTAATACTTGAAAAGATATACATTAAAAAGTTTCTTTACATATATTTTATATATATATATAAATATATATTTATATATATGATACAAAATTGTGTAATTGTAATTATATAAACGTATAATTTGTAATATCAAAACGTGTTAGATAATTAGATTTAAAAAAATATTATACCGATAATGTAAAACTGTAATTATGAAAGAATTACTGACTGGATTTAGCATTTTATTAACAAATAAAAGTGTAAAATTGGTTGATTTACCTAGCAAATAAAATCTTTGTTCATTTTAAATCGAGCGCCTTTTCATCATCACTTGCGTTCGCGGTAAGTTCTAAAATGTTCTAGGTCCAATTACATCAACGTTATTTTAACTTCAAATAAAATTTAAATATGCGTTTGATTTTATTTATGTAAACAGAAAGGCAAAGACAGATAAATATTTAAATATCATTTAAAGTCAATATAACGTTGATGCACCTTTATTGGTTTCCTCTTTCACCAATCTAATCGATTGGTTAGTCCATTAGAATTGACCAATTGCATTGTCTGTTGTGTGAAATAACAAATGCAATTGGTCAATTCTAATAAACTAATCTCTCGGTTAGCTTTAGCTAACCGAGATTGATAAAAAAAGGCCATTTGTTCAATAGAATGCTTATTTTGCAGATGTTCAAAGCTTTCTTCGTGCCGATTATACTTTTAGATCTAATGAAATAGATCTATCGGAGTGAAGAAGACTTTCAAGAGTTGAAAAAATAAATAAGGGCCACTTTCACCAACGCCGATTAACTTAATCGCTGATTAGTCTATCGGAATTGACCAATCGCATTTGTCGTTTTTACTTAACGACAAATACGATTGGTCAATTCTGATAGACTAATCAGCGATTAAGTTAATCGGCGTTGGTGAAAGTGGCCCTAAAAATAAATATTCTGCTGAATTGCGGCCTAGGTTTGTTCATTGCTTAAACTTCTTAAAAATATTTACATTTGAATAAAATAAATATACATTTGAACGTTGGAGAGAAAGCAAACAAAAATGCTGAGTGCAAACAGCAAGAACAAACCTTTTGATTATTTTGGACGCAGCTTTCGCTCGAATGCGCGTGCGCGAATAATCTTGCCATCTTCTCTGAACCTCTCCTATCATGTCTGCAGCATGACAGTTGACCACAGTTGACAGCAGTTGACAGAAAAACAGTACAACACAGTGTAACAAAGAACCATTTTTGAGCATGTTTCTTTTTTTCATCCAATTTGAGTTACTTCCTATGAACTATTTTGACCAGTTGTAAATTTTGTGAAATCAAAATTATTATACATGACAAAGAAAATGCATACGTACTCAAGTAAAGAGATTTATAGCCAGCAATGCCTTTATAAAAAAACGTGTATTTTTAAGAATGAACTCTGTTTCACTTTGATGTGGAAATGAAGATATCTTGAGCTTGAAGATAAAATACGTATAAAGTACAATTGACTTTTGTGGTACTTGTAATTGGTGTTTCATACAAAATGCAATGTAAAATCAACGACTTGCCCGACGAATTATTGGAGTATATCTTAAGCTTGATACCACCTTATAAGGATCTCCAAGAGTGCAGGCTTGTTTGTAAAAGATGGCACCGCGCTACCAAAAGTACGTTTTATTGACATTCTTACACTTATTTAAAGCATACCTAATATGTTATATAAGTACACTGGCATAAAAGATAAATTTGATATATTAATATACATGTCTTATTAACTAGATGTATTAGAACACAATGAAGCACATTTTCAAAAGTCTGTCGCTTTTGGATCCTTACTGTGGAACTCGTTGCCCTCTCTGCACTGGATATCTACCATTGGGAAGAGACATTCGCATTCCGCTTGTATATATGATAATTCCATGTATGTTTTTGGTGGCTGTACAGCTACATGGACAATGTTTAATGATCTATGGCGTTTGGATTTGGGTACAAGGACATGGGTGAGACCAATCACTATGGGCAATTATCCATCGCCCAAAGCTTGTGCTACTATGCTTTACTATAAAAAAAGTCTAATTTTATTTGGAGGCTGGTCTTATCCATCACCATATCCATTACATCAGGTAGCTATTCAATGAGAAAAATGACTAGTTAAGACACTGTATATAAATACAATTTTTTTTATGGAAGTGTTCTACAATTAACACTCTGTACAAAATTTTTTTATATACTTTAATCAACCAGCAGGATTGGCTGTTTACTTGTAAAATAAAACTAATCTATTAGGATATATATTGATTATATTGTCAAAATAATCTATACATGTGCAATGTAAGCTGTGTAAACTATGTTTTACATATTATTTATATAAAAAGTATTCTATTGATCAGGATTCAGTTTTCATCAGAAATGATAAAACTTAGATTTGCATGTATTTACAAATTTCAAGATTGTGTCAAGATGGATTATTTATATATTGTTTACATAAATTATTTTTATACAAGCAGTGTAAATTATTATAAATTAGAAAACATAGTACAAAAAATTATAGAAAATATAAATGAAGTGCTTTTTAACAGTCATAACTAAATCTTACAATTAGTATGATTAGCTGATATTTATTTATGTGATTTTATATACCTTTTCAAATTCACTAAACTACGCGTTGAATAATTTTTTGGTTATAACACAGCTCTAAGTTGAAGAATTAGTAATATCACGTTTATATTGTATTTTCACATTATTGGTCTAATAAGTTCTTTATTTTATAAATTATAGAATGTATAGAGTTGTAATGTATCTGACTTTTTAATATTGGTAAAATAAAGTATATAATATTGAAAATAAAAAATAAAATACAATTTTTACTATTTATAATGACATCTGAATCTTCTATGATCTATTGATTATTGTTTACATGGATAACATTCAAGACATAGTTTATATAGTTTTATGTACATTATATACATATAATATAAATTTAATTATTTATATTTTATGTGCAAACACTCTGAAAAATTATAATTTTAGTACTGTTACACTTTATTTTATATATATGTGTGTATATATATATATATATATATATATAAAATATATATATTTTTTATTTATCTATTTATTTATTTATTTGTCTCGATGCGCGTTTATTTGGTGCAAGATACTACCGCGTCTCTTGATATATATGTATGTATATGTATATATAAATATGTAATATATTTTTAGCAATGGAAATTATTTAATGAATTGCATGTGTACTCTATAAAATCAAATAAGTGGACTGCTATAAACACGTTAGAAACTCCACCGCCAACATCTGCACATTCTGCAACAATACATAAGAACTTGATGGTTGTTTTTGGTGGAGTTTGTAATGGATATAGGTAATTTTTTGTAAAATGATGTGTATACAAAAGCAAATACACATGCACACATATTTATGCACAATATTATTTGTATTATTTTATAATAGCTCCAATGATGTGTGGTGCTTAAATTTGGACTCATATACTTGGCACAAACAAAGTACATCAAATTTGAAGCCGCAGCCACGTTATGGTCAGTCACAAATTGAACTTGGAGACAAACATTTACTTATACTTGGTAAGAGGAACATTTTCTGCTGTGCATTTTTAATTACTCTTAATTTTTATCTTAAGAACACATTTTGAATACAAAATCGAGTATCATGCTTATTAATTTGATCTGTATAAAGAACATTAGATTGGAATTTTTATTTATTAATCAGTTATTTAGACTTAGCTAAACATATAATTAAATAATCATACACTTGAAAATGTATAGGAGGTTGCACAGGACCAAATGCTGCTATGAATGATGCTTGGTTGTTAACAATGGAAGGTGTGTCTTGGACATGGAGAAAAGTTAATATGCACAATACAGAATGGGCACCAACACGTATTTGGTGTCATCAAGCTTGTAAGGTAGTAATTTAGTTCCACTTTCAAATATACGTTAAATAGTTACATAGTTGAAAATAATGGCTACATATATCGCTAGATTTTAAGTCGAAATATTGTTATTTGCAATAGGTGGGAAATTATATTATAGTACTTAGCAAAAATAGACATCACACCAAGCCAAATGATATGAGTATCTCATTAAAAAAGGTTGCATGTCAGAGGAGTACTTCACCACGTTTATGCGAGTCAAATCTTTTGCCGGAAAGGTCTGATGCAATTATAATGATATTTAGCATTATTATAAAAAAAATATATAATTCACAAATGATTGTAACAACCTTGCTATTTTTATTAAGAAATTTAATATTTTAGGCAAGAAAATGTACCTGTCGTAGATAAAGATGAAAATATAAATGGTCGACATGGAGCATTCTCCAGGTCACATTCGCAAAAAGCACACGTTTCATCGCATTCATCCAGTGTCCAAAAAACGATACCGTTTTATAGTGATAATACTCTAAGCATGGCTGCATTTCGCGATCAACCTCTGCAAAGTCACTCAATCGTGAACAGACAACGTCAATTGGAATCGTTAAGAAGAATGGAAGAAAAAATTCGCAATAAGAAGACACAGTTGATGAGAGCATCTAGAAAAACCGAGAACACATTATCGATATTTGTATTAGATATTACTAATGTTCTTTCGGACGACTGCAAGGCTTTGTGGATTCCTTTAAAGCAAAACGATCATTCGGGCCCCGATGAAAGAATTCTGTATTCTCTTGTAGTGGGAAAGGGAGAACTGATAGTTTTTGGGGGTATTCGTAAAGAACATTCAACATTAGGTCACACCGATACGGACAATTCTGTAGTATATAACGATCTCCATTTTATAAATCCACCTCGATATGTTATTTAATATTGAAAAACAATTAATAATGATATCACATTGTTTTATGTTATTACCACAATTTCATTCAAAGATGTCATTTTCATTCTATAAGATATGTGCGCACGCGTATCCACGCGTACACACACAAAAGATTAAATAGAATAATATATTATCAAATTATAGATATAATAAATATATATTAAATGTAACAAAAGAGTGGTACGAAATATATGTTGATTATATTAAATTGATATTTATACAATAATTTACCTTTAAACTCTAAGTATATTTACAATAAAATATAAAAAGTTAAATATATGTATAGAGTTACAGAAAATGCTTTTTACGGAAGAATTGCAAAAAGAATAACTTAAGATTCAATTCAGCTGAAACATGAAATATCAACAAGGAAAACACAATAATCTATTCTAGTAAAATCGAGGCATGTGATAGAATTGGTGTACGCTCTTATAGAAAAGCTTTTTCCAAGTATTCTACTATCATGACACTTGATATTTTACTTTTTAGCTTAAAAGACCGAGGTTAGTACTTTTATCTCATCCTACTTAGAGTGTTTCATTGATTTGTATTATTTTTTTACAGATACTAAAAAATAACTAAAAATATTTTTTTTTTGCATTTTTTATTCCATTTATGCAATACTTGCTTTTACTTTAGAACCAAGCAAAAAATAAAGGTAAGCTTCTGTTTTTGTAATTTTGCCTTTGTACACAAATTATTAACGAAGCTGCTATCTGAGGTAAAAATGGTCACCCAAATAGCCAAATAATTGCAAGTTGTCGGCAACTTCTTACAAATATTCTCATAGTTGTCAGCAAACCAACAGAAAGAGGTATACTCTTATTATTACATTTTTCCAGCAACAGTTTTTAAAGTATAATACCGGCAAGTTACCAACCATTTATCGGCATTATACTTATCACAAGTTATAAATGGGAATTGTTGCTCACATGTTGCTGTCATATTACTCAGAGATTGCTATAAACAGTTTTCAGTATATAATAATTCTAAATTTAATACCGGCAAGTTCTAAACAACTTCTCGACAATATACTTGTTACAGATTAACTTCAATAATTTTTCTACATTTGCTCGACAATAAAACTCACAACAGTATATTAATACTGAACTGACTAAAATTACATTTACATCGCATTAAATACAAGATAACGTAATAGCAATTAACGAGCAATTTAATCCGTGCAATGATTTGCTTTAGATCAAATTATCATATTTTGCTATCTGGATATATACTTCGTATTATAATATGAATAATATCTCTGTTTACGCTGCATATAAATGTAGCAATCTCAAGATATAATATTTTCTTGTGCCCTGCGGGCTCAATTAAAGATACAGACTAAAGATATTACAATAGCAATCAATTTTCATATGAATATACATACATACAGTAATACCTTTAGTCTGTATTTTTAATTGAGCTCGGGGTTTTATTACATAAGAAAATATTTTGAGATTGCTATTTATATGCAGCGTAAACAGAGATGTTATAATACAGAGAAGTTTCAATAACTCGGAATTTTAACACAAAAAAACTGATCAAAAGAAAACGATTATTTAACGCAAAAAATTTGATGCTGATTAAAATTATTCTTTTTGTAAAGCCTTGTGCTTTACTAGAATACTTTTAATTTTAAGAATTGCTTATAAAAATATATTCTGGAATGTCTCATTTATTTTTGTTATTACATTACAATTGAAACATATTTGGTGAGTGATTCAGTTTTGGATTGAGGACGAATGATTGATTATATGGAATTCTGTAATATGTGCGTTAAGACCTGCAAAATGAGTCGAAAAATTTGAAGTATTAAACAATTAAGGAAGGATTTAAAGTTTATACACTTTAATTTACACTATTACAATCAAGCTGTTACTCTTATTAGCTTTTTATTTTTTTTTTAGTATTTATATTTGGAGAGTCCATTGAATTAATTTATTTACTATTTTCTTTTTAATATTTGGTTTTATAATTACATAATTATTTTTATTAAAAGCATTATTTTTTATTTTCGAAATGTATTTATAAATTTAAAAATGATGCTTTTAGCAAAAATGCACTATTTATATAAAATTTATGATTGAAATAACAGAAATTTCATACATTTACAAAAAGTAAACAAAATTAAACTTTCTTTTTCACAAAAGAATTCTTTTCTGATTTGCTTTATTGACAATCTTGGCATCTCTAAAAAAAAAATTTCATTAAACTGATTATCAGTATATAATTACATAAATAACTGATTATATTTGATCAATTACGATATCGAATTATCAGTTACTGATACAACTAATCTATTTATTGAAACACTTTCTTAAAAGATTTTTTAACTTAACTCTTGTACAGTTTTTTCTTTAATATTGTACTAGAGCTTTTATAAAATTAAAAAAAAATTTTTTTTAATTTACCACTTTTTATGTACAATTCTGAGGCACAATGGACTGCAGTCTACGTGCTACAGGTGGATCTTCGGCTGTGAGAACCACCCCCTGTTTCATTATTATTATGTACAATTCTATCAATCTTTTTCCATAAAAAATCGATTAGATAAAATTTGGTGATTGAGAAAGCTAATTTATATTTTGCAACATTTCATTATGTTTTATTTCTTCCAATTAAGTACTTCTTGCGAAACTTGAAAATATATTTGTAATCATTATTTATTTGTGAATGAACTTCAGACTCGATTTGACAATGGACTAAGACTCGATAAGATTTTTGATATTGAGATCGGACTTTTGGTATTGAGAATGATAAGTATGATAAGTATGATACAAATAATTATATCAATTAAATAATTATACTCAATTTACTACCATTTATGAAGATTATTTAATTCTTTTTTAAGTGTATACTTTTTCAAATTTTCAAATCATAAAAAAAGTAAAATTGTATAATTTCGGTATATCAAGATTGTAATAAAAATTGAAATTGTTTAAGAAATGTAGATAATGATTTAATCTTATTTTCTTGATTTATTATAATTATATAATTTATTATAATTATACAATTTTATGTTTTATGAGACGTGAAAAATCAAGAATAACAATTTCTTATTCTTCTGGATAAGCACTTATATCGATGAAGTCTAGTATGCATTTAAATGCTTTGTCAGGTAAAAGTCTGAAATAAAAATTATATTTTTATATAGTCAAAATAACATTTTTATTATACTAATATTTTTAATAATATTTTTATTATAATTACAAAAATTGTAATACGAGGGTATTTAATATTTATAATGATTTATCTTTGTTTGCGTGTGCGCATGCGTGCGTGCTATATTTTAATTTTTATTTATAAGATACTTACCTCATTAGTTTAGAACCGGGCAAAACAATTGAAGGCAAGCTTTTGTTTTCACAATTTTGCCTTTGTGCGTTAATTATTAACGCGGCTGCTTTCTGTGGTAAAAGTGGTCCTAACCATGAAAACCTATATGGGTAAATAATAAAATTGAATCATTTACTATATTAATAACCATTATAAATAAGTTATTAATTAAATAATTTTGATGTATAAACAAAATTTATTACATATTAAAATATTCGGTACTATTAATAGAATATAAAAATACTCCTGATATGGCAAATATAAAAGAAATATAGTGCACATGATAATTACTAAACATTTGTTACAATGTATTGTAAAATTACCTAATTTTTGATTCAGCAAATCCGGTTTGCACAAAAGTCGGATAAACAGTAGTAAATTTGATGGAAGATTTTCCTTTACTCAAAATACGCAATTCTTCCGAAATAGCTTCCATAATTGCTGGCATATATATATCAATAAAATAAACTTATATTAGAAATCGTATTTTATAAATACACCTACTTTTTATATTATCGATTTTGAAAATGGAATGAATACCTTTTACTGCAAATTTGGAAGGACCGTAAACCGTCCCATAAGGCCCACTAGCAAGTCCTGTTATTGATGAAATTGCCACAACATGACCGTAATTCTTTTCGATCATTCTTGGTAAAATTGCTTTTAATGTCTGAAATATTTCATAAACAACGTTTGGCAAAAATTTAATTAAATACTTGTTAATATACTTCAGATAATCAAGCAAGTTTTAGCACATCTCCGAGAAAAATTTTTTGATAATATAATTGTATATAAAGTATGTATAATTATATATTTTTTATTGTATATTTTATGTATAATTATATATAAATATATATGATAATTAGATATAAAAAATGTTCTCAGGTCGCGCGCGCGCGAACAAATTAATGCATTACTATGTGTTGTAAACTTGTCAATTTTCTGACATCAAAATTTGAAACTAAATTTAGCAACAGGAAAGTAAGTACACATATCATCAATTAAGGAAGACTTTACATGACTGCAGTTTGTGGAAGCATCTTGTCCTTAGATTCGCGAAATTGAATGTGTGACAGCAAAATGATAATATTATGTTCTCATTTAGCAATTTGGAACATTTCAATTATTGAGGGAAAATTTGTACAATATGTTTATTTCCAAAAATGTGTGTTGTATTAACGGTTGTTTCTCATTTTTTGTAACTTTGATATCTCGAATATATTACCCAATAATGCGATGTTACATTGACATCTATGACTCGTGCAATTTCATCTAAGGTCTGATTCAGGAATGATTTAACAAACACTATGCCAGCATTGTTGACCAAAATAGTAACGTCACCTACTTCGTTTTTCACTTTCTCGGCTACCTTAAAAACTTCTTCTTTATCTGTTACATCACATCTGTAAAATGTGACCCAATTTTAATCAGTATTGATAATTCAATAAGTATTTACAGATATTCATAAACGTGTAAAATTCGACCATTTGACTTATCTTTTCATTTCCACAAAAAGTTCTTTTAAAAAGTAGTATTTATACATACCGATACGCATATACAGAGTTTCTTCCCATTTTTTTAATATCGTTCATCGTCTGATTGTTGGTTTTTTCATCTATATCCCAACATACCACTGTTGCTCCTAATGAAGCATAGCCAATGGCTAATTCCTTTCCGATACCAGAACCTGCACCTGTTATCTGATAATATAATACATAAAAATGTAGTTTATAATTATAAATTTTTTAAAACAAAAATATGAAAATTTAGCAAGAAAATATAATATTAATGCTATTTATAAAACTTTGTAAACTTTGTAAGTTATAACAATAATAACTTAAGTTATTATTGTAACTTAAGTTATTATTGTTACAAATTACAAAGTTTTATAAATAGCATTAATATTATATTTTCTTGCTAAATTTTTATATTTTTGTTTTAAAAAATTTATTGATGAAGAAAATACATATGAATCATTAAAAAGAATTTCAGAGTCTAAGATATAAGTTTTTTATTTGCTTACATAACGTATATATAAATCACTAAACGCGTTTACTAGCGCGTTTACGACGCAACCATGCCCCTTGATATGTATAAATGATAATAAACATATATATATATATATTTTTTTTTTTTAGCTACTGGTTACGTCACAATCAAAAAGTCCTACATTATTTTGCAATTTTTGCAATAGTTAACGTATTATTAATTTATAAAGATAGCCGAATATATTTTTTTACATGTGGAAATATTAAGAATTTTATACGTACCAAAACAATTTCACCAGCTACGCTCTTTTTCTTCGGTGGAACGATCAATTTGTATATATCTTCGCAAATATAATATATAATTTTCAAAATAAGTAATAATATCTCTGCTAGTAGGCGCAAGATGTTATATGTTTTTATCAAAATTGTCTGAAAAATTAATGAATTCTTTGTAACATTAACGATTAATGTAACTCTAATAACGTTTAATATAAAAATATGTGATGATTAAAAGTTTATTTTTCTTTGATCAGACATTTCCAATTACCAATATACCCAATGAAACTTCTTACAATTAGTTAAAATGACGGCAATATATGCTGTTAAATTTATCAGGAATGTGATGCAAAAATAAATCATTAAAATGACAGCACATAACTGCGTTATAACGTAATTTTTGAGAATCTATTACCCTAGTAGCAATTTTCTGCAAGACTGCTGTAAATCTTGCAGTAGATTCTTAAAAGATTCTGCCAACAGGACGTTATGATCTGCTTCCTCATTCTGTTCAATTTTTCTGAAAGATTCTGCAGTCAAATTCTTGCAAGAAATTTGTATATATATCTGCTGCATGATTTGTAAAATTCTTTTACCAGAATATTTTAGTACAGTCTTAAATTGAATTAAAGACAGATTAAATTTGAATTAAACATTTCATTTATGTATACTAAGTTCCACCGATGCCTTAACACATGAACTTGTATGCGTGTCAAGGCATATCGATATGATAGATTCGGCGTGTTCCGACTCAAGTTATTTTTACATTTTATGCCTGTCATCTGACGATTATATTCAATTAAATTATTAACAACAATTTACCTTTTTTTGGTTTTAGTTAAATTTTTCTTAGATTAAAGTATATAATCAATTTTTAAGTCGAAATTAAATGTAATTGGTTTACTTTAAGAAAATTAATAAATATTGATAATAAATATAAATGTTATATTAAATTTTAAAATATATGTATATGTATTTTATATAATTTGCAAAAGCAATTTAAATGTTATTTAATTTAACTAATACTCTGTAGATGCTTAAATTTTTCAATCGATAGATTTTTCTATAAATTCAAGATAAAGACATATGAGTAAAGTAAATAAAATAAAGAATGAGGATAAAATTATAGACAAATTAATGAATTTAAATAAATAAATGAGAGGAATTAATAAGGTAATTTCAATATCAAAGATTAAGAAAATTAATCAAATTAAAAGAAATTGAATTCTGAAGGGTATTTGATTATTTAAAATTGGATCAAATCCATATTCAAATGGGGATGTTTTTTCACGCTCTTGAAATGATTTTTTAAAAATTAATAAAAGGCCTAGCGGAATAAGAATAGTAAAAGTGCCTCTACGGCTTTTCGAGTTGGCCTTCTTTCTATACGAAGACGTGCCCAAGATAGAGCGAAAAACGATTTTTTTTTTACATTTTCACGATTTTCTTAGTAACAAATCAAATAAAATTTTGAAAACTTCTGAAAAATCAATTACACTTAGACATCAATAAAAATATTTTTTACATTTGCTTTCAATGCAAATTTCGATTTTTAAAAAATGAAAATAACTTTTAAACGTTTTTTCCACCGTGATTTCGTTGATTTACTACCTTGAAAAAATTACATGTGTTGTCTTTGTTCCCAACTTCTACAAAATATATTTTTATCAGATTTTTTCAAAAGGTGCGCTACAATGAAAAAAATTTAAATAACATTTTTCTTATTAATTTTCTTCAAAAAATGAGCAGATAAATCGTTTCTACCAGCTCTTTAACGTTTTATTTGTCTATATTCCATATTGTAATGATGTTGAAGCTAGCAGCGGATTCGCAGCAGCAGATTCGTCAAAGCAGGGATTCTCATTCAAAATAAAATACATAAGAAACTTTGACATATAAAAGCAAACTTGCAAGTAACTGCACGAAATACACTTATACGCTTCTAAATAGATCAGACTATCCAGAACAATTAACAAAAATGCGCAGGTCTACTAAATTGTTTAAATTATATCACGAGTTATTGCAGAAACAAGGGAAGGAAGCCTCGGTCAGGGCTGCAAATTTTTTTAGAACATTATTGTAGGCTTCTAAATCAATCCCGACTAGTAAGAAAAATTAAAAAAAATGCGCACGGCTACGAAAAATTATTTAAACAATATAAAATTTATTGCAAAAACAGGAAAACGAAGTCTCGGTCAGGGCTGCAAATTTTTTTAGAACATCTTTATAGCCTTCTAAATCAATCCCGACTAGTAAAAAAAATTAAAAAAAATGCGCACGGCTACAAAAAATTATTTAAACAATATAAAATTTATTGCAAAAACAGGAAAACGAAGTCTCGGTCGGAGCTGCAAATTTTTTTAGAACATCATTATAGCCTTCTAAATCAATCCCGACTAGTAAAAAAAATTAAAAAAAATGCGCACGGCTACGAAAAATTATTTAAACAATATAAAATTTATTGCAAAAACAGGAAAACGAAACCTCGGTCGGGGCTGCAAATTTTTTTAGAACATCTTTATAGCCTTCTAAATCAATCCCGACTAGTAAGAAAAATAAAAAAAAATGCGCACGGCTACGAAAAATTATTTAAACATTATAAAATTTATTGCAAAAACTAAAAAATAAAAAAAATTCTAATACCAAAAACGCAAATAAATTTTAATATAAAAAAGTCAAAAAAATTTTGACATTCACAAACAGTAAAAACAAAACAAAAAAAGAGACCATATTCTCGCCACCCCCTCGTTGGTTGGTCTTGGATAGGGCAAAGAGAGAGAACAATATGTATGTTTAGCAGTCAAATTATATTTCTGATCTATAATTTACATCAAAGTAGAAAATTGGGAAATCATACTATTTCTTTTCTATAATGACAATATTATATTCCTATACGGCGCAAGCAAGCAACCTTAATATGATTGCTAATAAATTTCCAGCGCCGACCAAGCCTTTGTTTCTGCAATAACTCGTTATATAATTAAAACAATTTAATAGCCGTGCGCATTTTTTTAAATTTTTCTTACTATTCGGGATTGATTTAGAAGGCTATAAAGATGTTCTAAAAAAATTTGCAGCCCCGACCGAGACTTCGTTTTCCTGTTTTTGCAATAAATTTTATATTGTTTAAATAATTTTTCGTAGCCGTGCGCATTTTTTTTAATTTTTTTTACTAGTCGGGATTGATTTAGAAGCCTACAATAATGTTCTAAAAAAATTTGCAACCCCGACCGAGACTTCGTTTTCCTGTTTTTGCAATAAATTTTATATTGTTTAAATAATTTTTCGTAGCCGTGCGAATTTTTTTTAATTTTTCTTACTAGTCGAGATTGATTTAGAAGGCTATAATGATGTTCTAAAAAAATTTGCAGCCCCGACCGAGACTTTGTTTTCCTGTTTTTGCAATAAATTTTATATTGTTTAAATAATTTTTCGTAGCCGTGCGCATTTTTTTTAATTTTTCTTACTAGGCGGGATTGATTTAGAAGCCTACAATAATGTTCTAAAAAAATTTGCAGCTCCGACCGAGGCTTGCTTCCCTTGTTTCTGCAATAACTCTTTATATAATTTAAACAATTTAGTAGACCTGCGCATTTTTGTTAATTGTTCTGGATTGAAATTCTGGAAATTGAAAAAAAATTTAGCTATCACTAACTTTCAACTTGTGATCAGCAAAATATTTCAATATGAATTTTGTAGACAAATAAAACGTTAAAGAGCTGACAGAAATAATTTACCCGCTCATTTTGCGATAAAAATTGACAAAAAATTTTATTATTTTAAATTATTTCATTGTGGCCTATTTTTTGAAAAAAATCTGAAAAAATATTTTTTGTAGGAGTTGGGAACAGAGTTTCACACGTAATTTTGTTAAGGTGGTCCATCAACGAAATCAGGGCAAAAAAAATGTTTAAATGTTATTTTCATTCTTTATAATCAAAATTTGCATCAAAAATAAATGTAAAAAATATTTTTATTAATGTCTAAGAGTAATATTATTAAGGTCCAAGTCTAATTTCATATCTATGAATTGAAAACCTTATGTCATTAAATCATAAAAATTGAAAAATAGTTTAATGTCTTTATCTTAAATTTATAGAAAAATCTATCGATTGAAAAATTTAAGCATCTACAGAGTATTAGTTAAATTAAATAACATTTAAATTGCATTTAAAAATCATATAAAATACATATACTACTGTGTCCAAAAAGTAAGGTGACATTGCATTTATTTCGAAAATTCTTTATTTATTCTTGCAAATCAATTTCGTCCCCTTCAAAGTAATCCCCCCCTGATATAATACACTTATTCCAACGGATTTTCCAATCTTGGAAACAGTTGTAATAATCGATTTCAGGAATGGCCTTTAGCTCCTTCTTCGCAGCGAAACGATGTCCCCGGAGCGGCCGCTTGAGTTTGCTGAATAGCCAGAAGTCGCATTGAGCCAAATCAGGTGAATACGGTGGTTGTGGAACGATATTAGTCGAGTTTTTGGTTAAAAAATCACGAATCACCGTTTCGAGTCGATAGAAGAGATTCAAGCCGCTGCGAAGAAGGAGCTAAAGGCCATTCCTGAAATCGATTATTACAACTGTTTCGAAGATTGGAAAATCCGTTGGAATAAGTGTATTATATCAGGGGGGGATTACTTTGAAGGGGACGAAATTGATTTGCAAGAATAAATAAAGAATTTTCGAAATAAATGCAATGTCACCTTACTTTTTGGACACAATAGTATATTTT